>NC_054878.1:10517443-10872580 GCF_018320785.1 Cheilinus undulatus | reverse complement strand
GCCGGATAAAAGGGAATTTAGCACAGCGCTCTGCAGGAGCTGTGGCACCGCAGAGAAACTGCAGAGGAGAAATAAGGCAGCAGTGGGCCGGATCGGCACACAGAGCCATGTAAAGACAAGGGCAGCACACAGGACATGCGCACTGGCATGATGCACCCATTTGACAGAAGTAACATGTCTATATCTTTGAAAATATCTCACTGCGCATGTGTCTTAACCCAGTTTTCAGCTCCTGGGAATGACTCCTTTCTTACTTTGGCTTTGAATGTGTCATTTTTGTCTTCCTGTGATGTGTTCACTGCCTTTCTTTTGCCACGATGATCAGTCTTCATTGTTTCGAGCTAAATTAGATTCACTTCCTTTAGGATTTTCTTCACACAGTGTTTCCCCTGTGTTTCTCTTTTAATTCCCAGAAAAAAAGACACACTAGGCTTTGTTCATCATCACTGTTAACATCCTCAGCATCACTGTTCCACTGATGGTGGAAAAGAAATTCTTACAATCTGGGTGTTCATGACCAAAAATGGCAGCATACATAAATAAAACACTAAAAATAATATACATTTATTGATTTTTGAAATTTTTAACATTTTAAGCAATATCAGACCTGATAAAAAATAAACCAAATATGGATTAATTTTTTGGGGGGACTTTAACTCTTTCAGGGTCAGTTTACGAAAATCTTCAATTTTTTAATATATAAAAAACACACACAAAAAATATTTTTCATATACTACATGCAAATTAAATCACATTCAATGGGATTATCCCAGCCTTGGTTATGTATAAAATTAGTAACAAATTTGATATTTACACAATATTTTTTTAAGATTTAAATGAATTGTTATGATTACTGCCATATAAATGGTGACATGCATAAATAGCAATAAAAATGCTACACATTAATTTTTTTCTCCACTTTTTATACATCCATTTTTTTTTCTCAAACTCAGACCTAATCATCAGTTTTAAAGTCCTTGTAAAGTGATAACAAGTCTTTATTTTAGGTTTGTTGTATGACTGGCCATTGTGTTATAAACTACGTTTATAAAATTAAGCTTCAAAATCATTAAAAGTGAGGCAGTAAAATCTGCTCCAGGATGGTGTGGGTGTGTCTGTTGAATGAGCTGAAGCCACGCCCACTCACGAGAAATCGAGAAAGAATGCTTCAGAGAGACAAATTGGAGATTCATTTTACTGTTTTCTGACACAAATCTCTTTATGATGCTTTAATGACCCGTAGACCATCATGGCTGATAGATGTAGGAAATTTACCTCACAGTGACCAAAAAACACAGCATGTAGCTGGCTGTTAACTCTCAATGAAGGCAGTGACATCAGCTTACAACAGACTGTGCTGAGATGAACTGCTCTGTGATTTTATGTCATTATAGCATTAGGGGGCGGGGTATTTCCCAATCAAGACTGGTGATGTCATGGGCTCAGGATTTTTCCCTGCTCAAGTGAAACCAGGCCAGAAAGGTGAACAGCTTTTAAAAGGTCTAAATCCAAAATTCAGTCACATTTAGATCCCAGTGTTTCCACATGTTCATGGCAGCCTTATTTCAACATATCTAGTGTGTTAAGACACAAGGTTTAGACTTCAATCTAAAGGGACTTTAAAATATTGATTAACTTTTAGGAATTTAAACTTATTAGTGACAGTTTTAAAAAAAAAAGATTTTTGTAACATAAAATTATGCAAAAAAGATATATTTTAAAAAATATAGTACATGCAAATTGGATTTCTTTGAATGGGACTATCACAGCCTTGAATAAGTTAATTATCAACTACAGTTTTTTCATATTTTAAGTTTTTAATAAATTGTCCCACTTCGGGTGTAAATGGCTAAAAAAGACACTATATAATATATTTATATCATTTTCATTTAATCAGATATTTTTTAAATTTTACATGCAAATTAAATCTTATTTAAAGAATTTTATGAATCATTAAGCATTATATTAACTTCAGCACCAACTACTACATATTAAAATAATGTTTCCACTTTTTGCACATTTTTTTAAACAAAATGAGACCCATTCAATGATATCAAATACTGATTAATTTTTAGAAAATTTAAATTTAGGTACCAGTGAAATATCTCCAATTTCCAAAATATATTAGAAAAAAAAAAAAAGAAAATAATTATGCAAATTAAATTTCCTTGAACGGGATTATAAAAGCATCGAATATCTAAATGATGAACAATAAATCAGGTTTTATGCCTTATTCATTTTTTATCATAAGATTTCAAAAACATTGTAAAGTGCATGTTTTTTACTGTGAAGGCTAGAGGTTCAAAAACAGTGGTTTTAATAGGTTTCAATGGACATTTTTGGTCAAGAACACCCTGAGTACATATCAAAACTTCTACCGAAAAAAAAAACCTTACCCTCCAAAATGTATGTTGTTGGTATTAACACAGTCAAAATAACCAAAAAAGGAAAAAAAAAAGACCCAAAATGCTGTAAAATGGCCTCATCACTCTCTATGGGTTAATATCAGCATCATCATATGTAGCAGTCCTGTTATGAGTTGCATTGTCATGCATGCATGAGCATTCAAAGGGTCATGCTCGCCAGTCATTCCATGTCATTGGCGCTCTGTGGCTCTAAATGGTGGAGGGGGGAGAAGGTGCTGAGGGGGAAACAGAAAGGTCTCATATCCTGCGAAGAGGTGAAGATCTGCTAAATGTTAGAGCGGTGTGGTAGAGATCATGCAGATGAGGAGAAGTGTCAAACAGTTCTGGACCAGGCTGACCAGAAGCAGTTTGGTACCAAGATCATTAAACTTTGAGCAGAATCAACACACAAAATGATCCGAGCACCAAGCGGCTTCAGGAGCCACAGCCCTGCTCTTTTAGTTCAATCTAGATGATTTTATTGTCCGGAGGGCCAAAGATATCATCCAATCAGGAATAATCTACAAGTAAGACTTCTAGGATGGCTGCAGCTGCATGTAGAGTAGAGGACTCCCATTATAAAGGTCTTTGGAGAAGTGGAAGCTTAGAGAATAGGGCACTTGGAGAATGGTACTTGGTAGAAGAGTGTTAAGAGGCACTTATACATGAACCATGGCCTTGGCTGAGTGAAGAAGAGCTTATGTGAAGGACTGGACTTTTTATAGGATTTTGGTCTTTCCGATGTATGTACACATCTGGTTTGTGCAATAGCAGCAGCAAACAGAGAGGAATGTTTGAATAGCTATGAATTCTGGGATTATGTATGTTGGGGGTCCAATCCAAAGGAGAACATCCAGAAGAACTCAAGGCTGCTGCATGTGCCCGCGCTCATCTACAGAGTGTTTCTACACTGTCTGTGTGTCAAAGTTGAACTGAAATTTAAATTTATGGTTTAAAATATGAATCTATCTCACTGGCATTTGTGCTGTTGTTTTGTAAACACTACAAATACCAAAGGGTGGCAGGTTGTTTATTGCATTGCAATATTATTTTTTATTTATATTTCTTATTTATGTATTTTTTTATTTATTTCTTATTATTGTTTATGCTTAATCTTTTTTGTTCATTTATTATTATTCATTTTTAATTGCTTTATTATCATTAATTCAAAGTAAACATATTGCAAATTTCAGAATTTATCACTGTTAACTTGAAAATATTTTATGCAACAAAGTTATACAATTTTTTTTTTTTTTTTTTTTTTTGCAACTGAAGTCTTTCCAGAACTGGTATTAATTAGGATAGGATTGGGTAGTATCTAGTTTCAAACACTTTTAAACTTTCCCCAAATTTTCCTGTGCTTCATAGAATTTATCATATTATGCAAGAAGCAGGTTGGATCAAGCACTTGGCAGTAAGCATAGCGCCTCTACATGCATTTATTCAATCTATTGAGAAAAACCCTTTTGCCAAGTCTAAAAACCACTATAAGGATACTTAGTCTTTATAGCGATTATTGTTGCAGTGTTGTTCACACACTTCTATGGTAAACTGAATTATATTAGAACAGGTGATCAAATTAAGTTGTCCTATTTTCTTCTCCCTCTGTGTACACAGGCACATGTGCACTCACTTTTCTCTCTTGCACTTAGAAGTTGTAAAAAATTTAATTAAAACATTTTTATCAGAGAGGAACTGTTAATGTTAAGTAATGTTTTATGTGCAATGCATAAGTGTGGTGCCATCACATACGGTGCAAGTATGAGCGTGCCTGTAGAGTGAATTATTCTTGGACGAGTTATTTCATTTGACAGATTAGGCCTAAACCATTAACGGGAGTTCTTTCATCACTTTTATGGCATCTTCAAACACGGTGGTGCTGCTGCTGGAAACAGACACATATTTTTAAGGCATTTATTGTGATCATGCTCACATTTTCATCACAGTAATTAATGGATTAACATGGCTATTTTTAAATGCCCTTGGCTGGGGTATTACTATATTACTGTACAGACTTAGTTCTAATATTGTCAAGCCAGGCTTTGCACTCTCTCAGAAGGAGCTAATGAGCCTCACTTGCTAGTTTACACTTTTTAAGCAATTAAACAGATGTATTCTCACAAATACAAAATGTTGTAGAGTCCAACACTTTGAACTGCCAATCTTGTTCAGTAGTAGCATTATCATATTTCCTTGGAAAAAAGAGAATTTAAATCTCAGTTCAACTTTTAGCGTACATTTTGTTTGTGTGGGTATTAGAAAAAGTCAAAAAGAAAAAAAAAAAAAACAAAACATCATGGCCTCCCCTGTCCACCTCATGATGATGTAAAGTCAGTCTAGGTTTTTTAAACTGGAGCAGAGCGGACTATTGGCTGATGGCCATCATGATGTCACTTCTACCTCCATTAGTTTTGGTTCCTGAGATATTTGTTCTTAATTCTGAATGGCAGGCAGGCAGGCAGGCAAGCAGCACCTACTTGTTACATGGACAGGAGCAAAGACCACAGAATTTCCCTAGATCGTTCAAATTCTTTTCTGCATCCTTCATGTCCTTATTGATTTGGTCCATTCCCTCCTCGATGCGCTCCAGTTGCTCTGATTAAACACAAGTCATTTATCCCCCACAGAACGAAGCACGAGAAGAGAGAAGAAGAAGAAAGAGGAAGAGAGAAAGAGATAAAGAAAGGACAAAGGAGAGAAGACAACAACTTCAGACACTCACTGTGACGAGAGAAAGTCAAACAGAAAAGAAAAAAAAAGAGGAAAAACTGGACGCCACCACATATGTAAAGAACCTTTGGGGCACGTTGTCAGTACCTACTTGTTACATGGACATATGAAAAGCCCACAGCATTTCCCTAAATCTTTTAAATTTTTCTCGGCTTCCTTCATGTCTTGGTTGATATGGTTCATGCCATCTTCAACACGATCGAGTTGCTCTGGTCAGGACAAAGGGATGACAGTAGTGGAATGAATTTCATTGACTGATCGACAGAAATATGAGTTATGAAGAGCAGTAAGTGAGTCAGATTCACACTCTGCTGTGGATGTGCATTGTGTGGCAGAAATAGAGATAAACTAAGCTTCAGGTGGGTACACTGATTTGGTGGGATTAACTACAATGCTTCATACACAGTTTTGGATCTACATTGTCCCATTGCTTGCTGGGAATTAGAATAGATTATCTACTTTAAACTCACATGTGCTCAAAAACAAGCTAGATCAAGCTGTTAGCAAGCTTATAATAAAGACAAAGATGGATGGAAACGCTACCTTGGCAGTGTCTTCTGGATGCAAGTTAGCACTGATTATAGTAGCAGGAAAGGCTCCTAAGAGCAAATGAATCTAATTCTTTTTCTTCATTTATTTTATTGCAACAAAAAAAAAGGCAAAACGGCTTTAGCTTGGTTTATTTTCATTATAAGGTTCTATTCATTCTAACAACTACACTATTTTTAAATGTCTAAATATGAGCTTTATAGCTCCAATAATACACATTCCTGTTGTCTTTAGCTCAGCTCAGACCAGAGAGACACAAAGTGATGAGTTCAATCTTGCATCTGCTCTCAACAGTCCACTTTACAGTCCAACTTCCTTACACCACTGCAGCTTGGGGAAGATGATGTATCATTTTCATAGACATGACTCACATAACTCCATGATTTATAGTGATGCATTTTCTTGTTGCTGCATAGATAATCTGTCACTATAAGAGGTCAAGCGCTGCACATTTATTGATGTGCACATGCCAGTGCATGCACACAGAAGCAGTTGTACATACTTTAGTGTTTTCATTCTCTCCTCTCACAGTTTGACAGTTTATCATTTTCTGCATCTCACATCATGCATCTGCATGATAATGTGTAACATTTGGTTCTGACTCCTCACTGATTCCTTATCATAAAGATGCTTTATGCATGTTTTTTGTCTTCAACATCCTCTCCTAGACAACTGTTCTACAGACCACCGCTGTCAGACACACAAAAACTTTCAAAGAAAAAGGTAGCTGGATTAAATTTTTGTCTAGGGTTAGGGTGACTGTTAAGGTAAGGGGTTAGGACATCAAAAGTTTAAAATTAAAAACTTGACCTACAAAACCTGATTACAAAATGTTTAATAAAGCTGACTAAACAGTCTGCATACAGGAAAAAAAAAAATGTATCCTTTAAAGCGAAAGTTAATGACTGTTCGTTAGCTACATTAGCTTATGCTATGTTTGCTGAAGCTAACTTTGCTATCTTTATATAGCTATCATGGCTAAAGTAGCTATATTGGCTCCTTTGTCCACAAAAATAACAGAACTATATTGGCTTACATAGACTGTTACTACGTAGTTAGAGTCCTTATGTTAGCTTTAGTAACATATATAAAGCTTACATCAATGATGCCAACATCATTATGTTATCTTTGTATAGGTATCATGGCTAAAGTAGTTATATTGGCTCCTTTGCCTACAAAAAGGACATAGTTAAACTGACTCACATAGACTTTAAGTACATAGCTAGAGTCGTTACGTTAGCTTTAGTAACATAAACAAAGCTACCATGAAAGCTAACATCCCAAAACCTAACATCATAGAAGCTAACACCACAAAAGCTAACATCACAAAAGCTGACATTGGAAATGCTAACATAGGAAAAGCAAACAACACAAAAGCTAATGTCACAAAAGCTAACCCTGGAAAAGCTAACGTTGTAGAAGCTAATGTTGCAAAAGCTTACATCATAAAAGCTAACATCGCTAAAACTAACACCATGGAAGCTAGCATTGCAAAAGCCGGCATCATAAAAGCCAGCATTGCCATAGAAAATGTTGCTGAAGTGGAAATTGATACAATGTTAATCTGGCAAACTACATCACTTCCATCCTGACAGTGGTGGTGCATCTTACACTGATCTGCTTTCTGCAGCCAGACCCTTTTAACACGTCTCACTGATGTGCACAGGTGATGAAGCTGACAGGAGTGTTTTTAGGACTGAATCAGGGCCTGTGTTCACAGCCTGCACTTTCTACACTGGTTGTCCTCACAACCAGTTTTTAGAGTACTTCTGACCAGTGTTTACTGTGGCTAAAGCTAAAAAGTTGAATCTTTCTTTAGTAGGATATGTAACATCAGTTTAAAAAAGCGCTATTTAAAATAATCTCACCAAGAAAACCCAAGACTCTTGGTCTGAACTGGGCTTAAGGGAACAAGAATGTGAAATAGCTCTTGTGTGATTCAAATCAACTGTAACTGAGTTTATCTGTTGATATTTCACCAAAATAAAACAAAGGAGTCCTTTAAAGCTGTCTGATGTGGGGCAAGTATAATAATCAATTTGCTAATAATGTATCTTTTGTGATTGAAATGTAGCAATACAAATGAGTAGCTTTTTATCCCTTTCAGATGTTGTAGTATTTCTCTGAGCCCTGGAAACAGCTTTACAAGTCCCAAATGTTGCTGGAATCATTCAAAAACATCTAAATATATATTTAAGAGCAGCTGAATGTCTCTTATAGGCTGTATCTGAATGAAGGAGCTTGGCGATCTTGTCTCTCTAATAATAAAGAGATGCTTCTCTAAATTGCCTCCTGTATCAGTTTCTTTGTATTACATTGTTAGATTTTGCTGAAACGATGTTGTAAATTAAACCGACATGTTCGACTAAAACTGCCTGCGTTGCTTTGTCTGGCTTTGCAAATATTTAGGGAACTGCAGGAACTGTACGTATAATTGGATTCTGGTTTATGAGCATCAGCGCCTTTGTCATGCTGATGTGGTGGATGGTGTGTTGGTGACTTTCTGCAGCACAAAGAGCTTTCCATCCCGCGTGTGATTAAAGGAAATAAGGTGCAGGCAGCGTGTGGAGGGGTGAGGCACAGTTAAATATGGAACGGATTCAAAAAGTACTTCATTGACTCTCAGGTTTGTAAAACCCCTGGTTGGCATGCATTTATGGAAATGCATTCCATTCAAATGTGAAGGATCCATGTAGGGTCTGTAGAGTGAGGTGGGGTGATGACTTGATCATGATTCCCTGATTTAATGATTATTAATGAGAATGATCATCTGCTAAACTTAAATCTGTAACTCCACCTAGAGCAAACCTTGGTTCCCTTTAATAACTGTCTCAGGAACAAATGAAATTGAGCTACAGGCTCTTCTGCCTGCACAAATCAATAATACAGGGTCAAATGTCAGCTCAGGCTTGCAGCTGCCCGTGTGTCCAGTCAGCCATTGAAATTGGTTTCAGAGTGGTGATCCTGTGGTGAAGAATTGCTCTTGGGATGAGGGGATAAATGGATGGTCACAGGAGGGGTGGACAATCAAACTAGTGCAATTAAAGCTCCCTCTTACAGGATTGGTGAATTGCTTTACATCCCCTCCAGCCAATGGGGAACTGAGGTATGTTCCCTTTAATAGATACACAAAGAATGCATTTACATGGACTTTAGTATCCTGGTTTTGGTTGTTTTTTACATTAAGTTTTCACATCAGGCATGTTTTTTTGTTTCATGCCTGAGCACGATTGCTCCCCTTCACTCTCCCTTCTGGTCTGCGTTCACATTAGTAGCATCACCATGTGTGTTTGGTTCCTTGCTGCTCAGAGGATGAAATAAGTTCATGCTGCACAGATTTGGAGACAGGAGATGTTTAGGTGAGCACAGGTGCGTTCATATCTTCCATGTACTTCCAATGTGAATCCACATGCCTCTACCTCTACCATCTCTACAAGCTGACCTGGGCATGGTAGCCTGAGCACAGTACAGTTGTGCCCAAGTCTTTAAGTGAGCCACCCTGAGTATCCTGTATTGTGTTTAGGCATGTAAACATCAAATCCTGCTTTCAGCATCCACGAGAAGCCCTTATTGGATCTTGAGAAGCCTAATTTTGCCACACAGAGATAACTGTGAGTAAACAGGATACTGTATCAAGTCTACACCTTACCCCATTTTCTGACAGTTGTGTCTTACTTCCAGAGTGACAAAGTAACTAAATCTGGACTTTTTGCAATGAAAGACTACAAGAAGTTTAGATAGAAGAAAGCATTGAAATGTAGACCTATTAAAGCCTGAAGTGAACAGGCTATGGGACGCTACTTTTGCAACATGTTTGGTGGAGAAAGTCAGGTTAGGGTTAATATTTGTAGTTGTTCTTTTCTCTCATTGTCAGAAATGAGGTGGGTACACCACATCTATCACGAGATGTTTGAATTTAGTGCTAAGCTCTTCTGGGAATGGCAGGACTTTCCCAGAAGGTGATTGGACAAACATTGTTTCTGTCAATTCATGACCGGCCAATCACAGCCACAAGACAAAATGAGGTAGTAGACATGCGCTGCTCCAGTGCTAAGCTGAGCTATACAGGATAGACCTGCCATAGTGTTGGAAGGAAGTTTGTCGCTACCACAAAATGTGTGCTGAAGTGTAATTGGGAGATGAGACGCTTTTGGTGGCTATTGTTTTAATAAAGAAATGTGGTCAAGCGACATCTAAGCTAATCGCCCTACAAGCTGCCATTGTATGCGCCGCCTTACAGTACAACTCAAACCCACCTGGAACAATTGCAAACTCATGCTAAAGCAGGTCACGAGAAGAGCGAAAATACTTTCCATCATGATAAGCTTACAGTGCTGCTCTTTGCTCTTTGTTTCATAAAGAAACGTGGTCCAGTTCTGATAAAACTGCAGCTATACTGAAGCTTCATCTGAACCACATTGGTAACAGCCATTGCAAACGGCTTCTGGTATGACTAAACTGTACCAGTAGCTACCACCTTATTTCCGCTCAAATGACTCTGATTGGTTCAAGCAGTTTTAAGATCTGCACAAACGTTGTAGATCAGAGCTTTGCAAGATGACTTTGCCTGATGACAGTCTGCTGGTCAGTCGATCTGCTTTGGTTGGACAAGGTTAAAATACACCCCAATCGTCTTATTTTTCTTAGATTTCTTAGATTTGTGTTGTAAAACATAAACATGGAAGGCACTAGTATAAATAGGATGCAATAATCAGAAACCAGGATACTAGTATTTATCATGCCCTGTATACAGGGACATGAATAACCAGGTTTCTCTAAAAACCTTATCCAGAATTTGATCCACATTTGGGTTAGTCTCATTACTGTGATACTCAAGTCCATGTAAACGCGCTACCTGTCAGTTTTAACTATATGAAATTGCAAGTTTTATTTTATCTAAGATGATCTTTTTGTCCTTTTTGTCTTTTATTATGACAGAACAGCTGAAGGAGACAAGAAATATGGGATGAGAGAGTAGGGGAAGACTTGCACCAGTCAGTGCCAGGATTGGGACCTGACCCTGCGACCAATGCACTGAGGACCGCAGCCTCTGGACATGGGCGCCTGCTCTCCCACCTGAGCTAAACCAGTACTTGGTATTACACATTTTAAACCTTTTTATTAAGTAATTTATTGGTTTATGTGTTGTATGATTGGCTGATAAGAAACTGCATCTGACCAGGGATTGTACAAACCTGTAAATGGATAGATAGAGAAGTGATAAAAATTTTGTCACTACCAGCTAAATCGATCGTTTTCTTATCAACCTGTTTTCTTATTTTTCTTTCTGTTTTTTTACATCCTTGGACCGTAGCCTGATGGCAGGGCTTCATAAGCTGTCCTCAGATCAGCTGAGCATTTAGAAGAGTCTGAAGATCTAGAGAAGTATCTTTTCACCAGAATTATGTCAGAGAGTGGATTATAAAGGCAGCATTTCTGATTCAATTAAAGAGAATAATCAAATTATAGTAAGTCTTCATTGTTTCTTACTAATAACTGAAATGATAAACCTGACTGTTTATACAGCTCATTCGTCAGTCTGCTGAATAGAAAAATCTGCTGGCGTCAAATTCAAGGCCAGTAAGAAGTGAAAATAACATTCCTTCATCTGAATAGCTGTCATTCTGAAGAAGATTAAAAAGCACAGATAGATCCAAGGACAGCCACCCTGCCATCAAATGTCACAGGGCAGACACTAAAACCCATCAGGATTTGGTGCAATGAAGGATTAATCTGGGTGCTAAGCTGTAGGTTATGGCACTGCAGTGGTTGGCATGAAATATTACTCTGGAAATATTTTGGCACTTTAAAGATTTCCTTCCATTTCCCTTGTGAGCTAAAGAAAATTAAAAGAAAAGGTTTGGCAAATCAAAATTAGTAAAGCAAACAAAACAAAGTTAATCAAAGGAAACAAAGGTGAAACAAAGCTGAAAGAAAGAAATTTACCCAAAGTTAAAGAGGCATCCTTTACCAGTCAAATGAAGCATGCTTTAATAAAAGTGCAAACAAAAAGAAAGAAACAAAAACTCAAAGAAATAAGGGACAAAGGCATTTAAATGAACATCTGCATAAGAAACAATCCATCTATTAGCAGGTGTCATATGATAAGTAATATCATCAACAGTGATATTTATAAATAGTCTTTCCCAGTCAGAATGTATGACTTATTGATTATTTTAAAGCAGCTTCAAAGCTATATATAGCAATGAAACAGTATCTGCCATCTTTCAGACTTACCTCCCTGCTCGTCCAGCATAACCAAAGTCCTGATGCCGGCATCTTTGCTCTATTTCCGAAAGAGAGAGAGAGAGAGCCAGGTAGAAATGAAGGAGAAAAAGAACAAAAGAGAAATAGAGGTCAGGAGTGAGGCTACAACATTTTAGGGAATCAGCGGTGTGCAGAAAATGAGAGCTAGTCTAAGCAATTCCCCCTCAACCTTTAGCTTTTTGACCTCTGATAGACACTGTTTTTGCCTTGGTGCTGAGTTGCAGAGTTGTAACATTAGACTAGTCTACTAACTTTGTTTTTTTTCATGAAATTTAACACAAAAGCTCCAGAAAAAAATCCCCCATTTCAGCTGGCAATGTTAGCCAAGAGTAACAACTGTGATAGAGATTTTGAGATTGACAGAGTTAGATCAATATTACACACATGTCAATAGATTGAAAATGAAGCAACATGCTTTAGCTTTAATAAGCATTAAAATCTCAAAGGCCAGGTCAGTTAGCCCTTTTAACAGCTGGAATAAGATTAGTTTTTCTTAATGCAGTATTTGGATAAATAGTGCAATAACAACGATGGATAATGAACACTTCTTCTATGTTGATAAGAACTAGAGCTCTATTTTCTACTCTAATCTTTGCCTCAGTGTTGATTTGGAGTGGAGTTGTCATAAATCATAAAGTTATTGCATTAAATCCCCTGTTAAAGTCTGCAGTCATTTCAGCACCATGGGGAAATGGACAGCTCCTTTGGTTTCAGGTGTTATATGTCATGTCTGAGCAGTCACAGCGCTGTCCATGGTCCTGAAAGCTTTATCTCTGACCTCTGTGCAAACACAATAGCCTTGGTCACTCAGTGTTTCTGCACACTGAGTATTTTTTTTGTGTGTTTTTCAGATCTGTAATCATAAAGATAAAGTAACATATGAGCATATCCTGTGTGCAAATGTATGTGCGTGTCTGCTCCCTAAGGAGCACATGGGCCCGTCATAATAGCTTGAACTGGAACCTGTCGTAACTACATTACACAACTGATAAACAGTGCAAGAAAGGCTGAAAAATTTAAAGCGCTTAAAATAAATTACTCTGAAGTCTTAGAAAATAAACAAATATAACTCTCTATTTTTAAGTGACTTGTTTTACACACTGGGCTATTTAAATTAGTCTTTTATGCTGAAGTCAGGCCAGACCTTAAAAGCAAAATCACACACTTTACTATGTCTGTTTTTAAAGGTGCTATATGAAAAAAAATATTATCCTGACTGAAGAAATGTCTACTTGTTAAGTCAAATATCAGTTAAAAGGAAATTAATTTGAATAATATAATAAGTGTGTCTTAAAAATGTTAAATATTGAGTCTATACAGTAGGTCTCATGAATTCCTCTCCCTATTACACTGGGATCCTTGTGTTTATGCTCCTGTTCTCCCAAAGGAGCAAATCAGAATATTTGCTCCCCCAACATCAGCATGCAGCCAGCATTGATTAGAGGAGGCGATGGTCATTTGGCAATTACACCTTGGCAGGAAAAAGCCCCAGGAGATTAACACTAACGCCGCTGACAGCCGAGGATAGCATTGGATTTCAATGGACAAATGACACAGCCAAACCCAGGACTACAACAGCTGTTTCACCTTTACTACATGTATTCGAGGTTGCCTTTATATTTTAATTCAGAAGAAGGGTTTTGGTAACGCTTTAGTTAAAAGATTCACATTTATCAGTCCATGCATGAAATAATACATAAATCCCTGATGAAATAACCACAACACACAGTTCTAAGAGCATTTCATGCATGACCTCATACATTAATTAATAGTGTTTGAATCTTACTACTACGGGTGCACTTTAGTTAAAGTTTCTCCTCAGATGATTCTTTGACCACAAACATATGTTTCAGCTTGAAGCTTTGACATGAATCTACCTGACGACAGACATGGAATCAGGCCAATCCATCTGCTTTGTAAGGTTAGAGCATTTGTAAACCGTTAACTAAAGCATTCCACTGGAAGATTCTGAGCCTTTTAAAATTTTATTCATATTTCTTTCTGACCATAAACCATGTGAGCAGCTGTGCCTGCATGAGTGCCTCAGCAAAGCTGTAAGTCACTGATCAGGCTGCTTGGCTGCGGGTTTTTATAATGTAAACATTGGAGGCAGAGGATCCAGCTAAACTTGCTTATATGCAACTCTTCTCCTCCCTCTGCTTCTCAGAAATGCTGCAACACCACGCTAAGATGTGGCACCTGGCACAGCCTGATAGGCATAAATAAGATTATGGTGTGTCAGTGTACAAACACACAATAATGCACGCATACACACCATTAAACACACCATCCATCCCCCCTCTCTGCCTTCTCAGCAGTTTGGGAGGAAACCACATTGATGTTTGAGAGGCGAGAAGGGAGCAATAAGGAAACGGAGCTGTATAAATTAGTCTGGGATTTTGCAAACCTCAGTCCAAAAAAATCCCAAAGTAGCTGAAATGTTTCCCCGGGGAAAGTCCAAGGACAAATCAAGCATGATCCGGTACAGCTCAGAGGACAGCTCAATACGGGGACTTTATTCACATGAGGGGGTCAGGCTTTTAGATTTTAGCGACATGACTGAAAGCCTTTCTTAACTTTAAATATCAGATTAGACGAGTTGAATGCTCTTAATAGATAATAATAAAGACTACCTTAATCATAATACCTTAATCTAGAAGGAAAAAACACAACCTAATCATCCTGTTTCTTTTTAAATAAAGAACAAGTCTATTATAATGAATATGATAGCCCTTACTTTTGAACTGGTTGCAGATAAACCACAGTACAGTACCTTCTTCAACACTATTCTCTTCTTTTTTAAAGCAGTGCATGTTTGGGGGATTTTTTTTTTGCTATATTTGCCTGGAATGTCACTAAAACCATTAGCCCTAGAAAAGATTTCATTACCGTGCATATAGGTCAGGACTAGATTAAAGAAATCATACGCTTTAGAGAAAAAGTCTAAAAATGGTGTATTTATTGGTGTAAAAATGGTATAGAAGCATGTGAAGTAGTCTTCTGCCTGTACTGTAATGGTAGGGTGGGGCTTTGTGAGGAGATATGTCGGCGGATGATCAATATGACCTTGAGATCCACAGAGAGCTTGCCAGACGCCACCACCCCCCAGCTGTCCACGCCTTTTCTCTGCCTCTATCCTTCACTCCTCCTTTAATTCCCCTCGTTTCTGTCTGCTTTTGGCACATCTCTCAGTCTTACTGTCCCTCGTTCTCCTTCAGTCTCAGTTTAATGCAGCATTTTTAGTTGCTTGTATGTTACATGACCAACTGAAAAACCCCTATAAGTCTGTGTGATGATGTGTATTCATCCTGTAATTTATAGCTCTGTAATAACAGCTCTTTCCTCTTTATATTATCCTATTAAAGCAATTATGATCCAATTCTAATATTAAAACACAACTATAGTTCTTATAGAGGGTTGCTGCACATTTTTTTTACAACCAAATTAATATCTTTTAAAAACCTATCAGGGTTGGAATTTAATGTTTTCATCTGTGGCCAGTGGATTAAAAAATCTACCAGCCAAAAACATTTTTTTACTGGCCACTCTATTCCTACAAGCAACCTTGTTTAATAAGATATTATATGATAATCAAGGTTTTCAAGCTGTAAGCTATTCCAAAAGAGAGCTGGTGCAAAAGTTGGACTTAGTTCCAGCTGAGCTCGCTAACAAGTTAGCAGGCTGCTAACTGGTTGTATGTCAAATAATGAGAACATGAATGATTTTTCATATGCTGCACATGCTAAATGTTTTGTTTTTGGCACGAATATAATGCATATGATTCCCCTTGCAGCAAAATCCAAAGGCAGATGATAAAGTCAACTTCTGCAACCTCAGCATTTATGCTAGTTGAATCCTGGGTCAAAGCCAGGGATGGAGACTTTGAAAGTGCACAAAACATCTAGTCCAGTTTGGGCCTGATTGCAAGAGTAAATCAATTGTAAACTGAATTATCAGCGTTTTGGTCTCATTCTGAGACTTTTTTTAATAGTTAGTTTGGGGCTCTTAGCTGGGAGAATTCAGACAGACAGAAACAGGGATGGGAGGGTGGGGAATGACATGCAGTGAGGGAGCCACAAGCCAGACCTGGACCAGGGCTGCCCCCTTATACATGGACAGCCCTTGTATGATTTCAGTGTGACTAACATACATGCTTAAAACCTGACAAGGTATTTCAACTCAAACTAACTGAGGGAACCGATTGCCTTGAACCACTTAAGGTGACAAATCTAAATAATTAAAGACCCTGAAAAGTGAAATGCAAAATGTGTGTCTTAACAGACTAGATATGTTGGAATAATGTTTCTGTAAACATGTGAAAACACTGAGATCTCCATGTGACAGAATTTTGGATTTAGACCATTAGAACGTTTTTCACTTCTTTCCTGGCTGGGTTTAATTTGGACTGGGTAAATGGGCAGTAACGCCACAATCAGTCCAGTTTTAATCAGACTAAGGCAACAATTTAACTTTTTCTACCTGCATGTAAACGTACTGAGTCTGCTCGGTCCAACTTTGGAAGACTAAAACTTTGTGTTAAATACAAGGAAGGAGATACAGTTTCAAAAAAGAAAAGCTAAGGGAAAACAATCTTGCTAACTTTTTAATGAAAAGAGGTTTTTTCCCCTACAAAGTAAGTCTTCACATTTTCAGTCATAGAGATCAGCTCTGCTCTGCTCCTGTGAGAAAACCTGCTGTATTTGTCTATTGTTTCCTCATGTGTCTTGCTACAGAGACATCCTCTGCTCCTTTCTCAATGGTAAACTGTTGAAAGCTACATGCTGCTCTTTGTTAGAGAATCAGAATAATGGGGACATTGTTAATAACTGTAATTTGTAATGCTGACTCCCTCAGATTCACAGTTACTGAACAAATGGAAGAATTGTGCAGTTTGTCAAATGTTAAACCTCATTAATAAAAGAGATTTTCAATCAAGAGCCCATAATATTGAATTTGCATGTGATGAAAATATATGCTTAAACCATGTTCCTACTGTATTTCCTTTAGTATACTCTCTTCTAAAAGGCTGAAAAAATCATTTACAATGACAGTTAAATGGAAAAACTGTAAAATCAAACTTCTTAAAATATCTTCCCACAGGACTGTGCAAACTAAAGAGGTTCATAATAAAGAACAGGGCTGCCAAAGTTTATTCATCATTAATCACTGAGTTCTGATAATCAGGATCAATCATCTTTAATCACAGGTGGTAAAAAATATTAGTTCTGCATGTCAACACACACATTTTTAGTCCATATTGATAATATGAAGCAATTCTTACTAGTGTCTTGATTTGGAGCTCAAATGAAAGTGAAGTGTTGTTCTTTTATGATCTTTACTTTCAGATTTCTTATGTGAGTGCTGCACTGGTGCACCAGTGTGGTTTGAAACCATGACGTAAAGCACTGGTTCCCTATTCCTTTTAATCTTTGTTCTCTGTCTCGCTTTTCCTTTGGTCAAAGAGCTTTTAATGTCTTTGCTCCATCATCTTGGTCAGAGTTACAGGGTCATCTTAACCTTGAGCGTTTCATTACGCTAGGACAGTGGAACTCAACTGGTGGGTTGGGACCCAAAAGTGGGTCGTGGAGCAGTTTTCTGTGGGTTGCAACTAAGTGTCTGAAACAAAAAAAATGGTGGCAAAAGTCCTGAAGTCCTTACTGAACATGCATTGATACCTTTAATTTAATCCTGTTTTACCTTGAAATTGGGTATTTTAAATGTATTATCAGTATTTCAACTACTGTATCTCCTCTTCCTGCATTAAATGGCTACTTTTCCCATGATAATAAAGTAATTTCACCAGTTCTCTGGAAAACTGGCAAAATTTGACATAGTGATGGGGAAAGAAAGGTATAAAAGTTGTCAGTTTTGTCCTGTTCCTTTTTTATGCCAGGTGTTTTGGTCCAATCATGCTCCAAACTGCAAAATATTCAGTCAACTTAACATGCATTGTTGAACATTTTTGGGAAACCTGGGTCATGATCTGTCGTAAGACAGACTGGTGCATCCTGAGGCTTGACCAGTTGAGAACCACTGGTCTAGGAGATTTCAAAGCTAGAATTAGGGAACAGTGGGTGCACGTTTTTCTGCTCTGATCTGTTGACTGATCTGTAAACTTTTTTTTTCTGTCCTGTTTAATGGCATATGTGTGAAACATGTTATGCTGCTGGATATTTGCATCTCAATGAGAATACTCCTGGTTAAATAAAGGTTAAATAAATAAATAAAAGGTAAATACTTTGTGATTTATTCTATTTTAAACTGATGCTAATTTACTTGGAAAATCATCTACTTTTGTTTTGACAGAAAATATGGATTTTCTGGAATATTGAAGGTGCAACATTAGCTTTACCACAGAGAAAGAGGAACTTGCTATATGGACAGCAAAGTTATGATAAATAGCTAAAGGGAAGGGTAAACAAATGAATGTTGGATATCACAAGATGCACATTACTTTTGGCTTTTCTGATAGGCTATCAGCAAGTTTTCTTTAGTGAAATAAAGCAATTATTGTTTAGCTAGAAAGATGTTACTGTGCACCTTAAGGATGACATCGCATGTGTTAAATGCAATTAAAAAAAGTATATTTCCTTTATGAACCCTAATCACATTACAATAATGTGATGATGCTGACAGCCCTAGTTGCTGCAGTTTGTTTTTTCTTTCACAAGTGAATCCCTTAGTTTTGTCCAACATGTAATTCATTACATTCATTACAGCAACTGATAAATGCTTTAGAATAAAGTCTCACCTCTTCCACCAGCTGCAGCATACGACGAGTGCTCTCCAGGGACTGTGGACAAACAAAAAATACAGTTAGTACGATAACCGATGTGCCACTTTACAACTGCTAAATCTACCATCGAAGTCAATGAATCAGTTTGACATCAAATTCTTGGAAGAATGATAAAAACATCTGATTTCCTGTCATATCTCCAGCCTGTGCTATGTCCAGTTATTGAATTGTGTCAGTGAGAGGCGATCACAACAAAGTGGAGTCAATTTAACCAATCAGAAGGACGCAGAATGGATCAATGTGTCATGGGTATTGACCTGAACTCAGCATGAACTCACAAACACAAACTGTCTGCACTTAAAATATTGAATCCGTCTGTCTTTCAGTTTTGAAAATAACTCCCCCATTTGCTGATTCTGGATTTGCACAGAAAAACAACTCTACTCTTATAATAAAGAAGATTTGATCCCCTTTACCCCCTCTCCATCTCTCTCAGACGTCTATTATTAGCCTCATATTGATAGATACGTGGCTGCATGTTCCAATTGCCTCTTTAAGAGGCGTGTGGCTGCAGAGCACAGCTTGCTCGCTCTGTGAGATCACATTCTTCTTACAGTGACACAGCTCTGCCTCGCTGTGCACACTGATCCAGTGGAGTGGGGAGGAGGGGAGGAGAGGGGGCTGGGTAAGAAAATTTAACCGGGCACAAGCCTTGATTTAAGCCACCATCTTTGATGTAGACGGTCTCTCTCGCTTTAAGCTCCTTTTGCAGAGATTTTCCTTTTTTCTTGATGTTATTTTTGTCTTTTTTTAAGAGTTCATGCAACTAGAATGCACCCGCACCAGAGCAGGGACCAGATCACTAATGTGAAATGACAGGTGTATAAGCTGTTGTCTTCTCTGAGAGGTTTCTGAGGTCACCGCAACAGAGGAAAAAAGTGTTATTCTGATGCCGCCATTTTGTGCATGCCCCATGTTCCTGCATGTGTATGTGAGCGTGTGTTTAATATTCTGCTCAGCTGTGCCAGTGTGAGTCATATGTGAAGCTGGAGGGGTGTGGGTTCATCTGCTCCGGGCCATGGCTGAGACTTTCTCCGTCTCTCTCTCTCACTCTGACTGCTAATGACACACATGGAGGCATGCGCGCTCAGAGGCTCATAGATGAACACCAACATGTGAAACAGCACCACTGTCACAATCACTGCCGGGAATTTCACGCTTATGTGTGCACAGATTTGTGTTGTATGCACAAAACACACTGAAGATGGTACCATGTTGTGTTAAAGTCAGATATCTGTGTAATCTATCCCCTGCACCATGCTTATCCTCTGGTATTGTTTGATTTTTGCACACTAATAAGTCATGAAAGACAAAAAAAGTCCACTTTTAAAAATCTGCATTTAAAAAACATCATTCAAAAATATTTGTCCCTCTGAATTTTGGGGTTATTTGGAATTTAAATTTGAATTTTGAAGCCTATCAAGAAAAAAAAATGAAAACACAACAAAACCAAAAAATCATGCTATATGCAGCTGCAGGACTGAACAGCTGAAGGTTGTCAAAATGGTTTTTAGATTTAAGTAAACAGTATTCAGTCACTTCAATTTTTTTTTTATTGTACTCAAATCATTTGACAATCATCCCTTAATCTGCAGTCTTCCCAGAATGCCTTTCAGCATTTGGCACTTTTGTACCATAAGTGCAGTTACTGACTCAGAAAAGTCCTGTCTGTGGAGAGCAACCATAACACACAATGGATGATAGACTGAACATTATGGGAGAGCACTCCTGGTTCAGTACAACTTTTAGTGATTGTCAGTTGTAGTCCCTTAAAATGGCCTACTTTAAGTGGCATTAGTGTTCAAGATTGAAGTGTGTGATATAAATAAAGGAAAAATGGATGAAGAACCCATAGCTTTAAGAAAAATACATACACATGTTGTTTTGAGTTGGATTTAAACTGAATTCTTAAATGTAAGAAAGTTTTCACAGTGAAGTTTAATTTGAAAAAAGTCAAGTTAACCCAACATAAATGCAGGAATAATGATTACTCAAAAATGTATTCCACTACTTAAAATATTTGTGAGTATTTCTAACTTGTTCAGTTTTACAGTAAAGACAAAATCACAGCAAAATCTAAGTGGAAAATTTGACTCTTGCCGACAAAAATCTCCAGTATAAAATTAAGCAGAGCAAATAATCCAAACTTAGATTTCATTGTTATATGACCTATAGAAGGTACAACAATCATTTTAACCTGAAATTTGTGTCCAGAAAAAAAACATGCAAACATTCAAGTATCAATTTTAGAAATAAATAGTTCAAAAAAAATCCTACTTTGGTATTTTTAAATATATATTTTAGTTAAACAAAATGAGAATGACATAAAAATGATCATTCTCTTCAATACTTCTTCCAACTCCATTTTAAACGTGAAAATCAACTCATTAAGTGATGTTTTCATTTCTGTTCCATGCATGTATTCTTATGTTTGGCCAGTTCTGCATGACTGTATACCTCATTTTCCCTCTTTATTTTCTAATTTTCGCATGTTCAAAATTAAATATCACTAACTAACTAACTAACTAACCAACTAACTAACTA
Organism: Cheilinus undulatus; assembly: GCF_018320785.1. NCBI lineage: Eukaryota > Metazoa > Chordata > Actinopteri > Labriformes > Labridae > Cheilinus > Cheilinus undulatus. The sequence goes on along the minus strand of NC_054878.1, from coordinate 10,851,289 downwards.
ACTAACTAACTAACTAACTAACTAACTTACAGACTGACTAACTGATTAACACAACAATTCAAACTGAATTTGCAATATGAGTCAGAATAATTACAAATATTTTTTCAGGATCATTCAGTCCTACGTTCTTCAATATTTTTGGTTAAATCTGAAATGATTATTACTGTTAAATTAGTGTTTGTTAAAAATATGAAAGATTAAGATGCAATGTTTGAAAAAAGGACCATAATTAGTTTTTTTCCCCCCCCAAATCAGCCATTCCTACTTCCAGAAACTCCAAAAAAATACAAGTTTTTATAGATTTTAGATTAATATCTTGTTCTACTTTTCTGGCTTAAATCTTTCATCAGTTTCAGTCATGACCAAAACTATCAAATGTCCAATTATTTTCAGTATTTCAAAATATTTTTAAAGTTAGTAGTTTTGATTAAGATTGAAGTTGTTGAAAATAATTATTTAAAAAAATTTGGGAATGATTTTCTAAAGATATTTTCAAAGTGGACATTTTGTCTTGAATGACTTAGTAGGGTGCAAAATTTGTAGATAGTAAACTAAAGCCTCATGTAAAAAAAAGAAAAACATAATTTGGAATTTTGAAATGAATCAAGAAAACAAAAGAGCACAGACAAAATGATTTAAAAAATAAATGGTAAAAATTCAGTCTGGTGGACAAAGATGTGTAGAGTGATACCAGAGGGTTGAAAACACATGAATGCAACCACAGTTAGGCAGTGGCATGGTGTTGTATGTTTTCTATCATGATTTGTCAAAGACTGAATCACATTTTAGCTTCAAACTGGTTTAAATTCCTTACACCTATCATAAAAATACAGTTAAAATTATGATATAGGACATTTTTAAATTCCTTATTATATACTGAAACCAGTTCATCTCCAGCTGTATATTTATTATGTATATCCTTTTTGCATTTTTCATATCATAGAATGGTAAGGCTGTGAAATGTCTCAGTCATGTATTAGTGCTTCTAGCGTGAACACAGTCCAGTCTGTCTGAGTTACTGAATAAATGCATGCATGTACTCATCATAACTAATGCCACAGTAATGCAGTAAGCGTGTTATTCTCACCTCATCGGCCAGCTGGTCGGCGCGTTGCTGCATGTCTGACAGCTCATTGCGCATGTCTGCATCATCTGCCATGGCTGCTAGATGTGGGGGGTGGAGAAGGTCTCCAACAGGGAAGAGAAGATCCTAGTGGGAATTCGGGGAGGGCTGGAAGAGAAAAAGAGATAAAAAGAGTGCATGAAGCTTCATGTCTCAGTATGGAGGGCTGATTCATCGAGGCGTGAGCAGTGTCAGGACAGTGGATAGCTGATTACGAGCCATGATAATCTGATATGTGACAGCTGAGGTGGAAACTGGCTTCATTTGGAGAGATGAAAACGTTTAAAGACAGCTCAAAAATGGATCCAGTGATAAAACAGACCTAAACCCAGTCTGCCCACATACAGATGTGGACAGATGCAACCACAAGAGCACTTCAGCTCTGTCTGTGAGTTATCTAAAAGACATGAAGGCACAGTGGCATTCTTACTCTACATCACTGTGGCCAAATCGTGTCTAAAGTGACAATAACACATGCAATTAATATGATGAAACAAAATGCACTTATTATAGACTTATACTGAATTGCTGGCAGCCCTATATGTTACGTATATCAGGATGTCTGCAGGTCTTAAAAAGTCTTGAAGGTCAATTTATCAATATAGCAAAATCTATGATTTTAAAATGTGTTAAAAAGTCTTAATGCAAGACAAGGTCCCTAATTTTGTAGTTTTTTTCAATGTATATATTCATCAAATGATACTGTGAGCTGGATTTTCCTGCTTTTGTTTTTAAATTTATTTTTAAGCACCGGTGAGATTCTGAAGGATACCCAACAGATGTGATATCAGCCTGCATGCTTGTTAATGCTCATGCCTGCTAAGCTATCTGTGCATATTTGATGCTTACACTCTGATTGGTGTTTGCATGGCATCACATGAAATCTGGGTTTTTGATTTATTTTGATGACGTTGAATTATTATCTCAATCATATTTTTGGTTAGATTCTTTAAGTGTTTCGGATTCTGCTGATGTTGTCGGATGTCGTTTGCTCTGTCTTCTTTGTGTTTTGTTTGGATTTTGTTGCTTTTTTCTTCTGTGCTTCTGCACACAAAAGCACTTTGTAAACCCACATTTTTAAAAGTGCAATACAAATGTATTTATTAATATGATTATTATTAGTAGTATAGTAAGTTAACTTTGTGATCAGTTGATGTGTGCATGTCAGTGAGAAGTGAATGTAAGTCAGAGGAGAAGGTGAAGGGCTCAACCAATGATTTTGTGATTAAAAGCAGCGTTGCAGTGAAGCTTAAGCCTAGTGTAATACTAGTACAGAGTCTGCTAATGCTAGCACTGCTAGCATCTCGCAGAAAGCTTCATTTGCACACTAAAATAACAAAAACTTTGCATTTTTTGATTATGTTATCACATTTTTATCTTTTAATCTGTGCAAAACATGCACATAAGCATCACCAATGCTGAGAGGGTCTTGAAAAAGGTTTTGAAAGTGCTAAATGTGATGCCAGATTTACAAATGCTTTATTTTAGAGGAGATTTAGGGTTACAGCTACAGCCAATTATAACTTCTAATTATTTAACCTTTGATTGGTATAGAAGATAGTTTAAGAAATATTTCTATTTTTACAGATTTGCTGTTGAAATGTTGAGTGACAAGTAAAGGGGGCAACCCCAAGCCCAAAGTTGCCCATCCTTTATTTATTGGCTTTAAAGTGCTGGCTCTGGCCTTGCAGATATCCTTCACTTATATCCTCCACAGATCCTACCCCTGTTTATCATATATGCTTTAAACCTCCCAGCTAGGGCCGCTGTCTACAGCCCTTTTAGTTTTACACTAGCAGCACTCATGTTACAATACAAACCCGATATAGGCTAGAGTTTTTTGTAGTGTTCTGCCAATCAGAATCAAGCCTTAGAAGGACCTATGATACCAGCTTGTCCACAGCAATGACAGAGATGGCATGTTTTTCATATATACATTTTTTTGATAAAAAGGGAAAATATTGGGGTGCAGAGGACCTGCTGTTACTTGTGCCACATGTACAGATGTTAGTCTTCTGAATGAGCGCTGCAGGTCTGAACCTGAACTGTGGCTCCTTTTCCATATGTCATTCCCTACTCTCTCTCCTTGATCACTGTCTTGTTGTTTTTTGGAAAAAAAAAAAAAAAAAAAGGCAAAAAGCCCCAAAACTTTGGGAAATATTAAGTGCATGGAGCTGTTACCTGCTACCAAGGAAAGCAGGCAGACTTAAGTAAACGCTGGTGAGAAGCAAACAAAAAACGACGGCTGTGGCCCTTATGTATTTTTCCAATTGCCTCAAACCAGCTGGATTCAAATCTTTATAACAGCAGCTGCAAGCCAGAGGTAAACATGTCGAGCACATTCTCGAGGAGGTAAGAGGAAAACGAGTCAAAGAAAAGGCATGAAACACGCCAGATAGACCTATTGAAATTGGATTTTATTGAAAACAGTCCACAATGAAAACCAAGAGGGAGCCAACGGGGAGCTTGTGTCTCCAAAGTGTCTGTTTACTGCAGCGTGTGTATAATAGAGGATTAAGGAGCCACCACAGCAGGAGTTTGTTGAGGAATCAATGGAAAGAGAGCGGGCGACTGATGTGTGCAGAGGAATGCCAGTCTCAGACAGGGTTGACTGGGATTTTGGAGGATTAGCCACAGAGAGACATAAACAGCTTGTTAGCCTTGTAGCTTTGATCCTTTCCTCTCCTCTGGAGGTCACGAGAGTCTGCTATCACAAGCCAAACGTTTGGATATCTCCTGATGTAGGATTACGGGGAGCAAACTCTAAAGCTGATCATGAAACATCTCGTCATGTGTCAGATGAGTTAGAGATCATCGCTGGATACAAATGCTCATAAATTAGCGTTCAAACCATTTAAATCCCTTAAGAATCAGGTATAATTCCTTCACAGTTTTCTGGTTTAGTGGGAATCTCTTCACAATCACGGCCTCTATGCTTGATCTTTTCTATGTCATTGTTTTGGTTTCAGGCCCACAACTTTTGAGAGTAGTTCCCAGAAACAGCAGACCACTAATAGTAATGGAGGAGCTGTAAGAAATGCACACTACATCAATTTTAAAGGGTCACAACTGTTATGACATGCTTCTTCTGCCCACTGGTGGGAAAAAGAAGTGATCCAGGCTAAAGAGGCAAGTGTGCACCACTTCAGCATGGATTATGTGTCGATACCTCAGTACATTAAAGAAGCTCATCCATCAGTGCACATGGGTGAAGCAAAGATAGAGCGCTGCATTTATTTATGAAGAGATTTCTGCATATTAAACCTTACTGGAACAACTCCTTATACTCCATTCTGATCCCATCAAATATTAATCTGTGCACTGTGTTACTGAAGACTTTAGAAACACAGTGAACACAATGCACCAGTTTTTAAAAAAATATTTTTAATGGAGTTGAATGACTTCAAACTAGAAATGCCAGCATTAATTGCAATGAGATTCATGTCTAAAATTATTTTTAAACCATATTAATCACATGCTATTGTATGCATTCTGGTCCATGGGAGCTTCTGCTCCTACAGTGATGGAAAATTCAGACACCTCTGCTCATCTGAATGTCTCATTTTATTATAAAACATCACAGAAAGCCTAGCGGTCAAGTCAAAAGTAATCTGCATCATGGCATTTCACACATTTAAGTTTTTGCCATTCTCTTAAGCTTTTTAGGTTTACTTTTTGACCCGTAGCAAGTAGTTTTTTCTGTAATGTTGTTGCTTTATGTCTCATGATTTTCTTTCAAAATAAAAGCTGGTGTTAATCCAAACAGCAAGTAAAGCATTCTAAGGCAATAGATGACAAAGTAAATGCACAAGAAAGACCAGTTTATCAAGGAAAACTCATAGCATAACTGTTAAATTTACTAAATGTAAAATCCTAGTAAGCGCAAATTCTGAGTCATTTTGTACATGCACAAGAAACTAGCTTACACAGAAAATGTTTTGTGATTTCCCCAACCCTTGCTCTTCTTGTGCCCTTTTTCCCTGTTAAAAGTTATATACTGTTTAGCCAGTGTTGTAGCTTTTGATTTACCAGAATTCCCCAGTTTTCTATCGAAATAAAAGTCTGTTTTTCTTGAATCAAAACAGGAATTATAGTACCTTAAGCCTAAAACAGCACAAATTATGTTAATAGCTTAACAAAGAGCAGTTTCTTAAGGAATGCACTCCTGCGTATTTCACACTCTATTTGTGTCCTTTTGACCCATAGCACGGCCTTTTTTTGACAGTTAAGTTTATGCTGTAGCTTTTGTTCTACAAGAATTTACCAGTTCTTATCAAAATAAAAGCTTCTTTTTTTTTCAAAACAGGAATGAAAGTACCTTAATCCTCAGACAGCACAAAATATGCAGGAAACAGCACCACAAGAAGAGTTTCCCAAGAAAAAAAATCCAGCTAAATTGCAACTCCTGGAAAGTGCAAATGCTGACACATTAACTGGGGCTCACTGGACTTCAGTGAGTCATTTTGTATGTGCACTCCTGTATATCTATGTTCAAGAGTTATACTTCCAAAAAATTAAAAATAGGATAAGTATTTGACAGGATAAGCACGATGAAGCTGTCTCCTACATCAAAGACTTAGAGGATGTGCAGTAACTACTGTGTACTCAGTGTTTTGTCTTCATATATGTAATGTCAAACATATCACATTTTTACTGTTCACTTTACATATTTTCACTGACTTTTCCTTTGTTTCTGTGGTTAAGCTATTATCATTATTTTCAATAAGCAAAAATGGTTACTTAAGAAATTTCTGATCTAAATAGTTGACTGGATAACTGACAGAGAGGAAGCAGCTAAAGAAGAACTCCTGAAAGTGCAGATGCCGTCATTTTGTACATGCGCTCCTGCATATTTCTTCATGTTTATCAGTGTGAAACACCATGCAAGACAAAATAAGCTCCCAGAAGCAAGGCTATTATAGTTAACTAAAACTAACTAAATAACTAAAACTAAAAAGTAAAAATCATTTTAGTTCATTGAAAGTAAATTAAAAAAACAAGCTTTACACATATAATGGAAACTAACTACAACTGTTTTCTTACAAAACTGACAAAAATGAAATAGAATTAGGGATAAAATATCCTTAGTTTTAGTCCTTGACACCAGCATACTGACTGACATGAACACCCAAAACCTGGAGAGTTAAATCACATGATTTGCTGTGATTTGGTTTGAAATGGTAGTTTAAGGTGTTGAGTTGTACACAAACATTAAAATTTAATAAATTAACTGAAAAGTGAAGAACTCCTTTTTTGGGTCTCCCCTGACAGGTAACTCACATAAAAAAAAAACAAAACAAAACAAAAAAACACTAACACTAATAAGAACTAAACTAAAATGAAGCATTTTTGCAAAATAAAAACTAAAAAACAGCAGTAAAAATAATTCAAAGTAAACTGACAAAACAAAAGGTGAAAACTAAATAAAAAACAAAACAAGCAAAAAAATCCAAACAATTTTAACCTTGCTCTAAAACTGTCTTTACCCTGAACAGTGTGCGTGGTTTTAGACCACGCTAGTGTAGCAGATCAGCAGACATTTGAATAATAAATCTATAAATCCAGATTATGAAATATATCTTGTTAACTTTATTTGAATCACAAATCAACACAGTGATGCGAACTATTTCACAACAGACTTAAAACTGTTTGAAAATGCAAACTAATTCAATCTAAATGTGTCATTAACATTGTGGACAGGCAGTGATTTATTGTGAATAAAACTCTTTACAGTTTGACAGCTCTACTTTAAATGAAGGTCATACCTTTGTGACCAAACAACAGACCAAACAAACCAGACAAGAGCAAAACAGCACCAAGACAAACAACAACCTCCTCATACCCTGCACAAGATTTCAGTGATACTTAATGCCAACCACTTTAAAAATGATAAGAATCTTTAAAACAAAGTTGGACAAATATGGACTGTGAGTCCGTCTCTCCTCTCTGACAGACGGATTTGTCCACCTGGACGTGTCTCATCTTAGTGACTGAGCATGTGGTCTGCTTGATAATCTGCCTTGGAGGTTCTCCTGTACCCGCTGTGTTTGCTTCTCCCACTTGTGTGTAAGGAATGTTCACAACAACATCTGCTGGATAGACACTTGCTGCACATACACAGGAAATGAAGACGTTTCTTTTACTGCCACCGCAGTATAACAGAGCGACATGGTCTGAATCTTAAAGCCTCTCTGAGCTTCATGTACATCCTCTCCACTCATCTCTGTGGATTTATTCACTCATTTGTATGCCTTATGTCAACAACTGCATTGTAATGATTAAGCCCTGCATTGTTTTCAGGCTCCTTTTTAATAAAACATTTATCTAACAGTTTATAAGGACAAGATGGAAATCTGCACATATACTTGAGGATTCTGTAAATAATGTGTGGATTGAATCAGATGCATGTTAATTTCATCCCTCCCCTTCTCTCCTTCCTTCTCCCTGTCCTGCATTGTTTCACAACAGCAGCGGCCATGTTAGGTTATATAAAGCTCCAACCGGACTGAGCAGCTAAATGTCTGAGTTTGATCTGCACTGAAGAAAGAGAGAAGGCATCATCGCCGGCCTGTCCACTTACATAACCAATTTCAGGCAATTAAGTTTTAACAGGCCACGCTGACCTTCTACTTTACGTCCCAATTACAAGCTTCGCTTTATGCCGTTGTGCTGGCTTCAGCAATGTCTCAGACCAAAACGCTGCAAGCTCATCGCCAACATTTTCTAAAGAATGAACGCGAAATAATGATGAAGCAGTTTTTAAAAAGGAACATGCTTTTATGATCAACACAGAAATACGTTTGCTTGATTTTGGATAATAATCTAGAAAAATACAGAATGAAAATTCTTTCTTTAACATAAGATCTAAAGAGTTTTTAAATTAGTTTGTGATAAGGCACATGAAAATAAGCATAGGTACAGGGAAATAAATGAGTAAGTAACTGCTACTTAACCAAGGAACAACTGCCACTTCAAATAAAAGGAGATGTGTGGGCTGCATGAAGTTATCCACTGAGTTTAGAGTTCCTGGCTGTCATTTTAGAATTTCTACAACTTTTTCCCTGGTTGACTTGAAGTTAAATACTCTTTTTTATCCCTGGTAAATATACAGTTAGTTCCTCATTTCCCCTGGTAACCATCAGTTAGATCAGTGGTTTCCAACCTTTTTTCCATTGAGCCCCCCTTCACATATCTAAAAGAGCCCCCCCCCCCCCCGGACCCAGACGTAAAAAAGCGACAGAAAGTGTCAAAAATACACATACCCAAACCACTAGTGTCGCTGGCAAAAGATGTTGGTTTGAACCATTCATTTGAGTGAACCTAATTTTAACAACCTCAGAGCAGACAGGCCATCACACCCCCCTTAACTCTCTGGTGCCTCCCCAGAGGGTCCTGGACCCCAGGTTGGAAACCAAGGAGTTAGATACTTTCACATTAGGCTCGACTGATTCAAACCGCGCCACAGCATGATTCCTCTCCCTCCCCCCTGCTGTCTTGGTTTCACACTAGGAACATCAGTCCGAGCCTGGGCCCACTTGCATATGCACTCAGACTGATACAGCAGGTGGCAGTATGTACATACCTGGTTCACAAACCTGCTGAGAAGGGGAAAGAAGAAGCTGCAATGGCAACCTCTCGAGTAATGACCTGAGTGAAGATTGTTTTAGATTTAACATGGCAAAAAAAGTCCATCCTGGCACCATCAATGAGGATTTCAAATCACTTTTTAACATACCAGCACAGTTGCTCTTTCTATGTACAGACAGCTCAGAGGATAACGTGGGCTTGCGCTGTGCCGATACAGCGGTTTTTGGGGCGAAGGGAAACTTTTATTACCTTTGCATCTCATCTTGCTGACTCCAACTTGTGGTCATCCGTAAGGTGAATCAGTTTGTTGACTTGATTTTAATGATTTCCACCTTTTATTGAGGAAAAATGAGAACAAACCCACCGTGGAAAGAAGTTTAGTTTTTACAAAGATGTCATATCGCTGATATGACTCTCTGTCCCATTTTTGGCACGGTTTCATTCACATCTCATCCAAACTGTACTAGAGTCTACTTAAATCGTGCCCCAAGTGGGCCCAGGTGTTGTTCGTTTGCATTCACACTGACCAAAACGAACCGGACTTTAGGCTCAAGTGCGCTCGGATCTGGGATCGGGCCCCTAGTGTGAAAGCCATTTCATTTATTACCTGGTTAACAATTCCTAACTTTCCCCCCAGTTTATTACTGGGAGGTTACACAGTTTTCCCCTGGATAACCAGCAGATCATTACTGTATTTTCCCTAACAGCTAGTCACTCATGTGCTTCTATATCCATAAAGAATTTGCTTGTTTCCAGGTGAACTACCAGTTAGTTACCCATTTGTTCCTTGGTTTTGTTAGTAGTTAAGCATTCATAGCTCTCTGGTTAACCAGCAGTGGGGGACTTTACTTTCTCCCCAGTTAACTTGTAGTTAGAAACCCATCGCTCCCTGGTTTAATAGCAGTTAATTCATCGTTTTTTCCTGGTTAACATGCAGTTATTTCTGCATTTGTTCCCCTGTTTATTAGTGGTTAGTACCCAGTCTTTTAAACCCTCCAACCCCTTTGCCCTGTGGCTTCTTATGTGATGTACAGTGCTAATAAAGTTACAATTGTTGCTCCCAAACATGCACGTTCCAGTGACAAACTACCACACTCTCAGATCAGCTTTGTACCTATTCACTGGAGAAAATAAATGCCTCAGTATCAACAGTCATAATGTGTAGTCAATGATGCATAGGTAATATTCTTTTAGGTAATTAACACAGTGAGACGCCTTCACAACCACCGAGCATCTGCGCCACATCTGGCTGATAATACCTTTGATCCACCTGAAAGTAAACAACTACCGCATCTTCTCCTCGGTTCATTTCAACACAGTCATCTCTGTGAGTCTGCCTCTGCGCTGACACTCACCCACACTCTCTTTGCCCTTCTGTTTCTATCACCTTCCTACAATACATCACACCAACGCTGACATTTACGGCAGGAAATGGATGTCAGTGTGACCTTTTGACCCCGAGAAAAGCAATAAAGAAGAGGGAGAAGAACACTGAAGCACAAAAATCCTCCATTCAGTAATTAAAGAGACAAAAGCAGCACGGTACTCTAAAACATCAACTCATGTGAGTGTTGTAGGGGCAGAGGCTGTGGAGACATGATGTTTGTGAATTAGCAGCTTGATTTGATTTACGGCACAGCAAAGATGTTGTAAATGTGATTTATGACCAGCATGGTGTTTATCACTGGTTACACAGCGATTTCTGGAGTCAGGCTGCCCATTCATCAGTAGAATTAGCAAAGACTGAACAGGCAAAGACCAGCATACACAGCACCTTTTATCCACTGTACAACACTGGTAACAAGGAATAACATCATGAATGTTAAACAGGATATTCATCTATCCATCTCGTCATGTGTTTACTACCCCGAGAGGACTGTTCCAGTGTAATCACCATAGGAATAATAACCAAAGGAATGAAGATAGCCTTATTTCCATTCCCAGCATACTGCACCCCAGAGGATGACATATTTCATACGCTGTCCAATCCCCTTCTACCTGGAGAGACTGCAACCCCCCCGCCTACTACTGCCATCAACACGCTCTCATTTCTTTCCCTCCTCTCTCCTTCATTTTCTCCCAGTCTTTTAAGTCTATCTTCTCCTTCTCCTTTACTGGAAATATCATATTTATCTACAAACTTCCTTCAAGGCTGGAGGCATTACGAGTCCAGGTTGTCAGTATGTTATATGTTTTATATAGACCAGTTTGTCCATATATTAGTTAGTACATCTGCGTGTCTTGGCCATATTCAGGAATGTGCTATCTCAGAAACACTATGACGGAATTAATCCAACCCGAATCAAGAATAAAATGATTAGATTTTGGTAGGCATAGGTGAAAATTCAATATCAGTGAGCCTAATGTACCTCCCTTGCTTAACATTCTTCTAAAGATAATTTCTCAAGAATGCTTTGAGGGATTTCCTTCAAACTTTGCACAATTATCAACCATAACTCAAGAATGATCTGTTAGGACTTTTGAGATCATAGATAAAAATCATGGTCTTTTTGGCTTCATGTTAATCTGATGCTTGTAGGCGTAATTCCTCCTGAGTATTTTGAAGGATTTTTCAGACTTTTCCCAAATGTTCACTCTAACTCAAGCATGAACTAATTAGATATTTAGGGGAATATGTCAAAGGTCAAGGACCCAGGGCCTCCTGTTCATCCCTTGCTTTCTAGGCCATATTTCAGAGCAATGTATTTCCAGAGTTCTTTGAGAGAATTGTTCAAACTTTGCAGAAATATACCTTTCTATATTTATTTATATTTTGGAGGACAGTGTGAAAGGTCAATGTCAATGGGCCTCATCTTCATCCCTTGCTTTCAAGTGTTTTTGTCAGTTAATATCTTTAGAATGTTTTGAAGGATTTCTTTCAAACTTTGCACAAGTGTCCACTCTGATGAACAGCTAAGATTTCAGAAGCAAAGAGTCAATGTCATTAGGCCTCATGTTCAGTCATTGCTTGGGTATACAATATCTCATGAATGCTTTGAGGGATTTTTTTTTTTTCAAATGTTGCACAAATGCTGACCCGGACTCAAGCACGGATGACTGAATTTTGTGGTTGCATAGGTCAGCTCATAGGTGAAGATCCCTGGGCCTCAAGTTCATCCCTTGCTTTCCGGACCACCTTTGGGGATACGTTATCTTTCTACGTCTTTCAGAGAATTTTTTAAACTTTGCAGAAATTCTGACTCAGAAATAAACCGGTGTCTTGGAGGACAGGAGTCAAAGGCCAACATCATTGGACCTCATGCTCATACCTATGTTGAAAGCACAATTTCTCCTGAATGCTTTGAGGGATTTTTTCAAGTCTCTACCAAAAGTCAACCCTACTTAAGCATATTTGATTAGATTGACCTTGTCTGGTCATGTTCATCCCTTGCTTCCAGGTAATTCTTGTCAAGGCAATATCTCAAGAATGCTTTGAGTGAATTGCTGGGAACTTGGAGGTATTGGGTCAAAGGTGAATGTCATTGGGCCTCATGTTTAACCCTTGCTTGAAGGGTGAATGTTTTATCTCAGGAATGCTTTTGGATTTTTTCCAAACTTTGCACATACGTATGTCTGCTGTGACTCAAGGATAAACAGCTATGAAATTAGAGGTTAAAGGTCAATGTCATTGGGCCTCATGTTTATTCCTTGCTAGGGAATGCAATATTTCACAAATAATTTGAGGAATTTTCTTCAAACTTTGCACAAATGTCCAAGTGAACTGATTAGATTTTGTGCTTACAAAGTTAAAGCCATTGAGCCTCATGGTCAACCCTTGGGTATAACATTTCTGCGTGTCACTCTACCACAGACATACCACAGCCCTTTGTTCTGACCCACAATTGTACTTTCACTGTCCAATAACTGGAAACCTCATAGAGGTATACAACCACCTGGCAGTAGTTCTAGGATTTTTTTTAAAATTAAGAACAATGATGTAGCAGGTTAGCTAATACCAGATCTTCTAATGGCTTTCTGAGATGCAATACTTATTGGGGCACAAAACCTCATCATTACTGAAGACAAAATAATAGGGCACCATAACAGACCATAAAAAGTACCAAATACTTACAGCTACATGACTCAACCCACGCAAAAAAAAAAAATGTTTAGGTTGACACTGATACTTTTTTTCTGCAGGGAACCCTTACTTCCTGTACATCCCCAAGGAGAACAAGTTTTGAAAAAAATACAAACAGAGAAAAAAGGAGCCTCATTATACAAGGATTCATGGATGATTTTTGAATCAGCAAATCTGAAAGTACAGCATGTACACCTTTCACCTTGACATGTCTAAGCTCCTTAGACAATGTCCTTTCATTGGGGCTACCCATCTTTATGGCTTCAGGATGGAAAATCAAAAGTTATCAATTCTGTGTCTAAAAGCTGCTGCTGTATCTTATTCATGTTATGTGATGTTTAATTGTTATGCATCACAATAATTCTCTGCCATTGCCTGCACTTTAAGTAACCCAAACTTCAAGGCACAGTTAAACCAAACAACCCCTAGAAGCTAACAATAACCATGCTTTTAGTTTTATTTAAATAATGTTGATGCTGATAGCAGCCGAGTAAGTTGACTAAAGTTAGCCTGCTAGCACTGATAACTAACTGGGGCTTCTGTGTGTTGACACTGATAGATAATGTAAGTAAAAATCCTCTGTAATGATAGTTTAACAATATTAACTGATGATAGCACTTTGCAGGGACTAAAACTGTAGCATAACATTTTCCAGTCATTGAAACAAGCGACTAAAATTGTGTTACTCATCCCTCCAGAAGCATGCTAAGTGGTGTTAAAATTGGCCCAAATAACAGAACATAATGGTCAGAGAGTTCATCTAGATACAAATATGACTGTATCATCTGCATACAGTAGAAACATACTAAGTGAACTCATACGTTTGGAGGTTATCTATTAATAATAATAAAAAAGGAGAACAGGAACATGACATTGCTCCTTTGTCCAAAATCAGGATCAGAGTGTAAAAACAAAACTTGATTTATTCATTAAGAACAAGTCTGGAAATATTTAAATCTTTATGTTTTATGAGAAGGAAAATGTGTTCATATACTTCAGTTGAAGTCACGTTTTTATGTTATTATTGCTACTAAACAGTCTGTTTTCATGATCTATCTGAAAACAGAACATAAATATCTCTAGGCTGAATAACAGATGTATAAATATGTTGAGAACAATTACCATAAAGGTAAGAACAGCAGCGCTTTTATGTTGCTTGTGGCAAGAAGCACAATAGATCTTTGTTTGCTGTTTTATGCAAATCAAGTTGCTCTTTCTTTCCGGCACAAAGAGTATGCACATTTGGTTTGCTTTCCAGTTTCACTTTCAGATGCTTTATGTCAGCGACTGTTTCAAGGAATTTACTTAGCCTTTCAGAAAGACAGAGATTGAACAGGATTGCAAGTTTAAAATGGCTGATGTGTTTTTCACAGCAGATTAAATTACTGTGAGATGTTACTGGGCTTTTACTGATGCTAAATTTTCTACTTTATCAACCCAACACCAAATGATCTGCAATAAATCAGAGAAAAAAGGGAGAGCATTCAATTTTAAAAGGCCATTTTCAGGCCTGGCCAATTCAAACTAGACATTTATCTATAAATAGTGCATTAACTGATGATAGATTGATGTAAACTGCAGTTGTGTAAATATATAATGTCATAAAATGTCCTAATAGTGATGGTTAGTGCTTCTCTCCTTTCAGCAGGGCTGTAATCAGCTCCACTAAAGACTGCAGACAGAGAGCATTAGGTAACGTGAATTGTCATTTAGTATCAGATGATAAAAGTAAAATAATATCATGTGTCATTAAATAATCCACAGCTGCCATTCTTTAGGATACAAAGAGTAATGGGTATTATGCCTCTTCTCTTATCTGGGGGTTTCAACACACCACGGCCATGATGATAAGAAGACACTACCCTTCCAAGAAGCACTGGGAGCTTGACTAACTTCAACAGTGATGTAACGTTACACAACCAGCGCAAGTGTCACTACAGCTGGAGCTCGCTCTCTCTCTCTGCACACAGAGGAGCTAGCATTAAGTGCTGCAGCAGTATCCCAGTGGCCCGCTCTACAAAGAATGCCATGCATTATTGACCTGAGGAGTCCAAGACTCCATCACTTATTCATCCAGCCCCACTGTAAGCATCCACATCTAAGAAACACATCGCTGAAGAGCAGGAGGTGGAAGATCATGACAATACCAGATACCTGCCTCAGACAGAAAATAACACTTCAAAAGCTTCTCACAGAGATACTGGAGGACTCCAAGGACTTTCTGCTGCTGTTATGCTCAAACATTTGTCCTGAGGAGGTATTCTAACCTTCAGATCAAGTTTACAGGAAGTGAGATGGCTCAGAGGCATCTCTTCTCGATAAACAGAAACTTTTAATAATAATTGATTCAGTGTTTGGCCTCATATTTCTGAAGGGAAAGGAAAATTAGTTGGCATAGTATTAAGCTCAAGTATGCTGCAACTGGGTTTGTTTAAGATGGAAATTTCTAAAATGATAATGAAAACTAGTGTTAGATAGGTATCGAAAAAAGGGATAATCTGTTGGAAATACAATTCAGAGCCACCATCCCTTTAAAAGTTTAAAAAAAAAACCCATAAAGAAAGTCAGAAACCAGTTTCATTCCGAACTAATCTTCATTGTCAGCTTGCTCTTTTAAATTTTAGTACCTGGACAAACAGAGCATTCACCTACAGGTGAATATCACACCTCCATGTGGTTGTGCATAAAAATAAGGTAAAATTTGCCTTATGAATTGTTTGTTTTGTATACCTTCTTAGTAAAATGTAGTGTAAATATAAAAGATCAGCCAAAGCTTGATTTACACTTCTGCATCAAATCTTCACTGTAGTGGCCTTCGCCCTCTTGAGGACTGCATACTCTGCGATCCTTTTTGCAATACCCCAACCAATCAGCACTCAGCAGTGCCAATCTTTATGCCATGTTGCTGTTCCCCTGCTGCATGTTCTGCCTGGCTGTGTACATGAAACCACACAGCTGAAGCCAGATGCATTATGTTAGAGGTAGAGTGAATAAAAGGGCAGAGATTGACAAATCACCTGAGGCAGAGGACGGGGAAATCTTTTTGCACTTGTTGAGCCGGTGAGACATGGATAAGGAAATATCAGATATCATAACTTTGGGTGCCAGGGAGTAGATGTGACTAGTTGTTTCATCATCTGAATATCTCTATGTCGATATACTCAGAGGCTAGAAGTCATCTGTGCTACCCAGTGGACCAATCACAGGGCTTGCAATTTGCATCATTTGTGATGCACAGTTACATTTTTAAGAGGTGCACATCAGCTATATGTGTAAGCTTCTGCATGGGATTCAGGCCTACAGAGATCTAAGGCATATAAGCAAAACCAAACCAGTCATTTAATCATTCATAATGTCTCTGTCTTCTTTTGATTCCCACTACCGAGCACACTGGTGAATCTTGCATTTAACTAGCCCTTTGTTATTTGCTGTGTCCATGTGGCTTGAAAAACTGAGTCTTTCTATGAACTGTTTTGTGGACTGTGCTGTAAGCTGACTGAAATTTGAAGTCAGTTTTTTTTTTTTTTTTTTTTTTTTGGTTATCACTTGTCTTAGGACAACATATAAAATTTAGCAATTGTGCCCATTCCCGTATATTTACATTGGCACGTACTGTGGATATGATGATTAATATGCACTGTCTTAATTAAATAAGCTAGTAATAATAATAATAATAATAATAATATGCTAGTGTAGCTTTGATGCAGAAACATACATCAGGCATCACATCTATATCTATTGTGTTTATCTTATTTAATCTGAGCTTATCTAATCTTGGCACAAAAATACGATTTAAAAATGTTGAAAATGATATAACACACCACTGTAGATATATTTTTTTCTGGGAGTGAAGGGATCATGCATCTCACAGTCCATTTTTTCCCTTAACACGTTGCAGTTTATAGAGATCCACAGTGTGGTTCCGGAAGTAAAATCCCGTTCATTTCCCCAAAGCGGATTGGAATTTTAGTCATAATGTCAGAACTGTTGTTAGGCAAACCTCAAACTAAATGAGTGTAAAAAGTTTGTAAAATATCAACTTCTTTTTTTAAAAAGAAAAAAACATAGTAAATTTGCAAGCTCTGAAAAGAAATACTACAATACCCACAATCCTACAGTGTCAAAGCAATGTCTCCTATTGGTGGGGTCTCCTGTTATTATACCAAGCAATACATTAAAACCTTGTCATTTAAATTATAAACACCACAAAAGGTAAGCGTAGGAAGACAGTACTTGCATGGCTTGACAGTCTGAAAAGCTATCCTTAACAGTTATTAAAAGGAGTTACAATGTATTGTGGGGTATGTAGTTTTAATCCTTATAAATATGTACACAGTCGTTTGCCTTTTCCTCTTTTTTCAAATGTCATTTTTTTCTGGATCAGATGTCTTTCAGTCATGAATGTATATAGCTTGGCTCATGCATTGAAAGAGTTGTAATAAGGATTTTGTGAAATATCTGTGGAGGTTTAAAACTGGAAATTTACTTCTGGAACCAGAGCCATCGAAAGAGTAGGCGGGCACTGTTGAGCTCTTCAGCTTTTTAAACTTTCAAAACATACATGGAGATTGTTTTTACGGTTGTCTTTACTGAAGTGTTATTATTTTTAAAAATGATTTTAAAATCTAATGTAGTTTGTGCATAAATAGTGTTTCATATAGTTTTAATAGAATGGTGTGTATTGCTTCATCAGTAACTGACAGCGAAGGTTTGCAGGGGTGATAAATCTCCTCATGGTAACAGTAGGCTCCAGCAATAAGAGATGTCACTGTGACCCTCTAGGATTGTGGGTAGTGTAGTTCTCTTGCCTAAAACGGTAAATAAACCATACTTTTCTTTAAAAAAAGGTTTACATCACACAATTATGTGTTGTCTAGGAACAAATTTTACTGTTTTTCACTCAGGTAGCTCGTGGTAAGTCTACCTTGGGTGCTTACAGTTAATAATCAAACCCACTATAAAGAAACTGGACGGCATTTTTACTTCCACAGCCACACTGTTGAGCTCTATGACCCCAGGGTAGGTCAGGACCCTAAAATAGAGTTCCTCATATACAGAAATACAAACATTCACACATAATCTGTTCACAGTGACCTACAAGGCATGTCATACAGCACAAAGGTAAATCACAGCGGACGGATCCTATCCATGCCCAAGGCGGTGTACTTTCTGTTTAGAGGGTCAGAAGCAGAAGAAGAAGAGGAAGAAGAAGTCAGCGAAGGTAATGGCTGCTGGTAATTCTACATTGTATTTGTTGTAACATTTGTAGGTCAGGATGATGAAAAGAGAGCTGAGAGTATCAGTTTACTGCTTCCTGGAAGTGTCAGAGTAAAATGAGTGAGTCGGCATTGATTGGAGGTAACTTACTTTGTATTCCCGTCACACTCTGACTCTCATAAAGAATATTCTTCCACAGTGAGCACTCACTCCCAACAGCTCGAGAGATAGCTGCATAATGACCTGTGTTAATGTAAATGTTGCAGTATAGGTCATCCATTATCAGGCAGTGACTAAGTGAAGCAATGTCATCATTTAGGTCGTCCTCTGAGAGAGGGCAGACATCATTAGAGAAAGCCCTACAAGTCAAAGTTGTGAAGCTGTGCTTCTTTTTCAGCTGTACAATGAGGAAAGTTGCAGACTCAAATAAGAGGGGTTTCTAATCAGATCCACTGATTATCCATGCCATTTATCCCAGTTTGGGACTGCAGGGAGCTTGAGCCAATCCCAGATGTGATTAGCAAGAGGCGCAGGAGGATGATCGCGGGCCAATTGCAGGGCTGGTTTCAATCCAAATGTCTCCAAAGTTTATACTTTTTTAGAAATTCAGCAAAAGAAAATATGAAGTTATGTATGCTTCAATCCAATACTGTTATGCAAGGAGACAAGAGGTCAAGCCTTAGGTGGAACTACTGATATAAAAATGAAAAATACTGCAGAAGAAGAAGCTCCATGCTAGGTTGCATTATGGTCCACAGTCTATGGAAGCTGGTGAAAGGATAATTAAAACAAAGAGGGGTTTCTTTGGTTGAAGTAGAGCCTTTGAACAACTTTTCTAAACCTATATGCTCTTGAAAGAGTTCTAGTTATACCCCTGGGTGCTTCCTGATGTTTGTTAATCCTGAGTTGTTGATCTATTTTCTAAATGTCTTTCCGCTCCAAAGAGTTGCATTTTCCTTTAATTAATCAGAATCAGCTTTATTGGCCAAGTTGCAGCAGGGAACTTGACCCCCATTTATTCCACATCACAGATGGAACAGCCTGCCATTGCTTTACAGTTCCTCACATATCATTTTTGGGAAACAATATGGTATTTTGCATTCCCAGCTAGTGGCAAAAGATGATCAAAAATGGATTAAAATGGATAAAGAGACAGTCAAGGTTGGACTTACTGGCATGGATCTAATCTTTAAACACCCCCCAAAAAATCACCAAACTTGCTAGAAGCTAGAAAAGCTTCCATCAGGGATATAAAGGCATGGATAGTGTCATTAGAATGGCACAACAGCTAGCTTCAAGAGGAAAAAATAAGAAGCTATGGTTTATGGTTCAGAAGTTTTCCGAATTTTTATAACATGAGCTACTTCTTGTCCTATACAACAATCCTGGACCGAGAGGGTTGAAACTAACTTTTCAGAGTTTGTGGGGTATTTTAAAGGCATTTTCCCTTTCAATATCAGTGTCTGAAGCACTTTAATGCAACCTCAGGGCTGAAGGTAACCATGCAAAGCTAACCGACTGGCCATATTCAGTGTTTGGCATCAGACGACCTTCTCACAAAGCTTCAAGCAGGTACTCTTTCTCATTGGATAACAAAGATGATTGAAGACAGGTCCTTAATATAATATATGTAATATAATGCATCAAAGAGTGTGGACTAGACTGCCCTCTTTGTGAATTGGCACTAGACAAATAAAGATTGACTAAAAGAGGCGGTAGCTACCACAAGGTTTAGTTAAAGTGACTGCAAGCCTGCAAACAAGGGAGGCCAGTGAAGAGATTAGCATGTATGCAGCTGTAGTGGCAGTTTTATCAGAGCTGGACAACAATTTTTATTCAAAGAAGAACAAAGAGAAGCACAAAAAGCTTCTCCTGGACAGCTATGGCAAGAGTTTGATTATTAAACTGGCTCCATTGATAGTGAACAGCAATAATGGCTGTCTAATGAGCTTGTGTTAAGTGGTTTACTCTGACTGGGCTGTAATGACTGTGACAGGCTGAACATTCATCCCCCTACCCAAACTCTGTCCATGGAGTGTTGCCCAGATGAATGTGAAACATATCCCAACATGGACATGTGAAAAAGTCTTTAAAACTGAGTCTATAGTAGACTAGAGACCCAAGGGTCTCACAAGGGCCAATATGTGGGTTTTAGGTGTCTCTGAACTGGTAGAAAAATAAACAGAGAGTCATCTTTTATACATGGTAGCCAAATTCAATCTAAAATCGACTGATAAAAGTCTTAGATTGTCAAATCCTTCTTACTGTCTCTTGAAGGTGGTGTAGCTGCTGCATTCACTCAAAGAGACCTGAAAGAATAAGGGTGACAACAAGGGCAAGCCTGGTGATATAAGACTGACCGCCCCCTCATCTCCCTGTGTAGCTGCACGCTCTCCTTATCAGCCTGCTTCCAGCCCCCTGGTAACAAGTGCGAGGCACAGCAAAAGGGACAAAAGATGGAGAGACAAGATGAGAACATCTCAGCGGTGCAAACTGAGGTGTTTATTTTAAGCCGCTGTAGGCAGATGAGAGAAGCAGATAGTCCTGAGGATGAAAACGCTGCATAACAAGGTTAAATTCAACACGTTCAGCAAACCGCAGTAAATATGTCCACCTCCAACGCCCTTCAGCCACATGTTCAGAGTCATCTCTGCAGTGTATGGAGGGGGGAAAAGGGGTCCTGGCTGCATCGTTAGCCCATCCATAGGAGCCCCCAGAGCCACATTTATAACCATGTGGCTGTTAAAGATGACGTTTTGACTGCCAGAGGGGTATGGAGATATGACATTTGACAAGGGAACATGGCAGGGAGGGGCTCTCGTGGACTGATGTTAGAAGTAGAGCTAAAAGGTGGAAAAAATTGCATGGTTCAATATGTGGAGGGGGGCCTGCAGGAGTTGTGGGCGCAATGGAACATATGACCAACAATCAAGGAAGCAATTTCTGCCTGTATGATCCTCTGAAGCCTGCTCTGAATTAGAAGCACAATCTCCATTTTACGATGCTATAAATGTCAGAGTGGAGATACGCTGAGGCTCTCTGGGTGAGAAATACTGCAGATGTCTTTTTTTATATCTGTACATTGGATGGAATCCCTAACTGGGAGTCCCGCTAATGGACGAACTTCCAGATGTTTCTGAAATGCAGCGTCGAGACCGTCTTCACTGTTGGGCCATGTTTGAATATTGATGGTAATTTAGCTCATGAGTGAAGAGCATATTTGTGCAGTTAGAGACTCATGGAAAGAATTATAAAAAGAGATCTTCAGAGGTTTGTTTCACAGCCACATCTGCACATTTGATGGGCTGTGTCATGATCCTAAGCCAGGCCACTTCAGAGTGTTAGAGCCTGTTAAATATTTAGAGTGTCATCAAAACAGAGATGAGCAGAAGAGCAATGAGATGCACCGAGTGGACAAGAAACACCTTCTGGAGGAGTCAGCTCATCACAGATCTATCAAGTTTAACCCCTCTCTGAGTTAAAGCTGACAAAGACTTGCAAAATATACAAAATTTGGGTGTTTTAATAACATTTAACATAAGCTGTACACTATACTACGTAAAGGTTTTACGCGTAAGAGTGGAAAGAAATAGTTATTCTAAAGGAAAGCAGATAAATTCACATCAGCAGAGGGCTGTGGCTAGTATTAATAATTATGATAAATTTCTAATTTGTGCAAAACAATGTTTAGAAATACAAAAAGTAACATCTCAGACCAATCTGTAGTGTTTTAAGCAACAATCCCAAAAGATAAAGACAGACAGAGCTTATCAAGATTTAAAAAAAAAACAAACAAAAAAAACAAAACAAAAACAGACATTAGGAAATCTTATTATAAGAATAAGAGATGTAAGAGATGTGACTTTCAAAGAAAATAATGAAGTAAAAGTCCCTTAAAATAAAATTAGAAGATTCTAAGAGATGCTTGCATCTGCATCTGTTAGCTTGATGCTGACAAATAATGGAAACTACCTTATCAGGCTAACAGCTTTAGCATTGCTTGTTATGAATTAGAAGAGAATTTGTCTTACTTGACAACACTTAGATATAATCCTGTAATTCCTACATGCAGTACTGGTTAAAATGCATTACATAACTGCATACATTGTGGATGGACTTAACGGTCAGTAAACTATTGAAATATTCCACCAAGGAGTGCAAAAGCATCTGATAAAAAGAACATATAAACAAGCAATGTTAACTTTTGCAGTTTTGATATCTGTCTAGTGACCATGAAGTTTAAAAATACAGAGGAAGACTTCATACTTTATTGTAGTATTGTATAGAGTAGAATGGGACAATTTAACAAGTTTTAAAGCCCTGTTTACTTTTTGCATTGACTCTACATTATGGTCTTTCAGATATTAAGTGATTTTGTTATAGTACCTGTGTCCGTGAGATATATTAACAATACATCTTCTATGACAGACTTACATCAGAATTCACTTGCCACAACAAATACGTACATCATTTCCATGGCTCTCTTACCATGCTTAGTATCCCTACATGCTGTGTACAGTAAAGCTGCCAGCAGCAAGAATGAATGGGGTGAATTAGCCTCAAGCTAAGAGGCTAGTGGTGTCTTTTCAACAGCTGTTCTCCCTCCCTTTGTCACAAACATGGGTTTAAAGAACATGGTCGTATACATTTTAGCAAATAATTCTAACTGGAGACTAGTTCGATTAAAATGTCAACCCACTTCAAGATGACAACTCATGCGGGAGTCGTGGTCTGTCATCTACAGACGAGTCAATTCAAAGAGTATTGTCTTTTTGTGAGCAACAGGAACTCCTGCATGAGAGCTGGTTCTTAAACTGAATTGAGTCAAATAATCCAGATCTCTAAAAAGAGCTGTAAATCCCATCACTCTGAGCAAGGCTGGACGAACATAAATAAGGCTATACTTTTAATATAATAGCAGAATATTGCAGATTACAAACTACATAAACAGTAAGACAATATAATTTATGTCAATATCGTTTTTGTTGATATTTAGTGTGGGAGAGCATTAGGCCCTAAAAGTAGAAATTGGGCCTAATGCTCCAAAGCAACATAAGTTTTGACAAAAGAATAATCTGTTTGAAATTGTCATTTTTCATGGTTCTCTTGACACTGTTCAGCTAGCTAAATGCGTAGGTAACATTTGGCATTCGGCCCATGTGGATTTTATTTTATTTATGTTCTTTTTTTTACTTGAGAAAATATCTTGACACATATTTTGTATCACCATTTAGCTTAAAGATGTCAAGATAAGATTTTTGACCCGGTTGTCAAGCCCTAGCATAGTGCATATGTCATATAAGGAAATAAAAATATGGCAAACAATATGCACAGAAACAACCAGTCATATTTTGTTCAAAAACAAATATTTTCCTGTACATACCATGCTGTTTGAGTTTCTACAGAAGCATTACTGCAGAGGCTTCCCTGCACCAACAACCCCAGTCAGCTGCACTGCAGCATCATAAATTACCAGACCCCACAGGAAGACCAACAGCAACAATATCACCAAAAACACCAGCTAATCGCTCAATGAAAGCACCTCCACAGCTTCATGTTTGCAGACGACTGATACAGCCGTATTGTCCCTGCACCTGAGCACACAATGCCATGTAATCTAGAGGGCGGAGGGCGTATTCATGTTGACCCGAGCAGATTAATTGGTGACTTTATGCTTCACTGACGCAGGGATAATAAGTCTATACATGCTTTATTCTGGAAATGAAAGCTTTAGTGGTATAGGGATGATGAAGAAATGGCTAGCGCTGTGGAGAAAGTGATATGTCTGAGGCTGCAAATCGACGTGGAACTGAAGCAGTGTGCATTATATTCTACGCACGCACAAATGCAAGCGACAGTGCTCCAAACTATCATGTTTCTGTAGTAAAAGATGGGGATATCAAAGATGGGGAGTTTATTGATGGTGCAGCATAGGAGTAGTGAAAAGTTAACACATCTACAGTTTGAATATAAGAAGCAGGTAATCTGTATTTGACATCAGGATATTTTACATACATTAGAATTATTCACATTATTCCCTCCCTCCTTGGTATTAATCCTCTAAATGCCTCCATTTTCCGTCTCCCCATCCAGCACCCTGATTTCATTCCTTCTACTTTTAATCACTCTCATTTTCGCTCCCTTAATTCCTCTCATTAATCAAAAGTAAAATAATCGAACCCTGTGAGAGCAGGAGAGAGGACAGATGGCAGAACGATGACAGTGCCGTGGATCAGCCTCAAACATACCGTCTCCTAAATGTGGCTTTAAATGGTAAAATGATGGAGCACCTTTCTGCAGTTCCAGGAAAGCTTCAGAAGTGAGCGAACCACATGGACGATAATTATTGTTGTACTATTTCTGTCGAAGGAAAAAACTGTGGTTAGATTAATAAAATTAAATTTAGAGGAGGAATTTAAGCTTTGATAGAAGTGGTGATCATGGAGCTGCTGGTTTATGAAACCTTTTTCATTAATAACCATCTATAATGATTCAAAGAGATATCCTGTGAAGATTTAAAAACACTTTAAGCATCCCAAATACCAAATGCAGAATGAACCGTCATCCTCAGGAACATTGGTGTCTTGCTAATGAAAAATAATAAAGCACTGAAAAATGCTGAGGCATCTTCAAAGATGGTCAAACTCCGATCAGTGTTTCTATAATGATGTATGGCGAGGAATCATTGCACCACTGCATCTTCCTCCATGCTTCGCCACAGCTTGAGGCCTCGGGAGCAGCCATTTTGTTTCTCTGTTTTTGTTCAGTGTCTCTGAAAAGTGAGAGGCCGTCCCGTGAGAGCTGACTGGACACAAAAAGCTAAACCTTGCATTTCACCCTGGCCTGCTGCTTTGCTGCCACTCCACTTTTGCTCTCATCTATCTTACACTCCCTTGTGAAAACATAAACACCTCCTGCTTTCATTAAGTCACATCACTTACTTTTCTTTAAGTCCTTTTTCTTTAAAGTAAAGTTTGGCACCAATCCACTTAAGATGGCTTGTTCCCTCCTAATAATTGTACTTTTTGCATGTATGAAGCTATTTTCCCTTTTTTTTAGGTTTTGCCTTCATTGATAGGACAACTGGATAGATACAGAGATTATGGGGACAGAAATTCAAACATGCACCGGGAATGGGATTTGAAACTGCAGCCTGTGCGTCCTGTACTGCAGCCCCGTCTATCGGCTCTACCAGCTGGGCTGAATTACGGAGCGTTCTTTGAAGAACACTGTAAAAGTAATGCTGAAGTGCAAATATGACATGTTTTAGTATTATGCGAGCTTATATTATGTAAGATTAGTAAGTTATGTAAGATTTTACGTATTCATTTTCTGATGCTGTGCCTTTAAATTTTTGTCTCTTTTTATTTCAATCATTCACCTTCATATTGGTGAGCATACATCTCTCAATACTTAAACATCCTATTTTTTTTGTCTGTCACTTTTTCTGCTTTCTCATAAATCATTGTGAAATGCACCTGAACTACATGAAAGCAGTGCTGCATTTTTCCCTCATAAAGTAAAAAAAGAAAGTCCACAATAGCTAAGTAATGAGATCCAAATGTTAATGAGCCATAAGAAAAGTACTGTATTCATACAGAATAACTTGCTTAATGTTTTAAAATATTGCACCATACAAACCAGGATGAGAGATACTGCAGTGTCTCTGTTTTCCAGTATTGCTCATCCCTGGTACAAATCCCTATAAAACCTGAAATTCTGGTTTTTGCCTTCTTTTAATGAAGTTCTTATATTCAGAGCAAGCCTGGCTAGTAGTTAAGCCAAGCTGGTATTAAATGTACACTAAGGTTATTTCCTAAAATACTGAACATTACATTAAAAGAAGTGTTATGTTAACTTCATGAGGTTTGTTTGCTTAGCAGCCCCTATCATTAGGGTCTACTCAATTACTATGTGCCATTTACAAAAAACATATAAACATACTTTATAAAACATTACAAACATAAAAAACAATCTAGAAACAGGTTTGATCATGTCGTCTCTGTGAATCTGCATTTTTTCCTTAGGAGTTTTTTTTTTGGGGGGGGGGGGGGCTAAATCCACAAAGTAGATTATGTGCAGCACACTTGTCTAAAAAAAAAAAAAAAAAGTCAAAAACAAAGCAAACACTCCAAAATCTTCTCTCCATTTCATGGTGACTGCAGAGACTAGGGCTGCTAAAATTTGGCAAAAGCTGATGCTACAATATCCAGACTCTCTCCGCCAAATCTATTATCTACGGCTGCAGCATGGATGAAGAGCACAAGACACATTTCTCACTCTGTAGAACAATAAAGCTTATCTTATCTTGTCTTATCTTATCTTAAAATGCAGTGCGTGAACATTTAAAAAAAAATGTTGTTTTATGAAGTTTCAACTTAAAAAAAAAAACACAAAAAAGGAATACAGAAAAAAATCATTTCCTTACCAGACCCGTGTTTTTCCTGCTTCTCCTCCAAAACTATCCCACCACCTGATCCTCATCAGTCCCACCCAACAGGAAGAAACAGAGGCTGTTGTATTCAAAGCCACTCAAAACAGGCCTGTGGCTCCTTTCCTGCACATCATTTCCCTCTTTCATCAGTTTCTGACTTCATCTACTGTCCTATCTCTTCAATAAAGGCATAAAAAGCACAAAATAAATCTTTGAAATATAAAAAAGATATGGCTGAGGTAGTAATAAAAAAGAAAAAAAGCAACTGCTTTTAAAATGGGAAAGGGAGCCAAAATAAGCTCCATTTGCAGTGCATCATTAAACAAAATACATCAAGTGCATCTTAAAGATACGGGTTGTATATTCCAGTAATTACGGTACTGTTGCAACACAGCACTCCTTGATCATCTGTCTATTAAAATGTGAGCTGGTGCTCTCACACTACTGGAAAATGGTCTGAACTTAAAAAATACGCAGTTTTAAACAGAATTTTTCATGTTGATAATTAGTCACTTCCAATCAGATTTTGTGGATGCCTACTGAGACATCAAATTTTGATATTACATTTTAGATCTTTAAATTTCAAGCCAATAATACTGCAGAAAATATACACTGTTTACCACGTCCAATATTTTGATAACAAAATGAAGTCCTGTAAATGAATGAATATTAAAGGGTTAATACCAGCTTTAACACACTTGTTTATATCTATCTGCTGTTCCTTATGTAACCACTAAACTGGCACCAATTAATCAGACTGTAGCGCTGTCTGACTGCATCAACATGGCGCTGAAGCATGACCACTATACCTGGGCCTCTATCAAACCAGTACAATGTGCACATACTGACTGGGAAAAAATCCTCTTGATCTTTTATTTTTGTGCCCTAAAGTCAGACTTTTGCAATGTGGTGATTGTGAACACTCACATTGCAATGATGCCATTACAATGTGCCATGCTTTGTAGATTTCATTTATTGTGCAGCCCTAGGCATAAAAAAGCCTTTAAAATAAGGAATCCCTGTTATCTATGAGGCAAAAACAAGCCTTTTCCATACAGAAATGAGTCTCTCCTGGCTCTAAACTAGGATTGGGCACCATAATCCACAGGAATAAGAGTGAAAACTGCCTATTTGACCACCATAGGGTATTCCCAGGACATCTCAAAGTTGTTAATGCGACAGCGGCAGAACAAGCTCTGCTGAATCTGAGAGGATGATTTTGTTTGTCATGCTGCTAAAACCTGAGCTGCACTGTGACAGGGAGACATTACCGCAGTAGACTTAGTTCGCACTACCACTCCACAGTGCTTCACCTAGGAAGGAGTGAGACAGTGTCTAGTTCATTGCTCTGGGGGAATTTAAACATGCCCTTGACCAAAGACAACAGCTTCTCTTTCTTTTCTCTTCCTCAAGCAGGAAAAGTCCCTTTTCATCTCCTCGTCTGGACTGAATTCAAATCCAAGCTGCTTTCTTTTTTGAGGGGATTTCTTGCTGCGTTTGTTAGATTGTGTGATGAATAAATAACAGCAAAAATGAAGCAAAGCGCTCTTTATTCTGCAGGTGAGAAAGATGAAACGATGCTCGAGGTGTTTGATATGTGACAGCCTGAAAATATCAAAGATTATCATGAAGGATAACGCTTGGAGAAAGTCCAAAGATCTGTTTATAAAAGGTCTAAGCAGGAACCACAAATGTGACAGCACATGTCTCATTTCATTACCAACTAAAGTAAAAGGGTTTCCAATAAGTGGCTGTAGTAGGAGGTTAATGTGCATGGCTGCTTATGCATGTTGAGGTGAATGCATGGTCTGGGCCTGTTAGCCACCTTTAAACCACAAAAATCAGTGCATTTCTCTGGGTTCTCAAGCTAAATAGAAGTATAGGACTAAATCAAAGCTGCAAGATAAAAATTAAGGGCTCTACCTGCACCAAAACACGCAATGCGCAGCCAGATCTGGGCTCAGTATTCACCAGCATCGATCACAGAAGCTCCATTACAGCACAGTGCAGCACACGCAGCCATAAAAGCACCCATGTGAAATGAACAACGACCAGGGGTGTTTCTGAGGAACAATCAGAGGATGGTGATGGCGTTGTGAGTCACCATTTACACTGAAAGCAGCCCCTTGCAGCGTGTGCAGTATAGGCCCTGACACCCCCCTCCTCCTCCTCCTCCTCCTCCCAGCATAACCAGCACCATCACCACCACCGCCACCCTCCCCCCGTTTCTGTCTCTCTCCCTCTCTGCAGTCCAAACAGTGCAAGCCGCAGTGATATTGGTATAGCGGTCATGGCAACTAGAGCATCCTTTGGGGCTTGACTGTGCTCTCTGTGTACTGTGGGCGATGATCTGCCATTGTCATGTGCACACTGCCGTCCAACGCCTGTAAGCTACTCCTTCCTTCTGCAGGAATAATTCTGACTCTAGAGTAGTTCAGTCACGTGAAGGCCAACAAAGAGTCACCAATGGAGCCTGATTGGAGGACTTCTAAGTGTCATAGTGCACACTGCAGGATCTCCAATGATGTGGCAAACATTCAATCAAGCCTTAAGTGACAGCATCTGTCAGTGAGCATTAGTCAGCTGGCCTACCGCCCCATGTGGTAATATAATATATTGTCATGTGCGCGGGATCAACAGGGATTCAATATCCAATCTGCGGCATCGTAAAACCTCAGCGTGGACAACTATTGTCTCCTTTCTGCGTCATGAGGCTCGGATTCCTCTGTGCGTGACAGGCACCACAGGTGCGTCATTTCACCACAGAGCGACGTTTTACGGTTATTTCTCACCCAAATCTGACTGGTGATAAATCATCAAGCATGGATTCTTCACGTGTGTAGTGCAGCCATCTGAGGACTGTGCATGTGGAGAAAACTCAGGTGAATTGATCACTCAGGCGTTGTGCGCCATGCCTGATCTGACGGGCATCGGGGTGCGTCGCCCGAATGGTTTGATAGGATACTCTAGGGGTGGAAGAGGAGGGGGCTGGGTGTCATAGTGCGGGTTTCTCCCTTTGATAAACCCCCTCCTCCTCCTCCTTCAGCCGTCAGACCGCTGACATCCAGCACCTCTCGGTGTGGATTTTGTGTGCGTATAAAAATAAATAAAAGAAGCGACGCATTCATGGAGCTGGATCATGCCTCACCCCCCTCCCTCCTGTTTATATCGGCTACCCTCCTCCTCCCACCGACTTCACCATGGCGCAGTTTACTATTACATGATATTCTCTCCATTCCTCCACATCCACCGCAATCACCCTCCGCTCAGAGCAGCAGGGATGCTGCTATTTGTTTTTCTCTGTCTGACATGAGTGCGACACATTGATTCATGATCCGCCACCGTGCTGCGACATCAGCAGCCAACCTGCTGCCTCCATCAGTGCGTTCCCCTCACTCACTTGAATGAAAACAATCCTCTTTTATAAAAGCACCGCACAGAAAGCTCGCACCTCTTTAATAATGCCGTGTTTGGAGACAAACATCGACCTGCTGAGACATTATTTCAACACCTCGATGAGTTTTCCCTCCTCTGCGCTGTCCACGGTGCTGAAACATAGAAAACGCCCACATTGAATATACGCATTATAGCGCAGCGCATCCTTCCTCGCTGCAATCCACTGCGCGTCTCAGATTTATCACCCTGGAGGTCACGCATTGCCTTACCCGCATTCCATCCCCTCTTTTCCCTCATCTCCAAAGCAAAATATCGTCTTTACCTCTCTGCAATAACCAGAAATACCAAATGTTTGCATCTGCATCGCTCAGGGTGGAGGAAATCAGGCATCCAACGCTCACGTTTCCCCAACAACACAAATCTACAGCCTCAAAAAGCAGCACATTTAAGATAAAAATGTTTAA
Source organism: Cheilinus undulatus (assembly GCF_018320785.1). Lineage (NCBI taxonomy): Eukaryota > Metazoa > Chordata > Actinopteri > Labriformes > Labridae > Cheilinus > Cheilinus undulatus. The sequence goes on along the minus strand of NC_054878.1, from coordinate 10,820,987 downwards.
AATGTGGTGTAAAATGTCTTCAGCTCTCACCTGTGCCTGATGTCGGTGCCCCACGCTCAGAATGGGAGGAAATGTCGGCTTATATCAACAGCTAAGCGTTACCAGCCTCTCTCTCTCTGTGACTGGGATGCTGCAAAGGCACTGCGCGTCGGCTGATTCCTCCTCACTTCTTCTTCAATGGGGGGAAAGCAGCGCAGCTCTAGTCAAAGATGGCGGACACTTCTGACGTCAGCAGCATTATTAATAGCTGTCTGTCAGAGACGGAGAGAGAGAGAGACTTCAAAAAGTCTCTGTTTTCATGCACAACTGCACGGACAGCAAATTAATATCAGGGGTAGGCTATTTCAAAGTCCTACTGTTTGTGTGGAAACATTTTGGCAGATCATCCTTTTAATGCAGCCTCACTGAGACTGTCTGACCTGATGAATGTCTATGAATTTATAAAGTAGGCCCAACTATGAAGTAAGGCTGGGTTATCTATCCATCTGAATTATTGATATATTATTTATTATAATATTTTTATACCATAGAAATAACAAGGACAAAGTCAGTTTTCATTTAAATCTACATGGAACGATGCCAAAATGTCACACAAGCACTTTTAGTAACAGACAGACTAAAAATGTCAACGTGCACATGAAAATAAATAACCTGTTTATGGAAAATGATAAAATAAAAAATGATGCTTGGAAAAAATAAAATATACAATGTTGGCCCCATTAGGACTCAAAGGTATATTCTAATTCCACCACCAGGGGGCTCTCAATCAAAAAAATAGCAAAAGATGGCAATGACATATGCAGAGCTCAGCTCACCCACCCCCACTGCCTGATTCTTGTTTTGAGCTGGTCAATAAAAACTGTGATGTATAACTGGCAGTAAATGGACTTTTTCCTGTTATGGATGACTTTCACATATAAAATGGAGAAAAGCTGTTGAAAGTGGCCTTCCGGCTTCATTAATACACTAATATGCAGCAACACTGAGACTATATTTCAGTCAGGAGAGACAAGTGAAGAAGGTAAAATTTGCTTTTTGCCCATTTTAGTCACTTTTCACTCTTTTGTTGTCATGTTTTGGCAACTTTTTGACCATTTTTATCACTTGTTACTCATTTTTGTGTCACTTCTCACCCAAATTTCTGCCCTTTTTTTTTTAAGCCATTTTGTTACTTTTGACTGTTTTAGGCATTTTATGCCTACTTTGCCCCTTTTCACCCTTTTTTTTTGCTGCTTTTTGACCATTTTGCCCCTTTGACTAATTCATATCACCACTTTAACCCCTTTTTGCTACTTTTCACCACTTACATCGTGGCTCTTGCAAAGGTATTTTTCAACAATTTGGCTCTTTGGTTGAGCAGGGTTGAGTAACGCTGCTGTAGATATTGAGTTATTGTCAGAGACTTTCTGGTGCTTGAACTCGACAAGGACATAGCTTTATTGAAGGGCGTCTTCTCTGGGTGCAGCGAGATCTGTCCAGACACTGGTTGTCGTGGTGTCAGCTGATGTAATCTGAGGCTGATTAGATGAACGCTGATCAACCATGAAGACCAGGGTTGGAGAGATGATGGCTGGAGCTGTCGTCTGAAGATTATAGAAAGAAGAGGCAAACTACGCTGCAGAGACCTGGGATGATGACTGCTGATGTAGTCTTGTAGACTTTATGGTGATGAGGAGGTGGAGGGTCGCACACTAACACTGGACTGGTGGAGGAAAAAACCATATTTAAAAGGGACAGCAGTGATATGATAGGCTAACAATAAGGGAGTGCAAGGAGTAAATGCAAGAAAAAATGAGCAAACAAAGAGAAAAATGCAGACAGACATAAAAATACGTGATATCACTTTAAGCAAAGATTAAACCCGACTTTGAGGCTAACTGTGAAGCTGTGGGTAAAAAGGCTCACAAGTGTTTGCTTTTTAAGAAAACTGTTGTGTTTCACATTAAAAGATTATGTCAATGTTTTATCGTGCTTTTATTGAGTTATTTTTTTTCTTTGGTGTCATGGTTATGTCACACTTCTTCAAAGAAAACAAATCCTTGAACCAGGAAGTGAAATGGTCTAGTCAGCTGATTGGGGAGCCACAGCTCCATCCAGCACTCCTATGTACAAGACAGTCACAGTGGTTCGCTAACTCTATCTTATATGATGATTTCTAACCTTAGCACAAAGACTTTCAGATTCTCGCCACTGGATGGAGATTTTTAGCCTTTAGATGCAGGAAAATATTTTCCTGCTGCTATCACTGAACTGAAGAACCTTTCGCCATATTTTGCACATACTTATTTATCTTACTTTTGTCTTAAACTTTTTTTTTTTTTTTACCCTGGCTTGATTAAGATTTATTGATTTGTATGTTTATAATTGATTTAATTGGATGCTATTTTACTCTCATTTCATGCCTTCATTGATGGAACCCTGAGCACTTTAATCTCTCATCTTTCAATCCTTTTGTTATTTTTGTCATGTTATGTCACTTTTGGTGGGTTGGGGGGGGGGGGGGGGGTCACGTTTCATTGTATTCTAATTGGTTCATTCTCCCTGGTGTTTTTTCCTATTGCGTCTGTCTTGTGACCTGTGAGTCATAATGTAATCTCACTGGCTGCAAAACAAGTCTACCTACGGGTACAAATAAAGTAACCTGAACCTGAAGAATGAGCACAGGAAGTGGAGCACAGTTAAAAACAGTAACAGTTATGTACATAGCTCCTTCTCATGGTTTAAAATTGACCTATGCTCACAGCTAAACTGGGTTTGAATGTTTGCTGTAGTTTTCTAAATGTGGAACACTACAGCTGAATGTAGCTGAAGGTGATTTTTGCATTGTTAGTGTTTGCTCTAACGTTATCCAGTCACTTGAGCAAGTATTATAATGACTATTCAACATGTTCAGTAAGGAGGGGATGTATGATGATGGCATATGTCCACATAGAGATTTATAAATAAAAAGCAGATGGAAAAAGTGCAAGTCTACTGTACTCAAGTAAAAGTACAGTTGCTCCAGTTAAAATCTACCCAAGTAAAATTTAAAGTTTACTTTAAGTACTGAGTACTCATTAGATACTAAGAACTTGTATGGTAAAATTTGATCTTGGCAAGAAAAACAAGAGAAAAGATCTTCAAATAGGTAGCTCAGGTTGGTAAAGTCACACATCTATTATAAAGTCAAATACACAGCAAAAATGACAGGGTTGATTTTACACATATAGAGTTAAATCTAATGAAGAATATGCACTATGCATCTTAACCCACAGGCGGACTAACTCAGAGGATAACTTCCCTCATGGTGCAAATGTGTCTAACAACAAAAATCGCAACAACCCACTTGAAAAATGACCAAAAGAATTCCTGCAACAACAGGAAACATCTAAACACCAGGAAAAAAATATAAAACACACCTTAACACTCTGCCCAAGGGCATGATGGGTATGATGAAGAATATGACACTTATGTAAAAGTACAGTTACTCTGGTTAAAACTTACTTAAGTAGAAGTAAAAGTACAGATTTTACAATGTACTCAAAAAAGTACCCCCCAAGAAACTGCTCAGTTACAGTAATCTGAGTAAAAGTAATTAGTTACTTTCCATCCCTGATAAAAAAGTAACCAATCCTAATTCTAACTGTTAATGAGGGCTAGCCCACTTTAAACTTCATGCAGTGATGAGAAAAATGTCACCAGGAATGAATGCTGCAGCATAAATCAGAAGGACCAGTTTTAATAGCTTTTTTCACTGATGCAAAATTCTTGACCTTTTAAAGTAAATGGACAGGCCAGACTGGTTCGAGCAACAGTTTGATATAACAACTGGCTCCACTGGTAGCAAAGAATCATGCTGACAGGACAAAGGTTACCTGTTGAGTCTATGTTATGTCGTTTACTCCTTGGTGGCAGCACATGCCTTCTATACTATATTTTGTTGGCCTGTAATCAATGTGACAGAGAGAAAGTTTTTTGAAGGTCCTACCTTCCCAAACACAGTCCAGGGGCTCATAACACAGATATGAACTAGGTTATGAAATTACCTATAAAAGAAAACAGAGTTTAACTGTTTAGTCCATACATCTTGTGGAGTAAAGCTTTTATTGAATAGAGTTCTCAGTATTAGACTGTAAATATGTTACAGTAAGGGTTCATGTACATGCAACGTATTAGACTGTAAATATATTACAGTAAGGGTTCATGTACATGCAACAACCTATTGTTTTCTGCAGTCAGCCTCTCGTTGACTTTCAAGGAACTGCAGTTTTTGCACTGATGCACTAACTGAATTTTTAAACACATAGGGTGCTGCCTGGATTTGACATCTGGGGTTTTAACGACACCAATATAACTATCATGTCTGTCCTGGCAGCCACTGTGACAAGAAATGGACCTTTACAACTACAACTAAGAATTTCTCTGTCTTTCAGAACTGATGGAAATATCTGAGATGATGCACGTTTGTAACCAATTATTATGTAAAATGTAGGGGTCATTTTTTAACTTATGTGGACATTTCACTGCAAAAGTTCTACCTACTGTAATATTTAAATAGACTACTTTGTAGTTAGTAAGCATTTAAGTGGTTTATATTTAAATCTTTTTGTGGCGCACAAGGCATGATATCAGCATAAACTACATCTATAAGCAATATTGTCTTACCTTAATGCAAAACGTAATCAGTATTAAACTCATTTTATTGTCCATTTATCAAAGGAAAATCTCCGAACAGTTCATCTTTCACGAAATCAAAGTGTCCTGATGAATGTAACCGTGAGCAACAGGAATCCATGATGCATCCATGATGTCATCTAATCATGAGTCACACATCAGGTAAGTAGAGTCTTTTATTGGTCCCGTCACTGTAAAGAGTTAACTATGATTCATGTCACATCACAGACCTGCCAACTGGAGTTAAAGCCTTTCATGACGCCACCACTGCTTTACAGATTCTCTACAGACTTATTCATTTATGCAGGTATAACTGAGACATCTGAATCTGATATCTTTTGTTCTTTTGCAGCCAAATATATAAAATTTCAGCATAAATACCTCCACAATCCTGTAAAACAGGTCTGTATTGTTTTACATGTTGATCCCAACTAGAATCAAATGACATTTTCTGTTTTTTTTCTTGTAAATCAAAACTAAAGATAGATTCTGAACACCTTCTTTATTTCCAGAAATGCCACGTACGCTCCTGACTTAGCCGTTTAATAAAATCACTGCTCCACATACTGTTCAGCATTTGATATTCAAACAGCTAAATATCACACTACAGAGGAAATGGTGCAAATGCAGCTACAGAAGCTTTTGTTGTGGATCTTCTTTAAGGTGAAAGTAGCTGTAGCACTTAGAATGAAGTGTTTGTGAAGTGTTGTCCCCTTAAGTTCTTTATTTTTTAATAGAAAACAAGCACAACAGACACAGATGTATTCCGGTCCTTGAGGACTTCTCTGTGTAGTCCAGCTGTGTGAGATTCTCTGTTTGTAGTGAAACATCACAGAGAGGGACATCCTCTTTTTAGTAAAAAGACATTCTCCAGATTTGTGAAGGCCTGATTTGAGCTGCAGAGTCTACAATAGAAAAATGTGTCACAGCTTCGGGGATAAATAATGAGGATGAGAGCGCCGGTAGTCGAGTGGTTCTGTCCACAAGCTCAGGTTAGAGTCCTGCATTTGGCTTTCCTTCATATGACATTCCCAACTCTCTCTCCTTTTAGTCCAGCTCTATCTACTGTCTAAAACATTGATTTGGATATGTGCAATTTCTCCATGGTATTTCATATTTTTAATGCTTTCCCATTGTTTATTTGTTGTGTTTTCATTTTAACTGTTGTGAAGCACTTTGTGACGTAGTTCTGTGAAGGTGCTATCTAATTAAATTTACTTACTTACTTACTACTGTCCTAATGACAGTAAAGGCATTAAAAAGTGGAAAATATTTTTATTTTGATTAGGTTGTGATGCTGATTTCTTCCCTCCTTTATAGATCTTTTTAGCCAATTTTTGCTACATTTAACATCTTTGCACCACTTTGTCTGGTTTTGCCCTTTCTGTTGCTTTTAACTCATTTTGCTACTGTTGAACTGCTTTTCACCAATTTTGCAACCCATTTTTGTCACCTTAACCTCATTTTTGCCACTTTGAACCTTTTTTTGACAACTTTTAATCCATTTTTGCCACTCATTAACCACTTTTCACCATGTTTGCCACCATTTTTTATGCCTTATACCCCAATTTTTGCCACTTTTAACAATTTTTGCCATTTTTTGCCTTTATTTTGCAATTATCTACTTATTTTCCCTTATAGTTGTTTCAGTTCCCTCTTTATTCTGTAGAATCTTTGAGATTCTTCTTTGATTTTTTAAATTTTTAATTTCGTCTTTCTTTGAGAGAAAGAACAGGAAATTTCCATCAAGAAAAACCCAAAAAAGGTGAAAAGGAGACCTCAGTCTCAACTACAACTCCTGGCTAGCTTAAAAGCTAAAAACTACCAGTAACTGCAACGGACCACTGCCTTATCAAAAGGAGATTACTGAATGGTACTTATTGAGGTAGCATGGGGGGGTGCGTACGAATGCAGCGGCCCAGCTCTCCATCACTAGCAGCAAAAAAAGAGCCCTGCACTTACACCAGAACTGACAGCCTGCCAACGGATTTTATATCTTTCCTGATGGAGATTATCCAGAGAACGGAGCGCTCAGAGACTGACAGGAGGAGGACGTGGAGCAGCACGACACCTACAGCCAATGGGGAGGAGGCAGCGACGGCATTGTGCGAGAAGGGGAAAGCGGGGCAAACAAGCCGGGCTACAGGCTAGGCTAAAAGGGTTCCCATACAAACCTGTCGTACTGAGCATCTTTCTCCCGGGTGCCCGCTCCCTCGCCAGCAGGATGGAAGATGTGAGGCTGCAGATTTCTAACTACTGCTTGGACGACCGTGTTTGCTGCTACAGAGGAGACTGCCAAATATAATTTTGTTGTGTTTTTACAATGGAATGACCATAAACGGCTATCTATCTATCTATCTATCTATCTATCTATCTATCTATCTATCTATAATCCTAGCATTTGTGCAAATAATGACTTACTTAGTCTGAAACAACAGAGGTAAGAAAATATGTTTACATTTTTTTAAGACTATATTGTACTACTGCATAAACAAATAAAAGTCATTTTTTGTTGCTTTGATAATATTCAGGTTAAAAATAAAATATGGTTATCACAGATCACCTTTACAATGGACCACCATGGGCCCCCAATTTGGCTGGGCTCCAGAAAGCTTCCCCCCCGCATCCCCCTTACAGGTTGCCCTGATCAAAGCACAAATAGCTGTCATATTTCCTTTAGGGTTTCCTTTGTTCCTTTGCTGGAATCAGCTGTTAAAAACCCTACAAATACAGGCTGAAAGCTGCATTATCTATGTTTTAGTAAGTCTTTTAATGTCAGTTATACCCCCACAGCTCCTCAAATCAATGAATTCTTCATCTAATCATCACTCCTAGAATCAGAATCCAATCATGAGGTACTGAAAAATTCACAACCCTAGGTAACAAACCTGTCACATTAGTTTCTGCAAGTCCTGAAAACGTGTATCTTTTCACTGTCAGATATTGAAATAAAAAAGGTTTTTGCCCCTCTGTAAATTGATTTTGTTAGTTGCTCATTTGCTCTGTATCTGTTCTGCATGCCACTGGTAGGGAACGTAGTGTAAAAAATTGCTGTGTCACCACTAATGTCCATTATTAATTTGGTGAAAGTATTGTTTCTTCTCACAGTTGTTTTCTCACTCCTTCACATTCAAATGTTAGGACTAAGTGTGCGGATTACTGCTGGAGGTTTCTGCTTCGGATCAATTACTGAGATGAACAAGAGAGCGATTGATGTTTTCTCAGCACGTCCACACTGAATCGTCTGTGGACTCAGCAGTGTGGGAATGTCCCCAGTCTCTTCTCCCCCAGCTGCTTGGCACTGTAACAAATGTGTCTTCAATTGCTCTGAAGCGAACCTGTCTGCTAAATTAATGATAATGATAACTCTGCATGAAAAATCCATTTGGAGAGGAGAGCCAGAGGAGATGAGCAGAGAGGAGAGGGGGGAGCGTGTGCACAGACTCCATGTATGTCTGTAAGGGGGGTAAATGTGTGAGTGTCTGTGGGTGGGTGTGCAGGTCCCCTTCTCTCCTCTAAAACAATATTTCAGGAGTAAAACGAACCAAATTAGGACAAAAATGAAACAAATGAATGTGGTTTCTTTTTGTGTGATGAATCAGGTTAGGGTAAGGTCTCAAACTGAGGTTCATTGGGGTCTTTGGGGTAGATTCAGGGGTCCCAGCACCATGACACATCCAGTTATAGTTCTCTAAAATTTAAGTGTTTAAAGGCCTAAATTTGGTCATTACAGCTAAACCAGTATTCTGGTCAAGTCAAGTGGAAATGTCATTTGTTTATTAGGAATTGGTCATAAAACAAATCAGTTATATTATATAAGACTATAACTACACACACTGAAATGTGTGTTTGTTTGGAGTACCCATCCTGATAAGGATGTGGATTTCTGTAGCAATTTCATATCGATACTCCATACTTTGAAATAAGCTACCCAATAACTGACATGGCTACCAGGTAATGAATAACTGCAACTAAAATCAGGTTAATGGAAGTCCAAGCAGGAAGACCGATACTACTCATTCATTAGTCACCACACATGCATCTCCATTCATCCAGTCTTTCTCTCCTCCCGCTCTGGTGATTAGCTGATCATGGGTGTTCACTCTCTTGAGTACTAAACTAATCAGATTCTGCCCTAGCCTCTTTGGACCAATCATCTTTCACCTGTCAACACTCCTCCAACCCAGCCACCTCCATTCAGTTCATCAGCATCTAGTCCAGATTCCCACAGGTCACCTGCTCATGTCATCCTGCATACCTCAGTCTCCTCCTCCAAGCCATGTCATCAGGGTCCAGGTCCGGCTTCTCAGAAATCTACTCTCATCTGATCCTGCATCCCTCATCAACATCACCACCAGTGTCTAGTATCCATAGGGATGGTATCCTATTCCTGCCATTCGCCTCACTATCCCCTATAGTTCAAGAAGTCATCACGATGGAGTCTAATCGGCAAAGATATTGCACAGTTCTCTTTCATCAAAATGTGTAAAATAAACTCTTATTAAACTCGCATTAAGTCTCTCCTGATTGAGCTGCTAGTTAACCAGTTAACTACAGTTGCAATTGGAAGCTATCAATAGCTGCGGTTACATGAGCATTTTTTTCACAATCAGATTAAATTTTTTCGGATCAGAGATAACATGGATGCTGGAAGATACAATCTGATTCAGATAGACGTGCTCATGCATCTCAATCTGATCTGAATAAAAACATCTCGTCTTACTGGTTGAATCTACCGACAACTTGACATACAAGAATTCTTCTTCTGCACCTGTAATCAAACTGCCATGACTTTATACCATCAGGCATTTTTTTCAACTCATCCCAACACGCAACAGGCATTCCTAACATTAATCCACCATAAGCAACATTTAGAGTTTTAGTGTCAAAGACAGACTTTCATTTACCAGGAAGAAAAACCTGGAGCAGAAACAGATTCATGCTGAACAATCACTCTCATGATTGCCCACTACCCTCAGCATTGTTTTGATTAAGAGCCTGCCGCTGGTGGAATTTACATACTGTGAGTTCAATATGACTAGAAACTCCTGAAATCAATGAAGAATTGGTTAGCTGAGACATGAGTGAATTATAGACAAATATCAGTTACTTGTGGTGGCCATGTCCTTCATCGACAATGTTTCAGTCTGAGCTGAATCTTCATTAACTCTGAATGTTTTGGTCAGTGGTTAAAGCACAGACCACATACCCACAGGGCATCCAGATTGACCCATGATGTGTCAGTTTTGTCATTTTTACTGCAATTATTTCTCAGGAGTTGTACTCTGCAGGGACAATAAAGTCAGGCCAAGTTTGAATGTTTCAACACTTATAACCTTGTATGTCATTTACAGTCTACTGCCATAGCAAATTTACCATCTAGTATTTATCGATTAACCTCTTCAATTCCTCTGAATGTACCTCCTGAGATTCGATCCATATGCAGTGATTTTTTTGTCATCAAATATGTTTTTATTTATACATACAGATTCTATATAGAGTGTTTTCCCTGTATGTTGACTCTTCTGGTTTCCGTTTGAAGAGCATTTTTAGTCTAAACTGTGCTGACCAAACTCATATATATACAGCAGGATTTTGTGTATAGAGATAAAGCTTTAAGGGCTAGTATAGATGCTTGAAATCCTTGAAAATGCTTGAATATTTATATCGTGTTTTAAAGGCTTGCAAAATGCTTGTGAAAACTGTTACTATCACAGGGGCTCATGTTTCATCAAACATTCTGCACAGTAATACCATATTATATTATATATTTTCAGCTATGAAGAGATATAAATTGGCATTAAATTAACTATGGTTGGATAATTCAGGTCTGACTCTCAACATTTGAGCACAAAGTTTTAGATGTGACATTTTGTGTAAGAAATGTGCATAGTGACTGCCCTCTACTGGTTGAAACCAGGCAACTTCACCAAAAATTTTCTATTGGCTGAGCTTCTACTATATGACATCATCACTTTTGAACCGTCACCGCAATAATGTTTTTGTTTAATGCGGCACTTTTAGTAAGCTGTTTTATCTAAACACACTCAAAAGGTGTAAAATATTTTGAAGGTATATCACATGAAACTCAGCATTAGTTCATGCAGAACAGCAAGCTGATCCCAATTATCGCCTCCCAGCTCCCACAGCTAATCACAGCTCTTTTTCTCCACAGCAGTGTACTTAAATATGACGCACTTCTCACTAATCCCTGCTTGCATTAATGCTGATGTACCATGTTGCAGCTGCTGGCAAAGCTCAACCTCCTCCACCCCAGCCTCCTCCATTATAGCATAAAGCTGTTGCAACATTATCCTCAGATTCATGCTACTGTGGATTAATTACTTTTGAACTTATTTTATTGTGTTTAATACAAATTGTCATAAAAGTGTCTATCCATACGGGGGATTTAGCCATGCACTCCCTGGAAAATCAAAGCATGCTGCTTGACCAACCCAGAGAGAATCTTTTGAGCTGAGCTTTCTTTCAGTAAAACTGCATATCCAATTTGCAATAAAATGGCTAAATATGCGACAGAAGAATTCCTGAATGGAATACTTTTCAAAATTCCAGGGTGGATGCAATTCAGCAAAAACTCTACATACTACTCCATCTGTGCAGTTATCTGCGTGTAAAGAGCACTCCAGGGCAAATGTTCTTGTCCCTTTGTAGTCCATCTTTGTAGTCCAATTCCACAGCAGATGCTTTGGAGTGTCTTTGTTGTGTGCTAGAAGCAACACCATGCTCTGTTTTTTTTACAATCGTGATACACACCAGGTTCATTTTGAGAGGAGGCTGCTGTAAAAATGTGACAAGTCTATGTAGAGCAGATTCCCTCTGCATCCCCCTCTTCTCTCTTCTAGTGCCGCTTCGGCAGATGGCTGTCAACATGAGTCTGGTTGTGCTTGAGGTTCCTGTCTGTTAAAGTGAAGGTATTCCTCGCCACTGTAACAAGGGTAAACAATAAATAAATAATGCTAGGTCTAAGCTCATAGTGATTAGCATTGGCTCTTTATGATTATGTATCAGAGTGTATGGCGTAGACCTGCCCTCTTTGTAAAGGGTATTGAGATCATTTTGTCAAATTGGTGCTATACAAACAAAGACTGATTGATTAATTGATTGGCCAAAATAGGAGCGCACAAAGCATCTGGTCAGTTTTACAATGCACACAATCCCAACTGTAAATTTAATCACTCTCATCATCACGCATCAACAGGGGCAGAGGTCACAGGTCATCAGTCGGTCAAAAAGTCACAGGGGTGAAACGATGCCATGGATGAGAGGAGTTAATGTTTGAGATGGAGAAACTCAGGATTTTAAATGACACAGCAGATCCTTTCTAGAAAACATAAAGTGTATTATTTCCTAATGTACTTGCACATGCAAAAATATGATGAAATAATATTGAATTGAAAATCTGTTGTTTGCATGCTATTTTATATGCTATGCATCCAGTGGGCGATGTCGCACACCAGTCAGAGCAAAATCTCTGTGTGCATGAAACCCTGCTGTATGAAGTATGTGAAATGTGCAGGTGAGACCAACCATTTCCTTCATCAGAATTTAAGAAAAACCCCTCCAATCCCAGAGGTATAAGGCCTTTATCCGAGGATGACTGCCGATGAATTCTGAGACTGGATGTCTTACAATGACTCAGCATAATCAGCAGAAATTCCTGTTCATCCTTCAAGAGCACCAGATTTGTGAGAGAATACTGTACTTTCATTTGAATCAGGTTAAACCTACTTTAGAGTCTCTTCCATCAATGCAGTGAGAGTTTAAATCAATATTAACTTTTGTCTACAAGGGTTATCAGCAGCCAGGCATTGTCACTGCTGCTGCTGCTGCTTATCTGACACTCTCAATCCTCCACTGAGCAGTTCCAGATTGGACATGTTGATGTCTCTAGTCTTAAACCTGCAGGCTTTACTCCTCTTGCAAGTGGATTTGAGGGTGAGCCTGGAAGTCTTTAAGGGTTTGATTACAATAGGATGCCTTCAGATGGTTTATATTTAGGGTAGAAATAAAGGGAACAGAATCACAGAGAGAGGGAGATCTTTAGCATGTCAGCCTTTCTTTGTGTTTCTTGTTCTTTTCATGAATTAAACCGGCTGTATTTTGGTTTTTGGAGCAGATTAAAGAGAATGGCTAACTTTTTCTGAGGCTTTTGAAGTCTTCGAAGGGACGGTGGTGAGGGGTCTAGGGAACTGAGAGCTCGGCTGTAGCAGTGATTTGTCTCACGGTCAAAGAGCAAAACACAGCAAGTGGAGGAGAAGATTAGCCGCAGCATTATCAACCCTGTAGCAGACAAGCTCGTGCACTCTGATCTCCCTCTCTCTCGCTCTCTTCTACTGATTTTCTTTCTTAATTAAACTTCACAGGGAAGGTGGGAGGCTGGAGGGAGGAAACAGGACGGGGGTGAGCTGTGAAAGAATGACACGGCAGAAAAAAACAATAGGGACAGGTTAGAAGCAAAAAAGAGGTGTGAAGGATCCGTAAAGGATAATCGACCGAGACAGAACATTAAAGATGAGGAGAGACAGAGACGGTACACACTCGTGAGATGCCAGGAGGGACTGTGTCGATGTGTGTGTGAGAGGAGAGGAAGAGGAAAGGATGAGAGATGAAGCCAGTCAGCCAGGCTGTGTTGTTCGGTGTGGGGGAGGGTGCTGCTGCAGCAGGCTTGCTGTGACTCAGCATTAAAATCTGCCTCTCCCTCTCTCTTTTCCTCAAATATCAGCCCTTAGTCATTGTACCAAACACACTATTACAGCGCTTACTTATCAGACTGTGAGTGTGTCACGACAGTTCATCTCTAATGATTTCACTGTCATGTCTGAATGTACCATTACATGAAAATTTTGGCATGTCTGAAAATGCAAAGAATGCATTTAGATAGATCTGATTTTTTGGTTTATTAGTAGGCATGCACAAGATAATCAGCATCATGTCTGTGCTCGCAGGTTGAGCAAAAGAAGTCGATCATTGGTAACAGCAGGTATGGACATTTCTGCAGATATCAGCCTCACAGATTGTACAAATGCACCATAATGCTTCACCTTAGAAGACAGAGCATTATGTTTGATGACTTTTAAGCAGCACTACTTCAGAAATTTCAATCTTTTTCATCTCCATTCATTCAATTTTAAAGAAGAAGAACTCTCCTAGGATTGTTTCAGGGAAGCCCCCATGCAAGTCTGTAGTTTGAAGGTGACATATCATACCAGGGCCATCATGCAAGCCAAAATTTGGAGGGTCTAAAGGCTGGCTCAGACTTCACAAATTCAGCCAGATTTGGCCTGACTGCAATGTCGCAGCTCATCATCAAAAACTCTGATTTTGAGAGTCGGGAACAACAAACAGTCTTGTAGTGTGACCAGGGCTGCCCATAACAGGGGATAAAGGGGAGAGCTCTCTGAGGCCCAACCAGCCAATTTTATTTTAATATTGTTAACAATGAGGATGGCCACACTGAACTAAACAGTCTGTAAAGAAATGTCACACTTCAGCTAAGCATGATGTGCAAAAACATCAGGATGCCAGAGAATAAAGTAGAAGGAACTGAAATACCTTAAACGGAAAAATTAATCTATCAATTTAGAAAAAGGACAAAAAAAAAGCAATAAATTTGCACCAATAGGCTGGAAAAGGGTGGAGAAAATTGGTTAAAAAGTGGCAAAAATGGCTGAAAAGAGACAAAATGGGATAGCAGCAAACATGATTTTGCATGGATGAGTAGGAAAATTGTGAAAAGTGGGTTAAAAGTGGCAAAGATTGAACAACAGCTGCAAAAATGGGTTAAGAAAGGCAACAAAATGATGAAAAGTTGTTAAAAAGTGGCAAAAACGAGTCATAGGATGGCATGAATAAGTAACTTGAATCTCAGTATCCACTAACAGCTTGGCACTTTTCAGCTCCAAAATGAAGCAACTGCTGGCAGGACGCTAGCACCAATGCTACCGATCCAACACACATGCATTATACCATCATTAAACAACAGCTGGGGAGGTTCCCTTTGCTGTTTTTTTCAGGGGTCCAGCCAACTCTGTGGGCAGGCATGAGTGTGACACAATTAGCAACGCCTCCAAGACGCTCTCTGGACCACGATTCAACAAGACTAGTAATGTCAGAATTTTTCTTGCGTTGCAGTAATCTACCTGATGTGAATCTTGATGCCAACCAGTGGGAGAACCTTGGCTCCTTATGTTTTTAAAATGTTTGTAGGGCATTTCTGCATTTATTTGAGTGGGGGGAGACATGCATTAAACATGTGCAGAGACTGGGAATTGATCTTGTGACCAGTATGCTGAGGACCTTCAAACCTCAAGTTCTGTTTAAAGGAGAGCAGGTCCATAATTGTTATCCATCGTCCATAATACAATCAATAATTGCTTCTTGTTTTGTTTTTTTCTTTTTGTCACAGCAGAAGACCCCTAGCATCACACGGAGCACTTCTATGATTAGTTCACTTTGGCCCGCCCCCCCGACAACCTGTGAACCCACACGGAGACAGTGGTGATGTCAGAATATGATGAGCGGTCAGGATCACATTTGTAGTGTGACAAGGCTGTCAGCCAAGACGGGACAAGAGTCTTGTCATGCAGTCTGATATGGTGCCGACCAAAATAATTATGTAGTCTGAGTTGGCCTAAAGTTAGACTGGGATCCCCGTAAGAAACAAGGATCATGATTTCCTGAACACGCTAAGTCATTGATGCAAATTAAACTGGACTCTGGCAAAATGTTTATGTTGTATATTTGTACTGTTTTGTGCTGTGGTATTCTGTTTGTGCTCCTGCTTTGTATTTGTCTTTGAAATTTAAAAAAAACATTTTCTGCATTTAGAAACACATATATAATCAATATCATGAGGTTTTTTTTCTATCTGTCTTAAAGTTTTAAGAAAACTTGAATCAAAATATCATAATTAAAAAAAATTGACAACCTTAGCCTAAACAAGTACAGCTCTGGGTTTCCATGTCTGTAGGAGGAGAGCAGGTGACAGGTATTATTATAATGACATCATTATGATGCCACAAGGATTGCAGATTCTGAACAGACAATCATATTTTGTGTTTTCAGCCGCTTTAGGCTGCTGCTCAGATTTAACTGAAATGAGACAGTCTTGCTGTCAGATAATTTCCCATTTGCACAACAAGTCAGCCAAGCCCTTAATGTTACATTTCTGAACTCCGCCATGTCCCCTATCAACTTCAACAGATGTAGATTAGCTGATTTTATAACAGCCTAAATACTATCCCCAGTTAATTCATCCACAAACGTAGATCTATTATTATCAGTAGCAGACTGCTGTTCCTAAGCTCCATGACAGAGCCGGCAATCTTGAAGAAAACACTGACATGTGCTAATATAAACAAGTCATTTTGATGCACAAGGCTTGAGGCTAAAGATAACAGGCCTGATTAGACTTTGGACTTCGTATTTTGACCTGTAAAATCTTCATACCTGTATTTCATTGTGGTTTGTTTCTGAAAACTCATGCTTAGACTGTAATTGCACACTGTGAGCCAGTTTGTAACTGCAATGTCAGACTGACATTATAAATAAAGGTTTACAAAATAAAGGAAAAATAGGAATTTTCTAGACAGATCTTACACTGAATGGGCAAAGAAGTCCAAATTTGTGAGACACATTTGGAGGAGTCTCAGAGTGGGACAGCCTTTGAGGCTCCGCTGTGACGTTACTGGTCTTCAAACGCACTCCATCGACTGCAGACTCTTAAATGGGACAGCGATAGACTACCACAGAAAGGGTGATTAGGTGAAAGACTTGGAGCTTGGTGCATATTACTATACTCCAATGAAAAACAAAGATATTTTAATATGCACTGTAACAGACTGTCACTTTTCATCCCTTCAGGATTCTGTTTCATCACTGATAGCGTCTACTGCAGCTCTGTTGTGTTGTTTTGTCCTCACAGGGGCACTGAACTGTGTGTGAAAGCACATCAGCAAAGACATGCATGAAAAATAGTTTTCACCACAGGGGAGAGTGATATTCAATCTGATAATTGAGGTATTGATGAATCGGGAGTGAGTGGCGACATTGATAAGTGTGGGACTGAAGGTCTTGCATCCGACAGTGAGGATGGCTGTCAGAGGGAGAATCGATCCGCATCGACCAGCCGCTCTACACCTTACTGGCTCCTTTATTCTTGTCTTTTCTGTCCTCGGCTATTCTTTCCTCTTTGCCCTTTTCTTATTTATTTACCTTCCTGTTTTGTCAACCCTTCCTTGCATCGCCCTCCCCTTCTATCCTCTTTTTGACAAGGCGAATAAAACCGACTTTGGGCTGAATTTGCTATTTTAAAATCCACAAAAAAGCAGGGGCTAAAGTTGGAAACCTTGTGTGTAAACAGCTAAGTAGAGTTCAACAAAGCAGACGAGATGAGACTAAAAGAGAACAGTGAAGCAGCTGGACTGAGCAAAAAGAAAAAAAAAAAAGAAGAAGAGCACCTCATGATGGAACATGAGGTTATGTAAGTAATCAGGTACCAAAATCTAGCACAACAAAACATGCGCAAACCCTGTGTAGAGACACACAAATGATTGAAGTAATGTGACATAATGTAAACTAAGGCTATTGTAGGAGTATAACAGAAAGTAAAGGGGAGAAAAAGGAAACAAATGGAATAGAATTTGTGAGGGTGCACTGGCCCAGAATCTAACGTCCCTCCTGGCTAACTTGCAGGAAGTGGCACATTACTGTCGACTGAACTCAAAATGTGCGTACTCTCAATCTCCCATATGTGCATATGTGTGCATATAAAGTGTGTGAGTGTGAGTCTAAATGTTTGAACAGCTGAGATTGCCCGGCTGCATGACCAGAGTTGACAGCCCAGTGGGCAGGGAAATGCAATGAGCTCTGTATGAAGATAGGGACAACTGAAATATGGTCAATGTTCAGATTCACTGATAGGATCTGAAACATACCCGTTATTTTTATTGATTTTAGGCCATTTTCCCTTTGATAAAACAGCCCAAAAAGACAATCTGTTGGCGACAGTGAGGTCTTTATGTACAAGAAAGTAAGACCCCAAAATTTATTTTACAACCCAGTGAAGCAGAATCAAAAACTGTGATTCATCTTCTCCAAAAATAGCATGAATCTCTTAACCTGACATACCAGATAAACTGTTTCACATATCCAGTGCTTGGAAGATATTTCACAGCCATCTGGGCAACCATCCGTCTATGTTTGGAAGCAGGCAGAACACTGGACAAATAATCTGTCTATTTTATGGAAAAAAATATTTGGCCACACCTGTTAATTACTGAATTCAGGTGTTTCAATCAGACCTGTTGCCAAAGGTCTACAAAATCAATCACTTAGCCATGCAGTCTTCATTTACAAACATTTGTGATACAAAATGGGTCATTCTGGGCTCAGTGACTTCAGCTGTGGTGCTGTGATGGATGCCACCTTTGCAAAAGACAGTTTGTGAAATGTTACTCTCAGCAGTAAATGCTATTATTAGAAAAGTGGAAGCGTTCAGGAACAACAGCAGCTCAGCCATGTAAGATCACAGAGCAGGGTCAATGACTGCATTGTACGTAAAAGTCACCAATGCTAAGTTAAATTAATGGCTGAAGAGTTTCAAACTTTCATGTAAGCTCAAAAACTGTATGGTGGAAACTCAATGAATGGGTTTCCAATGGCCAAGCAGCTGCATGCAAGCCTCACATCATCAAGTCCAGTGTCAAGCATCGGATGGAGTCATGTAAAGCAAACCAACACTGGACTGTGGAGCAGGGGAATCGTGTTCTGTGAAGTGATGAATGGGGTGATCTGGGTTTGGCAGATGCTAGGAAAACATTACTTGCTTGACTTCATTGTGCCAGTTGTGAAGTTTGGTAGTGGAGTGATAATGGCATGGAGTGTGGGCCAGGCACCTTATCTCCTGTTAAGGTCAATCTTAATGCTTCAGCATACCAAGACATTTGAGCAATGCTATGCTTCCGACTTTGTGGCAACAGTTTAGGGAAGGCCCTTTTCTATTCCAACATGACTGTGCCTCAGGGCACAAAGCAAGGACTATAAAGACATAGTTTGATGAGTTTGGTGTGGAGGAACTTGACTGGGCCACACAGAGCCCTAACCTCAACCCCATTGAGCACCTTTGGGATGAACTGGGATGAAGACTGTGTGCCAGGCTTTCTCATCCAACATCAGTGCCTGACCTCATAAATGCTCAGCAGAATGAAGGGTCACAAATTCAAACCATTCAAAATCTTGTGGAACATCTTCCAAGAAGAATGCAGTTGCAAGAGGGGGGCCAACTCTGGTAGAAACTGTCAGTGTAGGTACATCCTTGCTTATTGCCTCACAGGCAGCCATTGTTTACCAGTTTGAAA
The DNA here is from genome assembly GCF_018320785.1 of Cheilinus undulatus. Taxonomy (NCBI): domain Eukaryota; kingdom Metazoa; phylum Chordata; class Actinopteri; order Labriformes; family Labridae; genus Cheilinus; species Cheilinus undulatus. Next base: position 10,801,956 of record NC_054878.1, on the reverse strand, counting down.
TTCAGCTGAGCCAAGCCCAGAGCTACCACCTCGTTCTCCTCAAACAGTGCAGGGTGATCTGTCTTTTCTCAGACTTGGCACAAATGTTTCAGACTGAAGCTTTTCAAGATGATCTGGCCTGTGCACAGAAATGCCTGGGCCTCTAATAGACTCAGTAAATGGGCTCATTACCATTACTGGAGCTGTTAATCTCTGTAATGATAGATTTGATTTGATTTGATTATTGTGTCATGTGCAAGCTCTTTGAACAGCCCAAAGAGGTTTAAGAGACACCATCATTGTTAATACAAACAGACCAGAAGCCAAAAGGAGACACTTGACAAAAACAACACTAATGATATAAAGTAGTCTGTCATTTCTTTCAGACTTGTGCAACACAACAAGCCAACTTATAAACACTGAACATGAACATCTACTCCATCCTGTCATCATCAGTGCTCCAAAATTTTAAGAATATGAGCACTTACACTAAACAAAAGATTTTTCACTGTCATGAGTTTTTACAAGAACAAATCTACTTAATCAACAGACAAATAAAATCAGCAGGATATACTCTAGTTTAGAGAGAGTTTAAAACACGGCACCTACACACTTTGACCCCTTTCTATGACCTTATGTAGAGCCACAGTCTGATCATTCAACTCATAGTAAAATTGAAAATTAGAGCGCTCTAGAGTGGCTCTAGAGCCACATGTGGCTCTTTTGTGATGATTCGTGGCTCTTTTATTTCTTAATTTGAAATATTATTGCCCCAGAAAAACCTCAGAAGTTATCCATTGCAAGTCACATTAATCAGTGTGTTTTCCACGCTCATATAGTTGGCTTTAATGGTCAACTATTATGTTTGTCTGTGTATAATCCCATTGCCCTTATTTATGCCACTTATCAATTTTTACTGCTTTAAGCCCACTTTTTTTTCTTCTTTTCACCCGTTTTTTGACTCTTTTATCCTGCTTTTTACTATTTGCAATTGTTTCCCTATTTCTGCCACTTACACCCATTTAAGCTGCTTTTTGCCATTAAATGTCACTTTTTCCCCCAAACTTTTGCCACTATTTGCTGCTTTTTGCCCATTTTAGTCACTTTCCACTCATTTTTTTTGTCATGTTTTCACCACATTTTGACAATTTTTGCCACCTGGAACTGATTTTTTTTAATCAATTCTCACCCAAATTTTGCCACTTTCTGCCCATTATGCTAACTTTTCTTACCCATTTTTGTCACTTTTAACCCAGTATTTGGCATTTTATGCCGATATTGCCCCTTTTCACCCCTTTTTGCTGCCTTTTGACCATTTTGCCCCCCTTAACTTATTTTCATTGCCACTTGAACCAATTTTTGCAACTTTTTACCATTAAGACTATGGCTCTTGCAAAGGTATTTTTCAACAATTTGGTCTTTGGTTGAGCAGGGTTAAGAACGCTGTGCTAGAGCAATGCATGCTGATGACTGAACTCAGACAGAGCTGCTTTCTGTCACATATCACTCTGCTACACCAGCGGTAGCAAATCTGTTCAAAAATCTGTTCTTTTGCAGAAATTCTACAGGTGATACCAGTTTACTGCCCACTATCGCTGAGCACGGTGACTGTGGCTCAGTAGGTAGAGTCGGTCAAAGGCTGTGGGTTCGATCCTCAGTTGTCACAATTATGTGTCATTGTGTCTTTGGGCAAAACATTTAAAGGGATATTTTGGGAGTTTTAAAGCTGGGCTTGGCTAAAGTCGAAAACGTACAAAGCAATACATTTCTCCCAAAAACTCCCTGTGTTAGGCGCTAATTCATGATGCAGCTTTCGGCATTTTATCTTCTTCTGCCGTGCACTGATGCTCTGATCAGCTGTGTGGGTCTGCGGGCTCCTACAGGAATAATTACACCACACCAAGCTAAAACAAAGAGTTTACTGTGGATACGAGAAGATATTTGTATGGACCAGAATACACCGAAGAAGAACATATGCAGATGGAGAGTCAGCAGGCTGTAAGGGAGAGCAGAGAAAATTCATTTGAAAGTTTTGAGCTGGAGAGATCCCGAGGTACCTAGTGGTGTAGTGTGGAAAATGCAAACCCATGCTCGGGAAATAGCTTGATCCCTATGCAACCTCACAGAGCCTGGACAGTTTTGCAAAGAAGAATGGAGTAGAACTGCAGTGCTCAGAGGTGCAAGCCTGATTGAGACCTGTCCACACAGACTCAGTGATGTGATTGCAGCAGAAGGTGATCTAAATACTGACTTGAAGGGGGTGAACATTTATGCAGTCACTTATTTTACCTTACATATTTTTATCTAACCCACATTATTTTGTTTACTTTGACACTAAAGAGTTTTTTGCATTTGTTTTAGGTAAAAAAAATTACATGGATCTTTGACTGATTTATAAAATCAATAAAAGGGTAAAACATCCAAGGGGGTGAACACTTTTACATGCACTGTAAGTAGAGTATTGCAAAGCCCTCTATTGCGGCTGTATGCCTATGCCTAAACTTCAGAGGCTTTGGTTCTTCTTCACTCTGTCTGCCAAGTTGTCAGTTTCTTTCTTTCATAATAACCTGACAACTTTTCTAGAACAGAAACTGTTTATAGCAGCTCCAAATTTTCCTCCTTCCTACTCCCCCTTCTCAGCTTCCCCACTTCCGATCCTCCTTGTCAACCTTTTTTCTCTTTCAGTCTCATCGACCCCTCATCCACCCCCTCTCCTCCTCCTCCTCCTCCTCCTCTTTTCTCTTCTTCATCATGTATTTCACCCCCAGGGTACGGATCAACTCTCCTTTCCCCCCCTTTCCCCCCTTTAATCTGTCTCTACTGCCTCAACCATTCCTCTCCCTCTATGCCTTTCTTGTCAGCTCCCTTTCATCCTCGTCCCATCCCTGTGTATCTTCAACGTGTCAGGCATTCCCATGTACGGGGTCAAAGATGTCAGGCTTCTGGTTGGCCAATTACATTTTCTCTCTACCAGCTAATATCAGTGAGCGTCATGGTACATACCCTGATCTGGTCTTGGTTTGAGCTCAGCAGGCATTTCCTTTTTCTCATATTGTGTCGTCACATGTCTGAGTGTGTAGTCCCTCTAAGAATCACATGTTCATGTGTTAAATGCCTTTGAGTCAGTGCATGTGCGCGTTTGCTACTCACACTGCAGTGTGAATGCAAATGTTTCACCTCAGCAGATCGAAAAAGCAAGATTAGCTCTCAGTGTCTTGCACCTGCCTGTTGCTATGGAAACTGGGTATCCTCTGTGCGTCACCTGTGCCCATGTTTGGTCTGGTTTCCTGCTCCTTTTTATCAGCTTCCCCCTCGCTCTCTCTCTCTGGTTTCTGCTCCGTGCCTGTGTCTCTTACCCTAAACCACACTTGCTGTAACAGAAACACACAAATACACACACGATAAAGCCCTGGTCACAAACCACAGCTTCAAAGTCTTCTGGTCACCGGATTAATAACAGTGTTTACATAAGCTGTACACTAAGCAGGAGTCATGCAGCGCTCAGACACACTCATACAAAAAGTATGAAACATTTTGAAAACATGCGGATCATGAGGGAAATAATGCTGCTCTGTTATGGTCTTAATAAAAGGAGCAGAGCAAACAGATGTCTTTTTCCTTATGGAACAGCTCTAATGGAAAAAAAATGTCGTATTGAAATCTGTTAATTGTGGCTAACTAGTGTTCAAGAAAAAATTATAATTAATGCTTTTAGACTGTTGAGATATTTGTCCAGAATGCTTACCAAAGTCTAAGTAATTTAATTAAATTTGGGACAATATGCCATTTGGATATTTCAGGGTATTTGCTTGGAAATTTTCAAGAATTTTCATGGAAATTTAGCATAATTTTTTCAATATTTTAAAGAGCTGAATTGGAAGTTCTGGGAGAAATTTGCTTTGATTTTTTTCTTTTTGAATATTCATGGGAATATTGGAAAATCTGGGGGATGTTTGGGAAAATTTGTTTGGAATTTTTCGAGCCTTTTTATGGAAATCAAGGAAATTAATTTGTAATTTTTTGGGAGTTTTCTTTTTTTTAATTTAGAGGTCAGGGGTGTTCCTTAGAATGCTGAAGAACTATCGTGGAAATTTCAAGTAATTTTTTTGAATGTTTGGATGTTTCGTGTTTGTAATGAAAATTTGGAGAATGTTTTTGCAAATTTTTAGGAATAAGCTACGAAATTTTTTGAGGGATTTGCTTTCAAATTTGGGGAATGGGGGGGTCCTTTTTTTACTGTTAAAAAAAGGACTTATGATAAAGTTTTACCAAAAATTTGGGGACTTTTCGAGGAAAAGTAGTATTTCTATAACCTTGCAAAGCAGATGGATACGCCTGTTTCCTTGTTTTTCACTGGCGAATCCATCTTGCAAAGCTCCCATCTGAACCGTTTGGGCCCGGTTAGAAAGTGACAGGACCAATCAGCGACGAGGGGCAGTTCTTTCAGGCACGGCAGAGTCGTGACGTAAACAAGCAGTAGCAAGGGGCCGGTGCAGTTATGGAGGAAGAGATTAGCGTGGATGCTGCTAAAGCACCAGTTTGTCAGAACTTGACAACATTTCTTCATTCAAAGAAGAACAAAGAACAGCAGTGAGTTGTTTTCTTTTCAAAAACAACAAAAGTCGAGTACTTACATGTCTGTAGTTGCCATGTTTCGCGTTTTTCATCAGTGGCTGCGCACGCGCAGCTTGATAGCGGCTACGTCACGTGTTCTGTTGCTCTGATTGGCCCGTAGAGATGTGACAGACAGAACGTTCACCCAATCATACTCCGAGTTTTTTTTCAAAGCTTCTGCCTTTTCTCAAACGTTTTTCTCAAACCTATTGAAGCTTTCCCAGATGGATGTGTGAAACACATCCATCTGGTGTGTCAGGTTAGTATTTCTATAAAGCTATGAGAATATGTCTTCACAGAAATTTTAGGTCATTTCTTTGAAATTTTGCAGAATTTGTGTGGATTTTGGAAAGGAATATCTCTGTTCAAAGACCAGGTTGATGTTTTAAACTATCAGATCCTCTTTAAAATGCTTTCAAAACAAAAGCTCAGATCTCAGGAGGTTAAGTTCTGGCCAGAAGTGTCCTGATTAATTGGCATCAAAAAATAAATTTTGATTATTGAGTCATAGAAAGCACACTGACTTCATCACACAACTGCCCACAGTATCTTTGTAAATCTGATTAAGAAAATAAGTCCAGGCAAGCGAAATTTGTCAAAAAATGGCTTAGGGCTCAGAGGGTTAAACACATGCCAGAAAATGTCTGTGCTCTTGGTTTTTATTATTTTATCCATCACAAAGAACATACCATCTGCCTTTGGAATCTCCTCCTCCCATACCTGTCTGCCTTTAGTGAGACTGTGGCTGTAACTATGGCTCAATACCATCACAACAGCATGGCTTCACAATTGAAAAGTCTGGATGCTGAACTGGTCTGCCTGCAGTCCAGACCTTGCACCATCATCATAAAAGGAAAAAACACAACAGAGAAGACCCAGGACTGTTGAGCAGCTAGAATCCTATATCAGACAACAATGGGACAACATTCATCTCCCAAAACCCCAGCAGTTGGTATCCTCACTTCCCAGATATTTACAGACTTTTGTTAAAAGAAGAGGGGCTGCTACACAATGTGAACATGGCCCTATCCATACTTTTTTCAGGTGTGTTGCTGCCTTAAAATTCAAAATGAGCTTTTCATGAAATGGTAAAATGTCTCAGTTTCAATGTTTGATATTTTGTTTATGTTCTATATGTTCTATAAAATATGTATCCCATCATGACAGGGAAAACAGAAATAAATTATTTTTGAAAAATTATTAGAAAAAACCCTGAAAAATCACAATGACATGAGTATTCAGACCCTTTGCAAAAACAATAAAAATCTAGCTCAGGTTCCCATTTGTCTCAATCTTTGCTGAGATTTTTCCACACCTTGACTGGAGTCCGTCTGTGATAACTGAACTGTGATAACATCAGATCTGATGTCAGAGCAAAAACCAAACCATGAGGTCAAAGGAACTGCCTGCAGAGCTCAGGGACAGGATTGTTGCAAGGCATAGATCTGGGGAAGGCTACAGAAAAAAGTCTGCTGCGCTGAAGGTCCCCAAGAGCACAGTGGCCTCCATAATTCTCAAATTGAAGAAGTTTGGCACAATCAGGACTTTTCTAAGAGCTGGTCACCTGGACACAATGGGCAAGGAGGGAGAAAGGGCCTTAGTAAGAGAGTTGACCAAGATCCCAGGGTAACTCTGACTGAGCTCTGGAGATCCTGTGTGGAGATGGGACAAAGCTCCCCTGCAGTCCTCCACTGCCTCCGCCTCTCCTCAGTGCAAAACAAAGAGGCGTACTTGGAGTTTGCAAAAAGATCCAAAAGAAAGCCAAGCATCAGGCTGCAAAATACATTAAAAAGTAGAGTCTGAAGACTTTCTGAATGTACTGTAGAACACAAGTTGTAAAAGCATCCTAAATAAGGATGACTTTGTGCTCCTTTAATCAGTTTATGCTGCCACCTGTTGGACGCCTCAGTACATTGCAAAGCTAAGTAGACTGAGCAACCATTAAACCAGGATCTAAACACTAAATATGATCAGTATCAGCAGATCCCACCCATCCTCGGGTGATTGGTATCAGCAGCAAAACTAATAATTAGGGCTTCTTTAATCATGATTATATCAGTGCTCATTCTTTCAAATTTAGCAGTGTTGCCTTGATGTTTTTTTATTAAGAAAGAAATCATCAATCACTTTTACCTCTAAAACAAGGGTTTAGATATTCTGCTAAATTTCTGCAGCTGCCGCATCGACCATCACTGGGTTTAAAGCTAATATGCTGTGTCCTGATCGGTGAAAAACTCATGCAGGACACATGTATGATTCTAAGGCAGTGTAAAATGCACTCTGCAAGAGCCTGAAGTGGTAAGTTAATGCAGAAAACTGCCCATTTAATCAGGACTGGTATGATAAGTTTATATTTATTATGCATCTGTTTTGTCTGACAGGTGGATTTCTGCAAAACAGACTGAAATTATGTCATTCCTGATGAAACTGATTCAATACTAGTCATTTTTAGGGTCCAGGCAATGGCTGTATTGCTGGATTTAAAGACAAAAGACAACCTGAAAACCACATCTTTTTCCTCCTCATAGTTTCTGAATTTAATCCTCTTTAGAGTAAGCTTTTGAGGGCCTGATATTTCAATTGGGCTGCCAGTCGATGATCACCCCTCTAAAAGAAGTTTTATGCAATAATGCAGAGTCACTATCTGGCAGACGCTGATGCAGCTAAAACTTATAAAAGTGTGCATCGTGGCTAACTTCACAACGCCTGGGCACAGCAAAACCTGGAAATAAGCGTACCAGAGGTTGCCAGATTAGTTCTAGACAGCGGGGCACCAGGTATCAGAGAGCAGCAGACGTCCTGAGGGGAACAAGGATAAGGACAGAGAGACACAGAGCTATGCAAAGACTTAAACGTGAAACTGAGAATGACAGCAGATGGGGTCTATCAACTTGGAGCAAAAGGGGGGGAGGACAAAAAGCTCCCACTGCAGTGAGCCAGTCCCCGACCAAACTGACCCTCCTCCCCTCTCCTCTCTCCTCCTCTCCTCATCGATTCAGTGCAGCAGCGCTAGCAGCATAACAAATCTCTGGCAAAAAAAAAAACTCCTCAGTCTCAGGCACTGCAGTGGTTGAAGCTTTGGGAAACCACCCACCCCCTTTTTTATTTTTTTTTTTACCTTTCTCTGCATCCCCACTGCAAGTTTCAAACAGTACCCCCTCTAGGACAGCCCCTCTCTGCTGTTTGATATCTTTCAATGCAGCATGACAGGTCCAACAGCACTCTAGTTTATCCCAGCCACACTTACGAATTCATCACTCGCCTTCCTTTACGCCTGACAGTCACAAAACAACCTCTTGACCTACCGTAACCCCATATTGATCCTCATTTTAGCCCCCTTTTCTTCTCCCTTTTCGTGTTACTCACTTTCACTCTTTTCCACAATCTCTATAGGGGTCATCTACTGCAAGCCCACACTCATCTTTACATAGGAGAGAATCAGGAGCATATGAGTCGAATGTTTTCTCGTGAAAGCTTCAGAATTATCCAAACTACAGCCATAAATCCATCATCATAACCACCCAGTGAGAGATTATGCAGAGACAAGATGAATTTGATGTGCAGAACTGTAGGGAATAATGCTAATGAGAAACTCTCAGGCTTCTTCATGATCAGATAAATACTCTGTAGAAGTCATGTTTTTCTCATAAATTGCACATCTAAAATCGGATATTTAAATGCTGCATAAAGAAATGTCTCGAGATTTAAATACGGTCATATGTTGATGCATTAGAGGCAGACCGATTTCTTAAAGTCATTTCTTCTCCTTGTCAGCCTCCCCCCTTTACATAATACGCATCTGTATTATTTATATTCGTATCAGAAAGCCTGGCTGACAATCCCTTATATAACATTCATATTTTATGACTGTTTCCTGGTTGAAGTTTGATTAAAATATCCAGCTTGCTCAGGAATCCAACTACAGCTGAGAGATTGGCCACTGAGGACGCTTTAATCAACTGAGAGAGGGAGAGCGAGAGAGAGAAAGTGACTGGAGGAATCAGATTGAGGATGATGCAGTAAAAAGCAGAGTCAAAATGCAACAGCATTACAAGTTAACTTTTCTCAAACTGTTGGAGTGGGAACTTTTCAACATATTATCTTATTGTTAACAAGCTAACCTTGTAATGCCAACAGACTGGCCGGATTATGTCTGTTATCAGGCAGATCCATCCTGCTAAGCTTCAAGCTGAAGCGCTTGTCCCTGGTCAGTGAATGAACGGACCAATCAGTGTCATGTTTGGAGAAGGCGTGGTTTAGCTGAAACAACTACAAGCCCGTAAACAATGGCAGCTAGAAAAGAGACTGGTGTGAATGCAGATATGGTGGCAGTGAAAGGTACACGTACTGATACATACAAAATGGACAAAATTATTCGGCCACATCTGTTAATTACTGAATTTAAGAGTTTCAATAAGACCCCTTGTCACAGGTGTGTAAAATCAAGTACTGTAGACTCCATTGTCAAACATTTGTGGTACAACCTAGGCCGTTCTGGAGAGCTCAGTGACTTCAAGCATGGTACCGTGATGATGCCACCTTTGCAATAAGATGGTACATGAAATTTCATCCCTGCTGGATATTCCACAGTCAACTGGAGGATGTAGAAGCGTTTAGGAACAACAGACACTCAGCAATGAAGCAGAAGATCACTTAAAATCACAGACCAATGCTAAGCATCAGATGGAGTGGAGTGAAGCACACAGAAACTGGACTGTGGAGCAGTGGAAACGTGTTCTGTGGAGAGACTGATCACACTTCTCTGTATGGCAGTCAGACAGGCGACTCTTGTATGGTGGATGCTGGGAGAACGTTACCTGCCTGACTGCATTGTGCCAACTGTGAAGTTTGGCGGAGGAGGGGTAATGGTATGGGGCTGTTTTTCAGGGTCTGGGCTAAGGTCTGGGCTATCTCCAGTGAAGGCCAATCTTAATGCTCCCACATACCAAGACATTTTGGACAATGCTATGCTTCGAATTTTGTTGCAACAGTTCAGGGAATGCTCTTTTCTATTCCATGACTGTGCACAAAGCAAGGACTAGCAAGCATATTTGGGATGAACTGAAAAGGAGACTTTTCAGAGCTGTTCTTTGCTTTTATTTATTAAAGAAACATGGTCCATTTCTGACAAAAACGCAGCTAAACTATAGCTCAATCCAAGCTAATCACTACACGGCTCGGAGCTATTGTTACTCTCTTCCAGTGCAACTAAACCCTCATAGCTACCACCTCGTTCTCCTTGATCCACTGATGGGTTAGATCCGTTTTCATACCTGGCACAATCGTTTGAGATAATAAAAATGAAAGACCATAAATGAATAAGTAAACCTTGTCTTACATGATCATGATAGAAACTTGATCATAATATGATTTTCAGTCTCTGACTTAACAAAAAAATAGCCGGAGTTTGTGCTCATATCACCTTTTCATAGCCATTTTGTCTGAATCAGTGTGACAGTTTAACTGGTTTTGGATAAACCAGTGACACTCTGTCAAACTATGATGCTCACTTCCAAATTGTAGGACATCTTTGAAGGCATGTATGCTACTAGAAAAGAGATTTCTGAGCCACAAAGTATATTAACAGAGATAAATACTGAAAAAAAAAATTAAGTGATTTACATATGCCTGATAGAAACAAAATGAATGGTAGTGACTCACTGTTTATACTTTGTGACTCCATAAACACTTTCAAAGTGATGCTAATGTATCTAAAAGAGAAGCATTCACCAAGCATGGGTTAAAGGTAGCAATATGTGCTGGAAAAGAATTGAGAAAAGCGGTTACAGAGTGGCAAACATGGGTGAAAAGAGGCAAAAATAGGATAAAAGCTGCAAAAATGAGATAAGAAAAATAAACAAGGCGCAGAATTCGGTGAAAAGCAGTTATAAAAAGATGCAGAAATAGGCTAAACTTTGAAAAAAGGGCAGACACAGTGATGAAAAGCGGTTAAAAAGTGGCACAAATAAGTCATTTGAACATCAGAACCCATTTATAGCTTGACAGCTCCAAAGTGGACAGGATGCTAGCATCAATGCTACTGATACAACACACACGCATCTGATATCATCAATAAATCACAACTGGGGAGGGCCTTTTCATTGGGGTTTGCCTTCAGATAACTGATGCTTTTAAAAAGGGCTGATAGTGGCCAATACCAATCTAAAACCAATGCATCCCTCATTTAAACATGCCTACCATTTAAGGGTAACTTGTCCTCCAGTTCCACAAAACTCTAAAAGCGTGCATTTTGTCACATGATGTGGTTGTTTTGACATGGCACATTTAGCCTTTAATAGTTCTTCAGTAACTATTTTGTTTTTTACATCTTTGTGATAAATTTGAATGTTGGAGGTAACTCTAAATGTGTGTTAAGGCACTGATGATGTGCAAACATATTGCAGACTAAAATAACTTCAGAGTTATAAAGCGCAGCTAAAATTAGAAGTTTTATTAAGGTATTCGCCAAGCAGCATCCCTCTGGTTTCTATGATCTCTGCTGGCAACATGAATGAGCTATTTTTAGGGCAGGAAAAACTTCTGTTCCTGTCTTTTAAACAAAGCATCAAAAAGCCCTTTAGTGCCAATGTGCTCCTAAGAGAAGCCACACAAAAAATACAGTCATGTTTTCAAAATGTAAGCTCTTTAGTCTGTCTATAATCTGGATGTAAACCACTCACATCAACAATTCTTCAATTTATATAACTCTTCTTCTTCAAGGTATTTCTTAAATAACCCCTTGCATGGATAGAATTAGATGGAATCTCTCATCTTTAGCCATTAAACCTTTTAAATCCTGCCGTTATGAAGTAGGTACTGTCAGTAAAATTTTGCAACTGTGGTCTGTTTAATGAGTTATTTATTGCATCAGTTTTTGGTTTCTTTCCCAGGAACTAGTCTTTTTTTATCAGCGCCAACACTCGGTCCTGTGTTTACCACCCAGCATTATTGGTCTCACTATGAAACTCTAATCAATATCCTCATCATAAAAGTCCCAGACTGCAGCAGATTTAAATCTATAACTAAAGAGATCTATGGAACAGCCTGGGCCGCTCTAATGAATGACGAATCACAGAGATTCACACATATCTGCTCACTCAGTAAACCTGCAGACATCCGTGGACAGGCCACTAAAGATGCTTACACATGCCAACAGTACACACATGCAGATCTGTTGTGTCACATGCAGCCAGTCAGGCTGGTGTGAAACATGACTCCCTCATCAATAATGGATGATAAACCAGAATCTGCACAACACTACCATTGTTTCAGTAGACGCAGCATTTCCATACCACCCATGCTGTGTTTACACTTATTGACTCGTTTGGGAAGAGAGACACTACAAGCGCTCAATCCATCTTAGCATGAAATTACAGGAAATGGATTTTTTTTGAACCTGAAACTGTGAATACATTATATCATATATACCTTCTGAAGTTATTGAAGTCTGAAGCCATGCTGCATTACAAATAGTGTATTGAATTTATGAGGTAGGAAGAGACAGCCAGATAACATCTTACATAAAACTGTTTTACAAATCCTTCTCCACCTATTTTTCACTTGATTTCAAGACAAAGGCAAGATATTTATTCAAAAAAGAGCACTTTTAAAGGGCTCAGGTATTCAGTGTCAACAATGCTGTGAGATTCTTCACTCTGTGGAAGACTGCATCAGCAAACAGTCCAACAGTTTATGAACAATGTTCCTCAATGTGCCAACTAAAGAGAATTGAGATTTCACCATCTACAGTCCATAATATCATCAAAAGATTCAGATAATCCGGAGAAATCTGAGGATAAGGGGATACCTAATAATGCTGCATCATTCTGCAATAGCTATTACAACATGGGCTTGGAGGCACTTCAGAAAATTAAGACTCTACTATGCAAAGTCAAAGCCATATATCAACAACATCCGAAAGTGCTGCAGGTTTCTCTGACCCAGAGCTCATCTGAGATCTGACCTAAAGTGGAAAATGCTCTGTGGTCTGATGAGTCCACATTTCAGCTGTTTCAGGGAATAATGGTTGTCAACTCCTCCAGGCTGAAGAGCATCCAGATTGTAACATAAAGTTCAAAAGCCAGCATCTGTGATGGTGTGGGGGTGTATTAGCGCTGATGGCATGGATCACCTGCGCATCTGTGAAGGTACCATCAATACTAAGAGATACATGCAGGATTTGGAACAACATATGCCTCCATCCAGATGTGTTTTTCAGGGAAGTCCCTTTATACTCCAGCAAGACAATACCAAGCTACATTCTGCTTAAGTTACAACAGCATGGCTTCACAGTAAAACTAGGATTATCAGTCTACGATATGTCAATGATCTGCAACAAAACTGGTTTTGTTAGATAACTGCTTTTTGTGAAATTACAAAAAATACAAAAAACTAACACCCTCCCATCTGCAGCTCTAAAAGGGATACCATAAATACATAGCCTTCATAAATAATGAAAACATGATACACTAATATTACATTACAATTATTTTATAAACTTTTTAAACTGAAATGAAATTGATGTCAAACATGTAAATATTGTTTTTGTTTGCACACAGATAGAAATGTACAATTCTGTCCCTGGCTAAACTTCTAACTCTATTAGAAGGTGAATCTGAGGTGCCTGGCTGCATTGTTTACATTCTGCCCTGCTGGGGTTGGCTACTTCTTGGTTCACAAACGTTTTTATGATGCAGCCATGTTTGCAAAGGTCAAGGAACACAAAGATGCCATTTTCAAATGAATGAACTTGGCTTACGACCCTCAAATCCCTTTAATCCTAGAAGTAGCATTTGCACCATATAATCTAACCTACTGGAAATGCCATGTAATGACGAAAAACACTAAAAACTACAACTTTGAAGGTTTTAGTCCCAGATGCATTCCTCACATAATCAAATTCATGTTTATTTTCATATCATGGCTATGAGATACAAAAATGCCGTTTTTCTTGGTTTTCATGAAGACATTTTTTTCAACAGATTTCAGTTTGGGTCTTGGCTGCGCCTACACCCTCACCAGCACACACACTAATTTCTCAATACACATACACTCCAGACTCTGACATCCATAGTAAACACCCAAAATAGTTTTAGTTGAAATAATTTATTCCACTGGCTTATAGTTTTTTTATATGTGCATTTTTTTGCCTTTGAAGTAGGATTATAGAGGAATTAACAGGATTTAATATTCCTGTACTGCAACAGCAGTAGAATAAAAACAAGTGGTTTTAATGATAGTCAAGGGGGCCAAAAAGGGCTAAAGGAGGAAGACTGTCAGGTTTTTTTTTTTTGTGTACACAGTGGAAAATTTTGTCAACATAGTGTGGATGCTGAAATTCCCAAATTCATTAAATAGTGAACATCTTTGTCAGATATCCTCAGGGTTATAGGAGGGCCTGAGGGTTAATCTGACTGCATTTCATAACAAGCTGATAAATGAGTCGTCATAGCCTGTTATCTAATTAGCAGCATGGTCAGCTAGAACACTGCCATACTGTTTCTCAGAAATCTACACAAAATATCAACTTTTTCAACATACTTGTGGCACATGTGGGACGCAAATATTACAGAGAGGTGTAGTTTTGGATGCAGGTCGAACATCCCAGAGATTCCTGTAGTAATGAATAGATGTCCGGCTGACTTATCTCCACAGCAGAGCAGGCGCTGGCATTAGTACTACACTATGTATCAGGGTTGGAAATAAACTCTTTTGCTAACCTGCCACCATGGCTGGTGGATTCAAAAATCTACCAGCCACTTTATTTTATTGAGCAGCACAATGTAATGAGGTATAGTATAATGGTCCACGTTGAAACTATTTAAGTTATAGGTTATTTTAATACATGAGAATGTTCTAATTATTAAAGAAAATACTGGAAATCTCTCTCTTGTTCATAAATATAAAAAGTTTACTTTTTGGTTATTTGAGTGGCCATAATTTCCATTGCAGTCAGGTTTTTAGAACTACTTAGACCTACATGTACAGGACAAGATCAGAGAGGACAGATGTACTATTTTCTTTACAGGGCTCTGGGTCTGCAGAGCATTATCAGAGTTTTATTTTGATCCATGGTCAAAATAATAATCTGACTTGTCAACATAAGGGCAAAAATAGTCTTTAAATGCTTATCAATACCAACCACCACACTCCTGTTTCTCCACATTCAAAATAAGAGCTCTAGATGTCATAATATTTACAAGGGGAAGATAAAATTTAGACGTCAGAGAATTAAATATTTATGCAGTGTGGACAGAGAATGTGCAACGCTATGTGATACCTGACACTCAGATGCTGTTGGGATACTGTGTAGTACTTGTCTAAAAAAATGATGTGGCTTTCAGTCATGACATAATTATATAATACATGCTCAAGGGTTCTAAGAAAAACTGAAAATTCAATGCTCCATGAAGATACAATATATGAAAGATGTACTGAATACATGGATTGTGAATTTGCACTGGGCTATTTTTAGCTTTTTTTACCTCCTCATGCAAATTTCCCCTTGCTGTAATTTGTGCAATTAACATTCTGACGAGATAAATCCCAGCATGCATGTACCGTGAGGGTTTTGTTTTCTCTGTGGCTTTCTGCCTTTCCTCAAATCAGCACTTATAAGGAGGCAGTGTGGGCCTATGTGAGAGAAACTTCTGACAGTGTTTGAGGTTTAAATAAAGAGTCTGTTCTTGCAAAAAGCATTAAGAAATATTCAACCAAATAAAGGGTTGAATCCATCAGAGGAAAAATAAAAGGATGGATGACATGCATGACAGTGTGTTGCATGGAATGACTGAGGATTTGACACTCAACTTTGTACAATTTTGTGCATGAATGCAATTATTTCTTTGATCCTATTGCTCTGAATGAGACTAAGACAGGGCTGGGGTAGGATCTAAATCCCATGAGGTCCCCAGGTAGTCCTAGTCCCATGTGTTTGAGCTTCGATGTGGTTAATAAAATAGCCAGGAAGAATCACAAAGCACCTCCAGTGCATTACTGTGTAGTTCAGTGTTTGTGTGCATGTGTGTCAGTGCATGCCTGCTTTCATATGTAATTATTGGATCATATGCATGTGTGAGCACATCTGTGAGCATATATACTTACTATAACTGAGAGTAATGCTTTAATAGATCTAAATTATAACATATTATCATGTGGTAAACAGTCATATGCTGAGAGTTAGTGCATGCTTGTGTGTGTTTGTGTGAGTGCATGTCCCAGTGGGTTGTTTTGGGAAGTGAAGGGTTGGAGAGTGGAGTGCTGAGTAAGCGGTGCAGGACCAGAGCCGGGAGACTGCAGTGCTGCTGGCAGCAACACACACTGATCAGAACTCAGACGGATACTCAGCAGAGGAGGAGAGGAGAGGAGGACAGGAAGGAGAGGAAAAGAGGAGGATCGAAAGTTTGAAAAATACTCCAGGACATAAATTATTAGTGTCTATTGTATTACACTCTTATTTTAGTGTAGCACACAGACTCCCTCTCACTAAGACAAATTCAACACCTACTGCATTGTTTTCCTTTTGTGATGCACAGCAGAGCCTTAGTTATGAAACACATAAACTCCCATGTTTTCAAATAAACATGCATGTGATGCAATTCATCCACTAAATTTGCAATTAATCTACCTCTGCTAGAGAGGCAGTATGACACATTAACTCTTCCCCCTGCATCTTTATCATACTGATAATGTGTAACATCAGGCTGTGCGACTCCTACAACTCCTCAACATTGCACATATAAACACAAAAATACTAAGCTAGCTAAATCATGTTATAACTAAGATATCTGCTGAGAATACCAAATTTCCCATGGACAATTTTGGCTCCAAGAGACTTTACACTCTAAACATATTAGCTCATATAGTGCCATGTGTCCTGCTCATGTGCACAGCTGATGGAGGAGGCAGGAATGTTTATAGGCTGAAGTTTCTGTGTGAGAAGTTAAAAGATGAAGCTATTTCCATGATTCACAGCATGATCATGAATTTTCTTCTTCAAACATATATATGTTGGCATTTATAGCCCAAAATGAGATTTCCATTTCACATCAGCTGTTCATCAGCAGCAACTGTCACTAGTGATGTTCCAAAATGGTCCTGTTGCATCACAAGTCTTCGGTCTGAGCTGGGCTCAAGAGAGGCATCAAAATAAGGTGTATTACAACAGTCAAGATGTACAGTGATAAAAGACTCCACAACCTTCCCAAAATCATTAAATGATAAAGAGAACCTTAGCTAAAAGCTGAGGATGGAAGAAGCTGGCTTTCAAAGCTACATTTATCTGCAGACCCAAAATCTTTACCAAGAACCCCCAGATTCTTTGCAGAAGGTAAAAGACAGGGCTCAAGAGGGAGCAGATCCATACTCAGGTTTGTAAATCAACCATGAGGTTCAAATACAATGACATCAGTCCCACTGTTGTTGAGCTCGAGAAAATTTAAAGCCAACCAAGCTTTAACGTCTCTAAGACAATCCAAGATTGGTCACAAAGAGTTTGAAGCTTTCATTTTCAGCTGCACATAAAGTTGTTTATCTTCAGCATAAAAATGGAACGACATGCAGTGTTTCCTTGAAATGAAACCCAGGAAAAGCATGTTCATAGAAAAAGGAAAGGACCAAGTATGGAGCCCTGGGGTACTCAACAGTACAAAGAAAAAAGAATAAGACCAAGTATGGAGTCCTAGGGGACTCCACATCCAACCATTTTCTATACCGCTTATCCCGTTGGGGGCTGCGGGGGGCCTGTCGCAGCTGTCATTGGGTGAGAGGTGGGGTACACCCTGGACTGGTTGAGAGCGAATCACAGGGCTGACGTATAAAGAAAGACAACTAGGCGCGCTCATATCCACAGCCAATTTAGGATCACCAGTTAACCTAATGAGCATGTTTTGGTGGTGGGAGGAAGCCAGAGTACCCAGAGAGAACCCATGCATGTGCAGGGAGAACATGCCAACACCGCAAAGAAAGGCCCTGACCGAGAACCTTCAGCACTAACCCCTGTGCTGCCGTGCAGCCCAAGATTCCACATGTACTATAAAAAAGAACGGGACCAAGAGGAAGAGAATGTGTATTCCTGAGAGAATACACACGTACAAAGAAAAAAGACTAGGACCAAATATGGGAACCAGGGGGGCTCCACATGGAAGAGGGGCTGCTGAGGAGCTGAAATCACTGAAGCTGACACAAAACCTCCTGTCAGCCAGGTAAGACCTAAACCACTCCAGAGCGTTATCCTCAACCAGTCTGGTCTACAGTGTCAAAAGCAGCAGGGAGATCTTAAGAGAAAACTTAGGAGCAGCTGAACACCAGAATCAGTAATTAATAAAAGGTCATGAAAAACCTTTAAAATGCAGTTTTAGTGTTGAGAAGTGCTTTTAAACCTGATTGGAATACTTCAGGGATACCACTTGTGTCTAAAAATGCTTATAACTGACTAAAATAAGGTTTCCTCAAGATTTCAGAAAGGAATAGGAGTTTAAAAACTGTTTTGAAGTCAGACATTTTTACACAGAAACCACAACAGAGATGGGAAAATTCCAGTTTCACAAAAGCAAACCTCTCTGTTTATGCCTCATAAATGATGCCTCATTACTTAAAAACGAGCATCCCTACATGCTGAAAAGCCACATCTTAATTAGACACATGCTTGCACAACAGGAGTATCTCTAACCACGCAAGCACACAAGCACGCATACTGCAAGAGCCGGAGCCCACGCCCTGACAGACTCACTGCGTCACGGCCAGCAGTCAGAGCCAGCAGCCTTGTTTACTCCCTTTAACCTGTGTGCCACTTATTGTGCTAGAAAAGCCCTCATCTTCTCCTCCCGCCCACTCCCCAGCTCCCATCTTCTCCCTCCGCCGTGCTGCCTCCCCATCCTCTGAGTCACCCTCTGCTGCTCTCTCCACCCCACCCCCTCTCCTCTCCTATCTTCACGTCCTTTCGCCTTCCCTCGCCTCACTGTCAGTCCTCTCCTTCTCTCATCTCTTGCCTCATTATGAATGGCTCTGCTGAGCTTACAGAGATGTTTTCATTCTCTATTCACCGTCTTCCTTTATTGCATTACACATGCCTCTTTCTGCCTCATCTCTCTGCTTTTTCCCCTCTCTGTCTTTCTCATCGCTCCCATGCATTGCCTCTGTCATCACATCTATTTCATCAATCGTACTGCAACTGTACATTTAAATATGAAAATCCAGGCCTTGAATAACGACCCTCAAAGCTCTAACCCCCGCCCCCCTCTGCCTGTATATTCGATTATATAACTGTGTCCCTGTGGACCTTGAGGACACTGCAATCTAATTTTATCTGTTGATATCGGTGTGATGATGGGAGAGTGCATCAGTGCAACATTTAACACAGAAAATTCTATTTCCTCCTGATTCCTGATACATCAACATCATGAAACATGACCCAAAAACTGGCTGCAGTCAGCTGCCCTGAAGCCCTCTAAGTATTGCATTTATCCAGGCAAAAATACTTTCAAGAGGGAGGCACTATCTTTTAACGATACCCTCATTAATATTGTATGTGAGATGCAGATTCCTCTTTCATTGCTCTCTGAGCGACTAACATGAGAACAGTAAACACATGGCTGCCATTTTGAAGTCTTTCTGTGCAAGGAACTCGAGAGCTCCCTCCAAGTTTTTCTGTTCTCTCTGCATACAGCAATAAACAGCCCAACTAGAGCACTGTTAAGTTTGACAAACAGCACCACCTGGTGGTTGCACCATAGAGCAGCATCAGGGCGAAAAAAAAGTTATTTTCTGCATGCAGTTTGATGTCTTTGCGGTTAGTTTAAGCCAAGGTTATCATAATTAACTAAACCTAAATAACCAAAAGTACAATATAGAAATAGTTGCAGTCATTTGTTTTGGTTTTTATATATTTTCGACTTCTTGTCTTCAATTTCAGTTTAGTCTTTCTTGCTGTTTTTTTTAGTTTCCTTTTAATTTAGCAAAAATGCTACATTTTAGTTTAGTTTTTGATTAGTTTAAATGTGACTTTTAGTTTTCCCACAAAAATGGGCTGCTTATCAAGGGTTAGACCCATAGGGACCAGAAGAAATAAACAACAGATGGTTTTAAAAAAACATTTACGTAAGCAACTCTTCCCTTTTTATTTATTCTTATTCAAATTTCATATCAGAGGACAACTCAAGGCCTAAAATCACCATTTGAGATCCATTAAATCAGGCAATTTTACACTCACCAGTCTTGAGTGGAAGGGTAAAGGTGGCAGGGTCGGTTGGTCCCATGCATTTACAATATTCAACCCCCATTGCAAGTCAGGTTTATTGTGAAAATTTGCAGACTTTCAGATGCTGTAATAAAGACATCAAACAAAAGGAATTGATATAGCTCAATACAACTACTTTAAGTGGTTTCCCCAAATTCAACTGAAAGCACAACATATAGAGACTTCTATATATAAAGACTTCTCCTGTCTAAAAAATTTTCAACCCCTGAAAGAATCCCTCACAACAGCTCAAATATGATAAACCATTGGTGTTTTAAGCACACCTGATGCAGCTAATCAAGGACTTCAATGGTTGTACCAGGTTTGCTTGAGCTAGAACACATGAAATACCTGAACCGTGAGGGGTTTGTTGAGTGTCACATTTAACTGCACATTAGAAACATGGGGTTTAATCATTTTTAGACTGGAGAAGTCTTTATAGGTTGTGTTTCCAGATGAATTTGGGGAAAACATTGGAAGCATTAGTTGTGTTGACCTATTGCTTTTGTTTGATTTGTTTCAGTTGTTGTTAACAGCTGTACATTTTTACAATAAAGATTTGCGATGGAGGTTAAATAATTTTGATTGCAACTGTACATGAATAATAGAGGTTAAAGTGAGTGTTTTGTACTGATCAGAGGCTTCCAGCTAACCACTCTGCCATGAGCCATGATATATCATAAGTCACTGGTTTTGGACCTGGGGACTGTCTTTTGCTTGGAACATGTGTTAATAGGCCTTTTCTGTATATTTTCTTGGTTATACCATTTAAAATGCATGGATCTTAATTTATATGTAACGCGAGCATAAATGAGTTTATGGCGTTCACAACTTTGCTGGTCAGGAGGTTAATATTGTTAAAGGTGCAGAGGTAAAACTGGGAATATCAGCAGCATCTAAGAATCAATTCTAGGTTGTGATGCTTATTTCCCTCGTGGAAACTGGCAACCAGTGGAATTCATAAAAAAATGTATCTGTGGTTTGGTTCCTACTGTGCTACCATAGAAACATGCATAATACAAAAATCCAAGATGGCAGCATCAGTGAAGAAAAACCTTATTCTGAGTTAATTTATTTATTTGTTATCCATGTGCTTAAACACATTATGATAGCCCTACCTACAAATATTACATTTCATTTTTACCAAGTTTGTTCTGCCGAGTGCTACAGGGCCAAATATTACACAAAACAAAATGGAATATTCAGTTAAACATGCCATGCTAGTTGAATTAAAGAGGTACTTTAGTCTCATTAATTGAAAAAAAAATAAGCTGATCATGTCTGGTTCTGCTAATAAATTTGAAAAGACAAAGAATCCATTTTTGTCATATGATAACAGCACAGCATGCCATTTGTCTTTGGACTAAGCTCTGCTTTGGTTTACTTTGCTCTGTTTAATTTACTTTTTCATAATCTTGTGCTGCTGTGCCTTTCCAGTTGTCCAGTATTAGAGGATATACGCTGAGGAGGGGGAGAGATTAAGTTTGTTTTTCGCTGTTTGTTTGTCTCTTTGTTCTTGAATAAAAACTACTTTCATCAGTCAGTGTAAAAGTCAGGGTCGTAAATCTTCAAGCATTTATTATGGCAGCATAACACGTTGTTAGGCGTCAGACCCTGGCTTCATTGCTCCTCCCAGATTTATTTTCCATGCAGAATTGAGGCATGATGAGAAGACATTATAAACCCCCAGTTAGAGCCTACAGGAGGATGCTGGGGTGGAGGTGGGCTGAAAGCAGTGTGCAGTACTGATTCACGGGCAGGGAACTGCAGAGCAGAGGAAGAGACTGTGAATCTAGCAGCTTAAATAAACCACTGAGTTAGGAGGGTGTGCATCAAGGGATTTGATTATGATGCATGTCAGGTGTGAATCATTAAGTTTGAGTTTGACTGCCTGACCTAGCATGCAGGCGTCGCTCCCTTCGTTTAATATGCAAAAATCAATAGAAAGCAAAGACTCCAAAGAGGAAGCACAGAGAAAATGCTTGGATATGTAAATGTGTAACTAATCCGATGCTTTTTTCTTCTAATTAAGAAGAACTAGTGCCCTTTTGTAACTGTAAGAAAGAAAGAAGGACAGAATGAAACACAGAAAACATTAAAGCCAGGGATGGGTATCACTGAGACAGAAAAAAGAAAAAGTAGTAAACAAGAATGGACAAAAGAGAAGACCAATGAATAAAAGGTTTAAGAAAGAATGAAAAGAGAAAAAAAGAGAAAGAATAACAAAGAAAGGCTGAGCATTTTTGTATTCTGTGAGCTAACGGCCTCTGCCATTTCCTTTCCTCAGCAGCTTCCTCCAGCTACTTCTAAAAGACTCTTCACGTCTCTCACTGCAGATCCAGACACTGCAGAGTCAGGGGAGGATTTTACACAACTTTATGACTGCAGTCCGTACATACAGCACACTCTCTGCTCTGGCCTGCACTCTAAAGCCTGAGTTCTTTCATCAAAATGGTATCAGTCTATCCAGGATTATTTGACAAAATTAGACTGAAGTAAACCCATGTCATCACACATTGTATAAATAACTTGATCTTTGCTGCAAACCATTCATCTATCAGTGAGTGCCAGTGGAGACAAAGAGAAGGTAGATATAGATGGTTTTATTGCATAATGTATTTGCACAGAGGAAACCTCAGATGTACCTCCACTGCTGCTGCAGAGTTTTAGATTTAGTGTTTGTACTGAGATGAAATATGTATTAGTTGTTTAGTAAGAGTATTCTGATCATTTGGCTTGTCAAAGTTTAGGTTAGTTTGTCGTTAATGCCAACATCAATAAGAGGATTAATTAAGTTTATGAGTTCCTGACTCTTTTAATGATAGAGTTTAAAAAATCTGAGCCAAGACTAGCTGACCCAAAGAGCTAAAAGGTTAAATTAGACCTCAAAGCTTTATTAAGTATTGCGGTGCCGGTCACTGCCGCATATTGAGGATAACAGTACTAAACCATGTGTACCTGAGAATTAAACCTTTTCTTAAAATTGCTTTTGAAACACTTAAAGGAAATATGTCTCTTTTGACTCTTAACACAGATTTTAACCCTGCTAAGTAACTGTTATGTAAACATACATCCAGTACTGTACAACCTGCTGAATATTTTGTATTGAGAGTGTAAGGCCTTAAATTATTATGCACATAAAAAAAGAGGTAACATGACATCCAGCTGTATGTTGATAGAATCTGTTGATAAAATGAATTAACCCAAACAATCCTGTGTGAATATTTGTAACAGCTGGCCAGTCAGCTCATGATTCAGTTCTAAAATGTCTGAGTGTCTCTCTGCCTAACCTCCTCTGGGTCTAGTCTTTGGTTTTGGAAGGCTCCGGCGGTTTCCTCTGGATGTTTAGGCTGAAAGGAATCATGAAGTCGTCAAAGTCGACCTCCAGGGACAAGAGCTCTTTCCGTCGTTCAATCTTTGACATCAGCTGGCTGGTGTTTGGCGGTTTCCCCCAAACCTGAGCAAGACAGACAGATCACAAACGATACAGTATAGATTGACAGTTAAAGAGTGTGCAATTGTTTATGCAGGTGGGTAAAACTGATGCTCACATGAGGGGAAGTATGCCTAAGTAAATACAACATACCTACTTTAGTAACGCATGCTTTATAAGAGGGAAGACTCCTCAAACTGAAAAGTACATGCATTATTTATCTGTCATCAAAATGCAGGTAGTGCTAACCAGAAGCTAATAAGTAGAGCCTGAGTGGTGGTATTAGTAGTAGCAGCAGTAAATGTGGCATCATGCCAAAATAATTGCTAATATGGGGACCTTAAAATTCTCACAAATTCACAAAAATGTGCACAAAATTCAGCTAGAGACAGAATTTGTATGTGATAGTTGTTCCGTGGAATTGCTTCACAAAATGGCTCCAAAGCACTCCTTAAAGTCAGTCGGGGACTGGATAAGAGCTGTATGCATAAAAAAATCAGTACAAATACAGGTGTCTAATATATGTATATAAAGATCAAGTTAAATTTTTCCTGTGACTTACACCAGAAAGTTCTAGACTCATTTCATACAAAGTCAGACATTTCAAGAATGTTTTGTTTTAATCTTGATGATTAAGGCTTACAGCTAATTAGTGTCTAAGACCCAGTATCTCACCTTTTTAGAATATTTTGGAAAAGTCCAATTTGTAAAGGTTCCACAAGCCTGCTGACTTGACAAATCATTGTCATCCTCCATAAGGAGGGTAAGCCACAGAAGGTCACTGCTGAAAGGGGCAGCCCGTTCTCAGAGGCTGAATCAAAACATATTCATGGAAAGTTGACTGGAAGAGAAAAGCATGGCAAGAAAACAGCAGGGATGAGCTCAGCCTTTAGAGGATTGTCAAACAAAGACGATTCAAGAACCTAAGGGAGCTTCACAAGAAGTGGACTGAGGCTGGAGTCAGTAAATCAAGAGCCACCACACACAAAGATGGGTCCAGGAGATGGACTACAAGTGTCATGTTCCTTGTGTCAAGCAGATCCTGTACCACAGACGTTATAAGCTTTTCACCCAATCTAAGGAGAAAAATAACTGGACTGTTGCTTGGTGGTCCAATGTTCTGTTTTCAGATAAAAGTGAATTTTGAATTTCACTTGGAAATCAAGGTCCCAGAGTCTGGAGGAGGAACAGAGAGATCAAGAATCCAAGGTGATTGAAGTCAGGTGTTTCCACAATCAGTGACAGTTCAGGGTGCTATGTCATCTGCTGCTGTTGGTCCACTGGTCTGTGTTTGACTGGCCAGCCAACTGGTCTGACCTGAATCCCGTAGAGAATCTCTGGAGGAATGTTAAGAGGAAGTTGAGACACACCAGACTCAACAATACCGACGAGCTGAAGGCAGCTATCAGAGCAACCTGGGCTTCATAACACCCCAGCAGTGCCACGGACTGATCAGCTCCATGCCAGGTCACTGATGCAGTAATTTGTTTAAGACGAGCTCAAACCAAGAACTGAGTGCAAAAATTGGCATAATTTTCCAGAAAGATCAACATTTCACTAATCACTTTTGGACTGATGTTTTGTGATTTTCTATTTTTGTTTAGCTGCAAGCCGTAATCATCAAGATTAAAACAAAGCAAATTCATGAAATATTTCACTTTGTAATGATGAATATAGAATTTTTTAGATACTATTTTCCAAGATGGAGGGTCCAAAATATCTAAATATGTCAAAACTTAAGAGTGTATTGTACATGTTGATTATCACCGATTTATTTATCTTAAGACCAAGTAATGTGAATCATCCATGTATTTTTAATAGAATTCTTAAAAAGAGATATCAAAAATGGCAGATGTTATAATGCAGTAAGTAAAACGACAATGAATCCTACTGTTTTTGGCACAAAGGTGATATCCACAGTGTTGGTTTGCCCTATAGTGATCCTGTTGTTCTGCAGGATGATACTCTTTAAGTCCTTCTGTGGAGACGTTTGTCCTGCTGTTGCTGTTGATGCCCCAGCACGCGCAGACATCGATGCAGAAGCACCCTAGAAGACAAAAAGACTGTAAGAGTTGCCATAATATCAACCCAGTATTCTTGCAAAGGTCTCCATGATGAAATAGGATACTGAAGGATTTAGCAAAATCTACTTGTTCTAAAGATGACTAACAGCATTGTTATTATTTCATAATATTGGCAGTGAGTTCAGAAATACAGACCATATTTAAATTAAGAAATCAATAAAAGGGCAAAACATTCAAGGGGGTGAATACTTTCATAGGCACTGAATAACAGATAGAATATGAAAACTATTATACTGAATTATACCATGAAGTTAAGTTTTTGGTTCAGTCAAATCTACCTGTGTCATATTCGAAATGAAGCACAGGCAACTGTGGCCCCAGTAGATAGCATCAGTCAGGGTCTGGTCCCCAAATTCTGCACTTGAATGTTGACACTTCTTTGGTCACAATACTGCTACATTAGTTGTGTGTTAATGAGTAAGGATGCGTATAAATGGGGTTGGCAAACTTTGCCGTCAGTGTGTGAATCTGTAGTGAATGGGTGTGAATGGATGAGCAGGACCAGCGTTGTAGTTTAGAGCAGTGGTTCCCAAAGTGGCGGTCCAGGCCCCAAGGGGCATCACAAGTCATTGATGAGGGGTCGTGGGATGCTTTTCAAAAATTGTCAAATTTAAACTAGCATATTCTATCCATTATTGTCAAAATATCTTCAAAATGAGTTCAATTTAAAATAAAATTATTGAGTAAGATTTGTACAAGAATGCCCTAAATTATACATCTGTACATAATGCTCTGCAGTATGTTACACTTTTACCACCTCCAGGGAAAGGTGGGGGTCCCCAATCTCTGGCACCATTATTTTGGGCGTCACAGGCCGTAAAGTTTAGGAACCTCTGCTTTGGAGGAACTAATGTCACTTCTAATCAGTGGAGCAAACACATCATTGAGACTGTATTTCACCAGTGGTGTACATTTGGTATTTATAATCATAAGTTAGAGCAGCTCTGGAGAAGTAGGGATTACTCCAAACGCACTACAAGAAAATCCATCAAGATAATCTTTGGATCCATCTGATAATTGGACTCTTGCTGACTCTGTTCGAAAGAGGGAGTCTGGCTAAAAATCAGCATGATAATCTTGTGGTATGTGCTCGGTTTTGGAAAGACTCAGTCAACTTTTAATTTAATGTGTTACCCACTTGACTTCATCCTTGGGATCTAAGACACTGACTTGTTGTCGAAACACACAATGTGCCCTTTATTCTAAAACCAGCTGTTAGTGGCTCTGCAAACTGAAGTAAGGAACACCAGTCAGGCTGATTCAAGCTGCAATGGCTTGGATCACATTGCTTTAACTTTCCCTCTTTGGTCTGAACCAGGCTTTATACTGCAAAGAAAAACTATGAGGATAAATGAATCTTTATAGTTGCCTCTTATTGCAGTCAGCCTAAAATCCTCATCAGGTTCTCATTTAACTGGGTAAATTTATGAATTTCTTTACATAATATCCATTTTCTTTATCATATACACTGAAACAGCAGGTGGAATTTATTATCCCAAAGTTTTCTCTCATTAAAAATGCCAAGTTGGGAGAGAACTCAAAGTAGTAACTGTGTGTAATTTATTTCATTGATCCTTGCCCCCCTGAATAACCACTTGCTGCTTTATTGACCATTGAATATTCTTTTGAATCTGTGCTACTGCACCACCTGGTAGTTTCAGAGCTCCTAATGAAAAAAAATCTATACTTTTTGCCCAATTTAGGTCAAGTTACAAGAAATGCAAACTGGAGCAGCAGTGTGGAACAAAACACTGCTGGTCTAATTTGCTCACAAGTACCTTACAGTAATCAGATCTCTATACAGGCTAAGGTTTCTCATGCTGAAAGACAAAGCAGGAGTAAAAGGATGAAATATTAGAAGAAAACCTCCAGTCAAGTGTTGTTTAAGTTTCAGTCCGAGTGTGTATTAGCTGTCTATGTCTCCATGATTAGAAGCAGCAGGGAGAAGTGTGAGGGTCGCTGGGACCAGTGAGAGAGGAAAGAGTGAATTTTTGATCCAACAGATAAACACAAAATCAGTGAAGTTTTGAAGGCAGAAAGTTTTAATATTTTTGATGTAGAGGGGTAGGAAGGTGTTGATTGGATTACTTAGATACCTTTCCTTTAGGCTTTTTAGCCGTACCCCCCTTTTCCTTCACTGTCTCCTTTGGTTTTGGTAAAGAATCCATTTTGTCCTTTACCAATTCAATTATCCTGGCATCTCCAAAAGCTCTTGCGATATGAAGGCAGTTTTGTCCTGAGGGGAAAGCAAATAAATGATATTTATTTACAAATAGTCATAGTGCTTAAGTAGCGCAATGTGAAACTTTGCATTTACATTTCTACTTTAATTAAAAATGGAGTAAATCCATTATAATAATTTAGCTGAGTACTTTCACTACATTTGGTATTTCCAACACTTTTCAAAGACAGAAAAATTCTAAACTTTTATATCTTTAAAATGGTGTGTATTGTCCTGGCAGCCTCCATGACAGCCTTTTTAAAAATTGTCATATCTACATTAAAAATGTGCACCTAAAAAACATACTGGTGCAAAAACAACTGCCTGCTGAGATTAATTTAAAAATGGAGGCAGAGAACTAAAGGGAGCTCTCAAATGAGTGTTTAACACTGTTGTTTCATATCATCAGAACAAGATATACTAATGATTCATGCCTCGCAGCATCAACAGTCGTTCTCCAGAGTGAGATCCAATCATGTTCTCGTTAATGACTTCAAAATTAAAGAGTTCAGTTTGAAGTTCATGAAATATGAGCATGTTCAGGCATAAAATACATTCAGAATCCATTAAGACATCTCCACTTTTTAAAGATTTCTCATGTTGCAGCATGATGCTACAGTACAAATATATATGTATATATATATATATATTCTCATTAATCTACACTCGGTACCCCATCATGACAAAGTGAAAACAGACTCTTTGCAACAACACTTGAAATTTAGCTCAGGTTCCTCTCATTTCTCTGGATCTTTGCTGAGATGTTTCTACATCTTGATTGGAATCCATCTGTGGTAAATTAAATTGATTGGACATGATTTGGAAAGGCACACACCTCTCAATAGAAGGCCTCACAACTGACAATTCATATCAGAGCAAAAACCAAGCCATGAGGTCAAAGGAACCGACTGCAGAGCTCAGAGACAG
Source organism: Cheilinus undulatus (assembly GCF_018320785.1). NCBI lineage: Eukaryota > Metazoa > Chordata > Actinopteri > Labriformes > Labridae > Cheilinus > Cheilinus undulatus. Next base: position 10,773,463 of record NC_054878.1, on the reverse strand, counting down.
GATTGTTGCAAGGTACAGATCAGGGGAAGGCCACAAAAAAAATTCTACTGCACTGAAGGTTTCCAAGAGCACAGTGGCCTCCATAATTCTCAAATGGAGTTTGGCACAACCACTGGAGAATCAGAGAAGGGCCTAAGAAAGAGATGTACCAAGAACCCAATGACCACTCTGACTGAGCTCCAGATATCCTGGATGGAGATGACTAGACAGGAGACAGTGCAAAACACATGAAAGCCCACTTGGCTTTCACATGGAGGGTTTTTTTTTACAAACTCCATGCAAAGATAAATGTAATATTTAAGTTTTTGTTTTTCATAGATTTGCAAAACAATTCTACAATTCTGTTTTCACTTTGTCATTATGCGGTACTGAGTGAAGATTTGTAAGAAAAAAAATGTTTTTTTTTTTTTCGACTATAGCATCAGGCTGCAAAACACAAAAACTGAAAAAGAGTGAAGGGGGTCTGAATGCTTCCTGAATGCACTGTAGCACTACCCATGATTCCCTTCTACATCATCTTCTGATATTGTTTTGATTAGACGTGTAAATTTTTAAGTATAAGCAATTCTGATTCAAGGTCTCATTGTTATTATTATTATTATTATTAAAAGACCTTAAATCCCTTCAAGACTCCAGGGTTATGTGATATTGACCTGAGTTAGCTCAGATTTAACAGGATGATCAGTATTCTCACAAAATGTGAGGAAAGTTTCAGAATATTGGGGGGGTCTGAAGGAAGCTGTCTTCAGCTGTCTGAAGGAAGCTTGTTTTATATTCAAATAACCTACAAATCTGCTTTTACTTGCAACTTTAAAAAGGTTATTATGCTATTCTATCAGCAATATATTATGTGTTATATGTTATATATTATGTGTAGTATAATGTCATTAATACTTTCACATATGCATTAAAATATGAGTAGTGTTTTTAAAAAATCAGCCCAAACATGCAGTGTGTTAGCTGTACAAACCTTTTTTGTTCTCTGCGTACACGCTGGCTCCAGCTTTGATGAGGAAGTCCACACAGGAGGGTCGTGAGCTTTCAATGGCCCTCATTAGAGGTGTGCCTCCACTGAGGGCCTTGGCATCTATGTTGGCCCCTGCTTTCACCAAGAGCTCAATGAGTTCTAGTTCTCCAGCGTGAGCAGCGTGGTGGAGAGGCGTCCAGGAGAACTGGTCACAGATATTCACACTGGCCCTGTCAAAAAAAAAAAAGAAATAAAAAAGATGTATCTGCAATATTTCTATAGCTTTCCAAATTCTGGACAGGTGGGAAGACAGCCGTGAAACATCAGAAAGTAAACCTATTGCTGTGTCAGTGTGCACCCGTAGCAAGGTGACCGAGAGGACAGCAAGATATGAGCCAGCCATAAAAAACATATGACAGGATTTTTCTTCATATCGCCAACCCTACTTTAATGCCACAGATTGAAAAACAACAAGTATTTGTTTCTCTTACTTAGACACTGACACTATAATAGAGGGAGCAGGAATTTTTCCCTATTACGTATCTCCATGTCATAAACTCTGTGGGAGAGGCTGGGCGTGTCATGTAAATGATGATTGTTTCAGCCTATTCATCAACTCCTGCTTAGTCGTTGTTGGCCAGATATGCACAGTTCATTAATCACACGAGCTTAGCGTAAGACGGCGGTGTCCAAACTATGGCCTGGGGGCTAAATGCAGCCTTCAGTCCAATATTGACTGGCCCTGCAGCAAATTCTAGAAATAAAGTGAAACATGGCCCACATTGGAACATGAAGCTTGTGCTCAGCTGTACTATACTTCATGGTTTCAGCACAAACAAGGTGCTACCATGCTAATTTTATAAACAAACATCTCAGCAAGAAGAATTTATTGATGTGTCTTTGTGAATAAACCAAGAAAGTATTGTAAATGGTAAAAATATTGGCAATCAAAATAATAATATCTTGTTTTCTAAAAACTTGATGAGTTTCGGCAGCAAACATCAGTACTATTGATATTCAAGGGGCTGAGCCAGAGGTAGCTAGGGCCAAACAGGGCCCCCTGAAATCTGATTGGTATTCCCAAAAACCTGGAAATGATTGTCTTTTTGCTTTGTCAACTATTAAACAAGTGTTTAGCGTTAGTTTAGGCAGGCCACAGAGTCAAACTCTGCCCCAGTCAGCTGATCTAACGCAAGCCCCTATCAGATGCCGGCCAGCTGATTTACTCTAAGCATGCTGTTAGCCCATCCCTCTCATGCTGCCTTATTTAAACTGCTCTTGCCTGGTCACACTCTGCTGCTCCCTTTGCAAGCTATTCTTACGACCCTCCTCCACCCCAGCTCCTCCTTTATTCTGCTTCTGACGTAATCAGTGTGATATACCTCGTCTTGTGGATATCGAAGTGGCTCCACCGTCCTTATGTATTTCTTTGTGTGGCCCTCATTGGAAAAAGTTTGGAAAAAGTTTGGACACCCCTGATGTGCAGTTGGTCAGGCTGCGGTTGGTCATCATGTGCCCCTTTACATTGCACGACAGTGCAGGATCAGCAACTCTAAATCTGCATCTAAATAGACTGAAAATTTCTCAGTGTGCACCCGGCTTTCCTCATAACACAGTGAAGTAACAGTAGATTTTTACAATGTTACAATGTTACAATGTCATTTAGCAGACGCTTTTCTCCAAAGCGACGTACATTTGAGAGCAAGAACAACACAAGCAATGATCAAGACAAGAAGAAACAACATCAGTAAGTGCCATCAAGTGCTTCAGGTCCAATTGGACGCAAGTGCTGCCATGTAGAGTTTAAGGCAGAGTACCTAAAATATACGTTGTTTATGGAGTTTTTTTTTTTTTTGTTTTTTTTTTTTTGTTTTGTTTTTTTTGTTTTGTTTTTTTGTTTGTTTGTTTTTTTTTGTTTTTTTTTGTTATTAGACAGCAACAATGAATCAAGGAAAATGTGGGATCACTAATCGCCATTCATTAGACTTCACAACAACTATTTACCAAGTACCAAGTGCTGGATCATTCCCAAAGAGCTGGGCAAAGAAATCCCAGAAGTAGAGCAGGACAGTGCGAGCCAACTATAGTTGGGAAACTCATTCAACCACTGGGGGCAGCAGTGGAGAATAGTCTGGCTGAGACTCAATCTACTACTGGGGACAACAGTAGAGAATTGCCTAGCTAAGTGCAAAGTGTTCTCTGAAGAGCTGGGTCTTTAGCCTTCTCTTGAAAGTAGACAGGGAGTCTGTAGATCGAATGGAGTTGGGTAATTCATTCCACCATTTAGGGACAACAGAGGAGAAGAGTCGAGCTAGTGACTTAGGAGCATGATGTGCTGGAAGTACCAGGCGCCTTTCGCTGGCTGAGCGTAGTGGGCGAGAAGGGGTGTAGACCTGGATGAGGGACTCCAGGTAAACAGGAGCAGTTTTAGTTACTGCTTTGTAAGCAATGATTAGAGTTTTGAATTTAATGCGAGCTGCAACTGGAAGCCAGTGTAGAGAGATTAAAAGAGGCGTGACATGAGCTCTCTTGGGTTGGTTGAAGACCAGACGTGCTGCTGCGTTCTGGATCAACTGCAGAGGTATAACTGTGCATGCAGGTAGGCCTGCCAGTAATGAGTTACAGTAGTCAATATGTGATATTATAAGAGCCTGTACCAGGAGTTGTGTAGCATGCTCTGTCAAGTAGGGTCTGATTCTCTTGATGTTGTAGAGGGCGAAACGGCAGGACCGAGCAATCGAGGCCACATGGAGCTTGAAGGTTATTTAAGCTTTTTAAGCCAATAGTTCTGCTAAATAATGAGTTACTCTTCAAAATTATGTTAACAGACATTGAACTTGACTAAACTAAAACCTGACTATGACTATTGTTGGAAAATGTGGGAAAATTACTGTTTCAAGGGGTAAAAGACAAAAATAAATTTTTCCTCACCCATGACTGAGGAGAAACTGAGCCACCTCATAGTTGCCACTGGTGCAGGCTGCCATCAGTGGGGTCTTGTAATACTGATCTTTAACATCCACAGGAACACCCTGACTAAATGCCAGGTTCAGGGACTCCAGGTCTCCACTTCTTACACAATGGTTGATATTAACAAAGATCTTTTGTGGCTTTTCCAGATACCACCCTGAGTCATTCATGATGGGATGTTCTGGAGGGTGATCTGGGTCAAAACGAAGGGGGTCTGAGCAGTTGAAGTAGCTCTCAATCATAAAGTGAGGGGGGCCTCCATCGTTTCTTCGTGGCATGAGCTCTGGTGGGAGTGTGCAAATAGGCAAAGGAAGGACATATTTACCCTTCTTCTTTCCTCCTTTTCCTCCCTTCTCCCCCCTCTTCTTCTTCGGCATGTAAGAGGAGATGAGGAACTTTTTTTGGATGTACTTGACACCTCTGAAGAAATCACTGATGTTGATAAAACCCTCTCCACCTTTGTTATGAGCTACGATGACCGTATTGAGCTGGTCGAGTTCAGCTGGAGCTTTCAGTTCTTCCAACACTGAGATAAACATTTCAGTGGTTACAGTTTCAGATTGGTCCCCAAAGGCTTTCCGTAGCTCTGTCTCATACTCATAAGACCAGTCATGGAGGGTCAGGGCCCACAGGTCTGACAGGGGACCATCACTGCTTGATTTTTTGTCTTTTCCCTGTTTTCTCTCTGCTTTCTTCAGCTCCGAGGCTGCCGCTTTGTGACCAGATTCTTTGGCAATCTGAGATGGCAGGAAACCTTCTAGGTTCTTATGTTTTGGGTTACAACCTAAAGAAAGAACACATTTTCAGGATATAATAAACAAACGTGACTTAATCTAGTTTATCATTTTGATGGCTGCAGTAAAGCCTGATATTGTAAACCCTCTGGTAGTACCTCTTTGAGCCAGGAACTTGCAGCAGTTAACATTGCCTGTGGCAGCAGCGTAGTGTAGGGGTGTGCAGTCCTGTAGGTTGATTACACCCATGTCTGCTGCGTACGCTGACAGCACCTGAATCACCTGAAGGACACAGAACACCCAAAGACAACTCATCTAAATCATGCATCTCAAATCCCATTTTCACCACAAGAAACAACAGTCTAATAAAGCTGAAATAACAAAAGTTAGAAAAACTGCAAGAAATTCAATTAATGTAACTTTATATCTGTAACGAGACATGTCTTTTCATGGAGGTAGCTGTGCTAAGACATGTCCTGGGCCAGTGCTGTCCAAAATCATCAAAAGCATGCAAAAAGATGTAGACTGAAAGTGTAAAAACTGTTGACACAGACTGTATCAGGAGTTAACACAGCGAGTATGTCTCTCCACTCTACTTCCTGTCTGTGTTTGAACACATCCCAAACACTTTATGTGTCCATTTCAGACTGCATCCAAGTACAAACATCCCTGTATCCATTAGTCATACTGATGATGATACAGTGTTAATTTTGGCAGCTATTTTTAATTTAAGCCATCTTAGCCACTTTCTATCTAATTCTGGTTCAGAAAAGAGATTTGCAATGTGATGAGACAGCCTTAGAACGTCTGAACCGAGCCATAGCAGCTTGAATCAAGCCGTCTGATGCAGTCATTAGCTACTCAGCTCATCAAACTGCAGACAGTTGCAGGCAGTTGCAAGCATGTAAATGTGAAAAAGGGAACTATAAATCTTGTTTTGAAAGGCTATAAAAGCCAAATTCATAAGATAAAGTCCTGCTATGAATTTTGAAAATGACAACAACTTTCTTTTTTTTAAGTTTTCACATGGAAAGTCCAGCCTCTAAACACTCCTGTAACCTCCATCCTCAAGGTTTAACCCTTTATTGGGCAAGGAACCATATATGGTCACTTCAGTCCACTTCCTTTGTGGCAACTAGGGGTGTAAATCACCAGTTTCATCACGATACGATACAATATCGATTCTCAGAACAACAATTCGATATTTGCCGATATCACAAAGTCTGCTACGATTCGATTTCAATTTGATTTGATTTAGAGGCCTGCGATCGATATCAGATGATATTGTGAACACATTTACCACAATCTGTTACTTTTCACATAAAGGAAAAACACACAATATTGATACTCTCTTGGCTGCTAGCCATTACCTGCTATCCGCGTCTAGTGGTGTTGTGACTCGTGGATGGGCATAAACTGTCATAACCAAGCACGTGAGGGAACTTTCAAAATAAAAGGTGAGGTAAAATGGGGATTAATATCGATGTTTTATACTTTCAATCGATTTGACTAAATCATTGCTCAAACAATCGTTATATCGATCCAGATCGATGAATTGTTACACCCCTAGTGGCAACCCACTACTCTCTATGATAGAACCAGAATGATTTTGCTCAGCCAATCAGTGGAGATGAGTCAATGTCAATAAAGGTGACATCACACCATCTGACCAATTAACAGTAGTCCAGAGCGTCTCGAACTACCTGTTTCCTCCAGAACTAGAAAATTCCTCTTTTGGTCCCAAACAAATAGCTCTAAAATGAAAACTTACCATGATAAGTTCATAAAACCCTCACATTATTGCAGATTTCTAGCAATTACTAAAATTTCAGCATGAAAAATGGAAGAACCACATTTGGTCAAACACCATTTAAGGGGTATAAAATGTTGTCTATATTAGACAAATGGCAAACTCATTTATCATTACCAGTATTTTCTTGACATATAACTCATTATAATTTAGGATAGCAGTACTATATAGCAGGGGGTCCCAAACTTTTCAGCCCCTGACCCCAAAAAGTGGCGTCAGAGATCCGGTACCACCATCTTCCCTGGAGGGGAATAAAGTGCACGTTATTGCACAAAGCATCATGAGCAAAACTTGCATTTAAGGTTGTTTTTTTACAACTTTTTTTGCATTTAAGCACAAATATCACTTAATAACAGTGTTTTGATTTTATTTTTTTAAATAAGAGATCAAATTTATGATTTTCAATCATATGAAACTTCTTGTTTTATGGAAAGCATCTCATGACTCCCACTTTGGGAACCACTGCTCTACACTGTAAAAAGCAACATCCATCTTACTCATAAACATTGAGTTGAAATGACTCAGTTCTTCTTAACCTGTTCTAAATACTTACTATAAACAATTTAATTGTACTTCTTGGCCATAACAGCAAAAGGGCTTGATTTACTTAAGTTTACTTAGTTTAAAAAAATTAAGTAAAAAGGGGGTATAATTAAGTTGTGTTAACTTAAAAATCCAAAACAGCCATTTGAACTCTATTTTTATGAGCTGATAGAACTTATTTCAGTTTTAAGTGAACAGTACTCAAACAATTTAAGTATTTTTTGTTATAACTCATATTATTTGAGTTGTGGCAAATCTGCAGTTTTCCCAGAATGCCTTTGGGCACTAAACCTTTATGCACTGTGTTTGCTGCAGCTGTCTTTGCCAGGACACTTTTGAAAAAGAGATTTTTAATCTCAATGAGGTTTTCTCCTGGTTAAAAAAAGGTGAAATAACATAAATAAATAAAATGCACCATGAGTGAAGTTGCTGTCTCAATTAAAGATGTCCCACCCATAGGGGGCAGTAATAATGTCATCAGCATCAGTGAAAGCTGTATGGCACCCTGTCATTGATGAAGTGGGTCACCAACAGCCATTGTTGCAAATGGTGGCACAAGATAATCCACCTTAGGTGAAATAATAACTTACAAAACTTTTGTACTAGCTGTTGTTCTAAGGTAATCAGTTATCTAAGATATTTTGAGTCCTATTTACTTATCAGTGTTTACAATGCACTAAAAATATTAAGTATTACACACTCAAAGTAGATGATTTAGGCTAAGTCCTGCAAACTTAAATTAACATTTGAATCTCAGTTGCAAAAATTTAAAATAATTGATTTTAAACTAGTAGTGAATACTTAAATAGTTCAAGTAGAACAAGTACTGCACACAACTAACAAACAAGTTTTTTTAACTCACAAAAGTCAAGTGTAGTTTACTTGTTATTTTTGAGGCAACGACTTTCCATAATTTTTTTAAGTAAGCTCAACTAATTTTTTCTTACAGTGTATAGCAAAGTTGGATGTTGCCACAGTTTGTAAAGAATAAAAGAGTGATCCAATGTTGAATTTCAAAAATCTATAGAAATTTTCAAGGTGTAACTCGTAAAATAAGTGTGATTTATGGTCAGTTTTATTAAAGTTACAGTATAGTATAGTTATATAGTTTATCGTTTACATCAGTTTTTATATTTACTGTGAGCTTATTTCTGCTTAAATTAAATAGGACATTTAATGTTTGTAATGTTTTTTATAGGCTTTCTGGTGGAATTATAAAGAAAAATAAGCAATATTAATAGTGAAATAAATGTAATTTTAGTCTGTTTTACAGTATATCAGTTTCATGATACTTTAATGGCATGAATCAGTATTAATTTTAATGTCAGCCACATCACTGCTTAAATAAAGTTAGTTACTCAATATTTGTGATTATTAAAGGTGTCCTGTATAAGATCAAAGGTGGTACCACCATTACTTCTACAGTATTCTGAAGCTAGTCATGTCTTGCCTCTAAAAGAGGCAAGGAACTAAGGGCAACCTCACTATGTCTTGCAAAATCAATATTTTGTATCCAAATAACTTTTTAATTTGCAAGTTAATACTTATTAGACTCCATGTGTTTATTTTCCATTATTAGCTTTCACTTTATGGAACTTTTTTAATCATATATGGCAAGAAACCATTTATGGTCATGTCATTGACTTTGATTTTTCACCATGATGATGTAAAATATATAAGTGACAAAAGTTTAAAAAAGAGGTGTCCACCAATAACATTCTAGGGCTTAACTTTTAATGTTTTCCAATGAGTACCCTATAAAAGGTTAATCCCGACTCTGAGTGAAGACTTTCATAGCCTCCTCTGAACTCTGTCTTATGGCCCATGTTTGTTAAATGGTAAAAAAATGTACATTGATTGAGCTGATGAATTACCTCAAAAAAGCCACCCATGGCAGCATAGTGTGCTGCTGTCATGCGTTTTTTATCCAGGGCATTGGGATTTCCACCTGTCCTGAGGATGGCTCTAACAAGCCGGAGTGAGCCGGCCTTAGCCGCCCCCATCAAAGCTGTGACGCCGGTTTTCTGAAGTCAGAGCAGAGAAAAGGAGAGTACTTTAAGTCAAAAAACATCAAGAGCATCTCAGCTCCATTTGTAGCAGAACATTGTGTCTTACTTAAAGCATTAGCTGTGATTTCCAAACACTTGCTGAGCACACACAGTATAATGTCTCAGTTTGATGAATTTTCACCTGGTTTGTTGCATTCGGGTCTGCCCCTGCATTCAGCATGATGAGACACATGGAGGTGCACTCCTCGGCTCTTTCACACATCAACTGGAGGACATGAAGTCCCTGAGCCGACACATTGTTGACATCTGCCTTGTACTGCAGTGCCACCTGCAGGCAGCGAATGTGACCCTTGGTGGGGTAGATGCAGTAGAACAACACACCTAATGAAGGGAGGGGAAAATACACGGTCAAACTGGCTGCAAAGGTGAGTGGTATCATACTGACATTCAGCCTCTTGGACTGATGAAGGAAAAAATCCTTTTATAGACATGATCAAAATGAATTCAGAAAGGTCTGTCCAAGAATTCCAGTGGGTGTCAGCCAGCTCATTTTGTATACTACAGCTGATAACAAGGATCAGAGTCCATTAATGTATTTTTAATCTGATCTGTCAGCTACATTGAACCGTTCTGAGCATAATATGATCTTTTGTTTGAAATCAGCTGTCAAACTGTGATTGGAAAGACTTTTAAGCAGAAATGCAATGATGGCGGCTGTCTTCAACTCAACGCCCTGTCTGTCATACACTTGGCTGAGATCCAGGAACATGTATGAGAAGAGGTCAAGCCCTAGTCTGCTTAGTTTATGTTAGCTTTCATATTTCAGAGTCTCTTGCTGTCATCTGTAGTGCAGTGTTTCACCACATAGAGGCCATTTCTAATAGGGGACAGACAGTGTGAAGAGCCAACAACAACCATGCTCACTATGTCACTGCAAGTGCAATAACAAAGAAAAAAGTAAAAGCAAAAGGCCATCAGGAAACCTGCTAGTTTTTGCATTGATAAAGCCCTGATATATATTTTTTTCATCAAGCTTTTATTCAATGTGTCTGAACTATGTGGGAAAATACTTAAAATGCCTGACTGATCCACCAACATGGACTGTAATGGCACTATATTCAAATAAATGTACTTTAATATGGAGTTGGCCCCCTTCTACAGTCGGGGTGACAGCCTCCACTTGTCTTGGAAGGCTTTCCATGAGATTTTCTGTGGGAATTCATTCTGTGGAGCATACATGAGGTCAGGCAGTGATGTTGGACAATAAGACCTGGATCACAATCTTCATCCCGAAGGTGCTAGATGGGGTTGAGGTCAGGGCTCAGCGTGGGCCAGTCAAGATCTTCAACACCAAACTCATCAAACCATGTCTTTATAGTCCTTGCTTTGTGCACTGGGGCACAGTTATGTTCGAATGGAAAAGGGCCTTCCTCAAACTGTTGCAACAAATTTGGATGTATAGCATTGTCTAAAATGTCTTGGTATGCTGAAACATTAAGATTGCCCTCACAGGAGATAAGGGTCAATGCCTAAACCCTGAAAAACATTATCCCTTTTCCACCAAACATCACAGTTGGCACAATGCAGTCGGCAGTCTTGGCATTGGACTTGGTGATGTGAGGCTTGCATGCAGCTGCTCAGCTATGGAAATCCATTCCATGAAGCTCCATGCACAATATTTGTGCTTACATTAATGCCAGTGGAAGTTCAGAACTCTGCAGCTATTTAACAGGCTGAGGCTATGGTGGATAGGACCCAGCCTTGGCTGAACTACAGTAGCTAAATACATGTAAAAGGACAAATTACCATGGAATCAAATTATTTTTCTTTTAATAAATGTGTTATTGTTGGATATAATTATTCTCATGCTAATTAATGCATTGACACTGACAGCCCTAATATAAAGATTATGTACTCTTCTATGATGTACAACTGGGGAGATGGAGGGCTCTGCACAATGGTACTTCTGTCAAAGTGATTGAGAAGTACACGTGTGGCTCTTTTCCAACCCTAAACCAGACACATATGACTATTGACACGGAGCCTTCAGGGGAAAAGACTTGGCTGTGAGTGTTGACTCTTAGCTGAACTGGTCCTCGGGGACTGTGGAGTCAGATCAGGTTTCTCAGCATGGAGCACAGGAGAGCAGTGCCATCAGCAGTTGATCTGTAATTAGATGTACCAACACTGCCTAACTCACATAAGCACACAGCTGTGAGCACTAATCCACATACATCTGCTATAAACATAACAAAAAAGCATGTGTTCATGCACCCCAGCACACATCCTACTACTTTTGACTTATCCGACCTCTGCCTCTCTCCATTTCTCCCTCCTCTCTCTCATTCACTCCCTCAGAGCGGAGTGCCATTTGCAGTAATTGATGCCCCGAGTACACAGTAATTACAGCCATTATCACAATTGGTTTAAAATGGTCCTGAAGAACAAGTTTGGGCGCAGTGACTGGAGTTGTCCAGGATACTGTCTCCTCATCAATATGTAAACAGAGGCAGCATGCATTTTTATGAGCTGTAAGACAAGGCAGGGCATTCAGAGCCAACTGGCTGGTCTAACATGAGATGGAAAACACCTCTATTTGAGAAATCGACACTTCAGGCTCAAATGAGAATACATTAGAGGAAGAGAAGTTGTTTCATAACCTCTACCATTGAAACCACTGAATTATTGACATCACAGGTTCATGTATGAAGTTAGTAGGGATTGATTTTTCCCTGTCTAATATAGGCTGAGCTTTGGCAATTTTTGTATTTTCATGGCATTTCAAAAATGTCTGTCTTATCTCATACCCTATGCCTATAATGCAGTGTGTACAAAAATCCTGACATTAGTCTCCCTAGTGTCCATTTTGGTCTCATCTACTTTCATTATAATTTGAGTTTTTGTTCCTGGAGCCATTAGAACATAAAACACGCATTCAAGAAATGCTGGGGATTTTTTCTTCAGTATTTTTGTGAAAGTTGTATTTCTACTACATTCCATCAGATGGTGGCATTTTTCCTATTGTGGTCTATGGGCCAATAAAGGGTTAAAAATTGTCAAACTTATTAATTTTAAATTTTATGATAAGAGAAGATGTTGCTTCAAAAGGCAACTCAAAAAAGTAGAAGAAAAACTGAATGTATAATAATTTAATAGTCTGATATATGAAATCAGCCATTTTGGTCCAAAAGGACACAAAAATCAGGGTTTTGTTATATTCTGAATGGTATGAAAAATAACTAAGCATAAAAACCCATGTTGATGAAAATCATTGGCATTTACCACGTTCTGATAACCAGAAAAAATGTGACTGCATGCAGTATATTAAAAATAACTGGAGGTTTAAAAAGATATTAATGTATGGCATTTTTATAGCCTAACTTATGAAATGGGCCAATTTGGTCCAAAGGGGCACAAACGAGTGTGAAATCAAAGGGATGCATGAAGGTAAATCTTTGCATTTTTTTGTCAGAACATGTTGTGAAAAAAGTCAAACTATTGTGTTAGACCAACTATAACTAGACTTTTAAAATGCATGCAGCCATGTTAGTCTGATTGACATTGTACTAAATTGATTCTCAAAGTCCAGCCAACACACCTACATGCAGTTGGAGATCAATTTTCTCTTGCACATTTACTCTTCAATCAGACCTAAATGGAATTTAACCTGGAAGTTGAACAGCATAAATGCCAAACATAACAAGACCTAGGTTGTTGTTTGCCAGCAAGCTATGAAGGTACTACACTCCTATATTTGGAAAAAAAGTAAAATTTGAGGTGTGCACAAAATTTATGGAGCCGTAATTTTTTCCCCCATGTCTCAACTGTATTATATGGAGCCGATCAGCTGCTAGCTAACTTGTTAGCAAGGTTAATAGGAAGAAAGTCAAAAAGTAACTAGCTGAAAGGAGCATACCATCATCCACCATAGAGAAGACAGATATGCTCCCATCATTAATCTGATTCTGATGCTGTGCATGCACTCTGGGAAAAGTTGCTATTGCCTGATCATGCTATAACTGTAGACAGACTTTACAATGCATGTAAATACACAGCACAGACAATCCTCATAGATAAGCAGAACTCATCCTTGTTGTATTGTCTATGTTCGTTATACTCAAATCCTTCAAATCCCTACCTTTTTCAGTGTCTTCTGGTTTTCCCAGGGTTCTGTCCCGGCCCCCTTCTATCCATAATCTGTTTTCTACCCCTGGTCATATCTTCCGTAAATTCCACATCAACTTCCACTCCTACGCAAACAATACCAGGCTCTACCTATCCACCAAACTTGTCACTGCTTACCTTTGCCCTCAGCATCTTGTAGCCTCATGTTAGCATTGTTTTGGGCCAGCATAGTCAATATGAGATTATTTCCTCTCTCTGCAGCCAACATGGCAGGAGTGTGACCCTTCTTGTCCTGGATGTCAGGGTGAGCTCCGTGTGAGAGGAGGAAGCTGACCAGGTCTGCAGAAGAGTTGGTACAAGAATGGACAATCAGGAGGATGAACTGACATTGGAACAGCACAATAGATTTTACTGAATGGCAGGAATTTTAAGTGTAATAATAAAAGAAAAACAAAAAATGGAATTGTGTGCAGTACAGTATTAAGACCTTGCACTTGAACAATACTTAATAAGTTCAGAAAAAATCTTAATTTAAATAGGCAAAGAAGAAGTTGTCAACACGTTGGCATAATAAAATGGCATTAATATGGATTTTTACTGTGCTTAAGATAATGAAAACTGCTTGTGTCAGATTCTGGCCTCTACCAGATCAGACTTAAACTGGAGATGATCAGATGATACTGCAGGTCAGTTAAGCAGCTACAGTATCTGATGGAGTAACTAAAAGGTCCATCACCCTGGTTGTTGGCTGAAACTGCCACGTGAAGTGCCCCTACGCCGTCTTTTGGCTCAGTGAGATTGATGAGGTCTTTCACCCCATGGTACACCATCTTCTCTATTTGCTCCACATCTCCCTGATGGATGTACTGCAGCAGGCGGTAGATCTGACAGACCTCCAGGTGCTCCTTTGCTTCTCTGCTGCTCATTGTAAGGTCACACAAAGGCTGGTAGGAAGAAGGAAAGTGAGATACTGTATTACTACAAGTAGTCACATCTATGATTGACCAACGTGAAAAAGTGTATTACAGTAGAATAATGCCAATCCAAATTTAAGTGGTTTTTACAAGCCTGATTCTGCAGCACTTATTTACAGTGCCTCCACACCAGTGGAAGCCATCCTTGTAAACCTGACATCTCAAGGAAGCTTGGACAGATTTTCTTCTAACTTTGCTTACATGTTCATCCTGAATCAGTGATGAACTGATTCGATTTTGGAGGTCACTGATCAAAGGTCACAGTCATGGGGCCTGTATACATTACATCCCTTGCTTGTAAGAACAAAACATTGAGAATGGCTTCAGGCTCACTTAGGGATGACTGATTTAGATTTTGGAAACCATATTTCAAAGGTAAAGGTCATGGGGGTCATGGTCAGTTCTTGTTTATACAATTGACATTTCAGAAAGCACCAGAGCCAAAAAGAAAAAAAAAAAAAAAAAAAAAGGGTAATTTAATAGTAGCCTACATCAGTGATACTCATCATGTGGCTCTAGAGCCACATGTGGCTCTTTTGTAATGATTTTTGGCTCTTTTATGTTTTAATCTGAAACACTACTCCCATTTTTGACACTTCTTTTTGACACTTTTATACCTGCTTTCAATTTTTTGCCCCTTTTTTCGCCTTCTTTGCACTTTTTGCCCATTCAAGCTGCATTTGCAATCAAATTCTACCTATTTCCCATTTTCCCACCTTTTTGCTGATTTTTGCCCATTTTAGTCACTCATTTTTTTGCCATGGTTTTGCCACTTTTGGACAATTTTTGCCACCTGTAACTAATTTTTTTCCCACTTCCTACCCATTTTTGCCACTTCCTGCCTAATTTGCCACTTTTTCTCCTTATTTTTGACACTTTTCTCCCAGTGTTTGCTGCTTTTAGCCCATTTTTGCCTCTTCTTTTTGGCACTTTTCACCCATTTTTGACACTTTATCCTGCGTTTTGCAGATTTTTTGCCTATCTTCGCAACTTTTTTGCCCATTTAAGCTGCCTTTTGCAGTTTAATGCCACTTCATTCCTGTTTCCCTACCATTACTCTGATTATTGCCACTTTTTGACAACTTTTGCCACCTTTAACTTATTTTTGGGTCACGTCCCTCCCATTTTTGCCACTTTCTGCCCTTTTTTGACACTTTTCTCCCAGTGTTTGCCGCTTTTTGATCACTTTTTCCAACGTTAACTTATTTTAATTGCCACTTTTCACCACTTAGATTGTGGCTCTTGCAAATGTGTTTTTAAACAGTTTGGCTCTTTGGTTGAGCAGGGTTGGTTAACACCGGCCTACATAGTTGTATCAAATGATATAAAAAACTGTAACATCACTTCAGTTGAGCTACTGTGGCAGGCAGCAAAGCCTTACATAGTATAAAACTTCGCTATAAAGATTAATCTTTTTATTTTAGTGTATTTCCAGGCGTTTGACCTCAATACAAGTCTGAGCTAAAGCCTGAATTTCTTATTATTTGGCTAACTATACACTGAACATTTTAGCTAAAACAGGCTAAGTTTAGCATGCTCCCCTGAATGGTGAAGTGACTTTTAATTCCTGCTCTACCTTTGACAGTTTGAAAATATACCGTATGAAACTTTAAACTGTGATGGCTAAAACGTTGAGACGCCTGAATAAGACGTTACAAAAAGCTGATGAACGTCAAGTACTGATTATACCCACCTGCTCGCCTCCTTGAGCTGTTTCCTTGTTTGGCACGAGTTTCTGAAGTCACAGTCCCCTCACTTTACAGTCCACATACCGAGCATTTTAAGACAACGGGAGCAGAAATACTCATCCTTTCATATGAGGTCCGTAACTGATTTTAAAGCATGACTTGTCACTTCGTGTAAAATATAGGAAGGAAACAAACTCGTCTCTATGGCAACGGAACGCGCGAAAATCCCGGGAAGGATCTTTTGAGCTTTGGTGGTTCCTCGTGCTGCCTTCATGTACTGCTGCAGAGCTCGTTAATACCAAACACAATAGAGACACAGTATGCCTGCTGTAACGATAGCTCTGCATTAGAATTAATCATTTTACAAAGCTGTGAAAAGTATTTGCCCCGTTCATGATGTCTTATTTTTGTATATTTGTCACACTTCAATGTTTCAAATCATCAGATAAATTTTAATATTAGACAAAGATAACCACAGTAAAGAAAAATGTAGTGTTTAAAAGATGATACCTAAAAACTGGCTGTACCCATATAGACATAATATACGTAGACGCCTCATTGACTGGCTGGCTGTACGTGGAAGCTTTGTGCTTTCACTTAATAAATCCTAGAGCAGCTCAGAAGTCGATCGATTTTCTTTTTACATCCTGTAACTGGTTGCAAACATGTTCTCATTCAAACCTACTTATATATTAAAATGGGTTACCACTACAGTTATGGCGGCTTGTGCGTTCTTTGCGCTTCACATGTTTTGTTTTTGTCTAATAAATGTTGCAGATGTTGCTGAGAACATATGGCCTCAGTCTTGAGATGTTGCTTCATTATTTCCACATAATGTTCTTTCTTCATGATGTCATCTATTTTGTGAAGTGCACCAGTCCCTCCTGCAGCAAAACAACCCCACAACATGATGCTGCCATCCCCATGTTTCACAGTTGGGATGGTGTTCTCAGGCTTGCAAGCTTCCCCCTTTTTCTCCAAATGTAACGATGGTCATTATGGCCAGAAAGTTCAATTTTAGATTCATCAGACCACAGAACATGTCTCCAAAAATTAAGGTCTTTGTCCCTGTGTGCATTTGCAAACTGTAATCTGGCTTTTTTATGTTTCTTTTGGAGTAATGGCTTCTTCCTGGGAGAGTGGCCTTTCAGCCCATGTCGATACAGGACTCGTTTGACTGTTGATAATGACACACTCTTACCAGCTTCAGCCAGCATCTTCACAAGGTCTTTTGCCTTTGTTCTTGGGTTGAGATGCACTTTTCGGACCAAAGCACGTTCATCTCTGGGACACAGAACCCGTCTCCTTCCTGAGCGGTATGATGGCTGGACATTCCCATGGTGTTTATACTTGCGTATAATTGTTTGAACAGATGAACGTGGCACCGTCAGGCATCTGGAAATTGCACCCAAGGATGAACCAGACTTGTGCAAGTCCACAATTCTGTTCCTGATATCTTGGCTGATTTGATTTTCCCATGATGTTACACAAAGTAGCAGTGTGTTTCAGGTGTGCCTTAAAATACATCCACAGGTGTGCCTCTAATTACCTCAAATGTTGTCAATAAACCTATCAGAGGCTTCCAAAGACATGACATCATCATCTGGGCTTTCCCAAATTGTTTAAAGGCATAGTAATCTTAGTGTATGCAAATTTCTGACTCTCAAGAAAATAATAAAAAATTGTCTAAAAAATGATCTCTCTCATTATTCTGGCATTTAGCAAATAGAAATAATTTTGGTAATCCTAATTGACCAAAAACAGGAAAAGTTTAATCTGATTTCATGTTAGACGGTGAGAAAAAAAAGTTTATGTGCCTTTTTATATAGTGTATGTAAACTTCTGGTTTCAACTATACCCATTTTTAATCAATTTTCAATCTTACCTTTAACTTTTAAAAGGACCTGTTCCATTAAAATAATTGACTAGTTAACAGATCATTTTCTGGAAATTAGAAATTAAATGTTTCTTTCATGACACATTGTGCAAAGTGAAGATGAAATTTAAAATTCTAATTCAATAATTTTGAGTCAAAAAATGCACATTTTTCCTTTTGTGTAAGGGGGCCTCTATGTTTGAGTCATATAATCTCATTTGCAAAGACTGGCATTGAGTCTTCCCCACTGATGTGGAGAAATTTTGGCCCATTCCTCTTTCCTCAGAAATGTTTAAATTAAGAGGGGTCTGAATGGACATCTCTGACGGCCCCTCTCACCGAGCATTCATGTGAGATTTGTCTCTTTCAAAAAAGAAATACACACTCAAACTTTTAAAATGAAATTAGATTAAATTTCCATTTAGGATTAGGGTAAGGGGTTAAGCTAAGAGTTATGATACCAAAAGTTGAAAGTGTAAAACCTGACCTGAAAAACCTGATTACAAAACGTTAAATAAAGCCGTATAAGCAGTCTGCTAACAGGAAAAAAGCTCATTCTCCTTGAAAACATTCTAACCCAGCAAGCATAGCTTACGTATCTCTGTTAACTACGTAAGCTACGTAGATAACGAAGCCTAGTAGCTTGTGAAGCTTCTGAGTTCAACTAAGCTCACAAAGCATCTATGTAAGCTACAAAGCCATGTTATCTACATGGCTAACTTAGCTGTAGTTATGTATGCTACAGCCCACAATGCTTAAGCCTAAGCTGCTAAGGCTAACTAAACCATAGATAACTGAGCTATGTGGCTAATGTAGCTATGTAGCCAATATAGCTAAAGCTAAGCTAACAAAGCAGCTATGTAAGCTACGAAGCTATGTTATCTATGTAGCTACATTAGCTTTAGTTTTGCTTGATAAAGCTCACACTGCAAAAGCTAACTTAGCTACATTGGCTTATGCAGTAACTTTTATTATGTAGCTAGCATAGTTATGTTAGATTTAGCTTAAACTATCAAAGATAAAGCGAACTTTCCCAGGAGTAGCCAGCAATTTTGGTAGGCTGGCTCCTCCTGGTAATGTTCACCACAGTTTCAAGTTTTCTCCATTTGTGGATAATGGCTCCCTAAACCTTAACTCTTTCCAGACTGATGTCGATGACTTTGTAATCTTTCAGACAGGTTCTATTTAAGAGATTTCTTAAATACAAACAGGTCTGGTAGTCATCAGGTCTGGGTGTGGCTAGTGAAATTAGCTTTTATAAAAACGTGGTTAATAACGGGGGAGAATGCTTTTTTTCACAGCACCATATGTGACACATTTTCTCTGTTTGGATTAAATTGAACACATGTGAAAATAATCACTTACCACTTCTCACTTTTCCCCAACATTTAGTTGTAAATTTTCATTGTGTTATTCATTCAAATCCAGCACTAGGTCATTCATTATCTATACATAATTTAGACCCGCTGGCCCTCATAGACTGCTGCTCAGATAATCAGCTTCTTATCAGTATAAACCCAGTAGCCTACTTTACATGCCCACCATGTATCCTTACATCTTAAATACCCTAGATAGAATTACCACTTCTTTGCCCTTGACCGCCACTGCATGGATCATCTTACATAGTCCTGGAGAAGACTTTGTCTGTGTGAGTGACAGCTATTGAGAGCAGAGGGGCTTAAAAAGACTCCCGTAATCTCTGTTGATAAGTAATAGCCTGAATGCACAAAGACAGGAAGCACTCTTTCCTTCAGTGGATTTCCTTACAGTCTCCAGGTTGTTCAGCTGAGACATCACAGCCAGGCAAATAGGCCCAATCATGCTGAACACAAGGTGTCACTGCAGCGCTGCATAACAAATAGCTTCTCAAGCACCTACTTGAAGTTTGCAATTAAAATTATCCCAAAGATGATACAAGACAGACCCAGGAGGGTCGAAAGTATGAGCCAGAAATAAAAGTACATCCAGCTGTGTGTATTTGTGAAAGCCAAAAAGTGCCAGTTTAAATATATGAGGTCCAAAAACGAGCTAGACAGTGGATAAAATACAACCCCTATTCCAAAAAAGTTGTGAGATTATATAAAATGTGACCAATAATGTTATTGAATTTAGCAAAAGGACAGGATACTTACTATCAAAACTGATCAACATTATTGTATGTTATTGAAATACACATTCATTCTGAATTTAATGCCTTCGACATGTTCCAAAAAAGTTGAGACAGGGTCAAGAAAACACTGGGAAAAGCTCACCTGGAACATTCCACAGGTAAGCAGGTTAACTGGTAAATGCTGATTGTACCATGAATAAGAATAAAGAAAGGACTACTGACTACTGTTCAGTCATTCACAATCAGTGATAGAGCAAGGTTCTCCTTTGTTTTGGCATGCGTTGCAAGGAATTTAGAGAATTCACCATCTGTAGTCCATAATATCATGACAAAAATCTGAGAATCTTGAGAAATCTTTGCTTGTAAAGGCAAAAATCAACATTTAATACCCATGACCTTTAATCTTTTAGGCAATGCTGCCTTAAAAACAGGCATCATTTTGTGATGGATATTACAACGTGGGCTTGGGAACTCTTACAAAAATATTGTCAGCTAACACAGCATGTTGGTGCATCTACAAATGTTAGACACTGGCATGCAAAGCCAATGTCATATGTCAAGAACATCCAAAAGTGCCATTGACCTCTCTGGGCCTGAGCCAATCTAAGATAAACTGACCATAGTTTTAACATCAGCAATTTTGATGGTATGGGGGTGTATTAGTGCCAGTGTCATGGGTTACTAGCACATCTGTGAAGGCACCATTAATACTGAAAGATACATTCAGGTTTTGCAGAAACAGACATCTTGTTAAGGGATGTCCCTGCTTATGTCACCTAAACAATGTCAAACCACACTCTGCACACACTGTAAAAAACCCAAGTTAGTTAATGTTGAGTGATCAAATTATTAAGTATTAAGTGCACTTTTGTTAGCTTAACTAGTTGATATAAATCATTATATTAAGTTTTTAAATTATGTAATGTATGTACCAAGGGATATAGTTGGTGTAAATACTTTAACTGAGCCAGCTGGGAAACAGATTTCTGTTAAAAAATAAATAAATAAAAAATAAAAACAAAACTTGAGATTTTAGCTATGAGCATTTTCTGTCAACTACCCAGCTCCTTGAAGAATTAAGTTGGACCCATCAACTCAAAAGAGCTGTGAAACTTGTTACCAAACTATTTTATGTTGGGCTCTCATATTTGTTACAGCGCAAGTTACAACAGCATGGCTTCGCAGTGAAAAACTAGATACTAGACTGGCTAGTTTGCAGTCGAGACCCGTCTCGGATTGAAGATTTATGCTATCTTATGAGGGACATAAAACGAGTTGAGCAACTTAGAGGTGCAGTTTGTGAAAATGGGGAATATTAGCAACATCTGACTGGCAGATTCGAGTTTGCGATGCTCACCTCTGGTGATAATCATAGCAACCAGTCACATAAAAAAATGGGTTCCTGTTATTTGGTCCCTTCTGTGGTACTACAGAAGCATGCAAGATATGGAAATCCAATATGGCTGAGTCCATGGAGGGGACCCTCCCTATGTATGAATAAAAGCCTTATTCTGAGTAAATTAAAAAAAAAAAAAAAAAACATTTTTTATACAGTGCTTAACAAATTTATTGGACCACCCTAACCCTAACCAAAGTAAGGTTGATGCCACAGCTGCCCTAAATTAACAGCATTGGTAATTACCAAAATCATTTTTTATGTTTCTGCAATGGCTAATACACCAATATGTAGAAGCTCTTTAACCCAAATGATATTTTTAATGCTAAAATATCATTATTATTGTTATCCATGAATTTTCAAATTTCCTGATTTACAAAAAACTGAAAAAATAGTAAAGCACATTAATATTTCTTGATTAATATGTCAAATTATAGTTATTTATTTGCATTCCTCAACAGAAAATGTTATTTTTAGTGGTTGAATGTTATGCTTGATTAATTTCTGACTTCTCAGAGAAGCCCAGTGAGCCGGCTCAAATTTAGGTATAAAAAGGTGAATTCAGTTTGAAATTCCTCATTCCTGTTCAAAATAGTAAAACATGGAGAGCTCACTGAAAATGAAAGAGTCCCCATTAAAGCACTTCATGATGCTGGATGGTCTCTGAGACAAATATGACAGGTGGTCTAGTAAATTTGTGAAGCACTGTACATTCAGATAATCAAACACTAACTTGGATGGGCCTTTTTATATATGCAATGTTCAATTTTTTACCATAGTTTTTCCACTAAATGCTACTAAGATAAGTCTTACACGCTGCTCCTTTAAGATGTACATTAAGCCAGAATGGAAAAGATTTTAACTTTTAATATTTCAACAATCAGTGTCTTCCGTCCCCATGCTTACAGTGTTGTAAACTTGATATATCAAAGTGGTAAACATGTTTCTATCCCAACTTTTCTGGAATATGTTGCAGGCATCAAACTCAGAACATGTGTATATTTCCTTAAAAAAACCCTGTAAGTCTGAGCATTAAATATCTTTGTGATGTGTTAAATTGAATATTAGTAAAATCAATAGTTTAAAAATCACTGTTAATCCTGTCTTTAGTCACCATTTTGTCCCGACTTTTTGGAAACAGGGGTTGTTCTTGCTCTATAAAGGGAACAGGTAAAACTGAGACTGCTGACAGCAGCTGTGTAAAACTTGGTTTCTGTATTCGAGGCATACTTGTGGAAAATCATACAAAACATATACAGTACCTGACAAGGTGAAGTGGTATCACAAAAATATTTACATTCCTTCAAGGTTATACAATACATAAAAATACATTAAAATACAGTTTCACACCTTATACAGAGGGAAATATTTTTGCATTGTAAGAAAAAAAAGCTTCATTTGAAGATATTTTAATGAATTAGTTCCTCAATATGTAAGTAGAATATATTATGTTTATCATTAGCTGTATTGTCTCTGCAGATAAATGTGCAATGTTCCTTTTAAAATCCATTTAATAATATGTACAAGCTTGACATCATGCACACTTTAAGAGACAGCTTAATATAACTACTGAATGCAGCTGTGTCTTCATTTAAAAAGGGGGTGGTATAAAATAAAAAATGGAAGTGTAGCTATGTTATTTTTCTAGCCTTACATAATGACTCCCCCATAAGATGGACTGATAGTGACAGATTATGGCCTCAAGTACTTGATCTTCCTCGATGTTTAGATGTCCCTTATTAGGGCGGAGAAAGAAATCCCCTTCCTCCAGCCTGCCCTTTGTTTCTGGGCAGAGCTGATGGCCTAAAATGGTCTCATTATTTTGCTGACATATGATTTATAAATTCCTATGGTTGCCTAGCTGAACAGTCACTGACTTCATTTGTGCATTTCCTTCTTAAGAATAGTGGTTTGGACCGTGACCCCCTCCACCTACATCTCTAATTTTTTCCAAACAATTGGCATTCAGCATTATGTTTCTGGGAATATGCTTGTGGTCTAAGAGAAACAATGAGCATGAAGAAATCAAATCTTGCCAGGAACAGAAATGTGAGTGCAGACATGCGATATGATGTGTGTTGATAGCAGAAAAAATAAGAAACCCACATCTTTTATCTTCTGACAGAATTTCCTTTGTTGGCAGGAGAGAGCTGAAGGCAATCTGGTGTAATCAGTCAAGAGTTCAAGTCTATGGCACAGCGTGATATATAGAATAATAATAAGATTACCCTGCAGAGGCTTTCTCTGAGCAAAACATGAAAAAGAGAATGGCTTTTTGTAGAAACTGCTCTCTTTAAAGCTGTGTGTCACACAAACGATTGTAGATGAAAAGGAACTTTTTTCCCTTTCTTATCAGCACATAAAGTAGAATACAAAACACATCTCTCCACACTGCATGAATCTGGTCCAGTAATTTCAGTCTCTTTGACTTTCCAGCCAGTGTGATCTGTCTCAAACAGTTCAGCAGACAAATGCGACGCTCTGTGCCAAAGTTTCATTGAGAGAGACTGATCATAACACTTGTTCAAATCAGACCGTCTTATACAGCAGCATCCCGCTGAAGACGGTCAACGGTTCGGAGGAGTAGGCCAGTTTGCCCGTGACGAGGTCGATGCAGACGGTGTCTCCTGCCTCCATGGGCAGTATGATGTTGAAGACTGCCACAGCTCCGGGGATGTGCTTCGTCTCTGCCATGGGTTTCTCCAGACCTTCGGGCTGATATCCAGCTGAGTCTACTCTGGCCACACCTGTGTTGGACTTGGACAGCACTGCCTCTATCTTCATGTTTTTATGGCCTGTAAGGATGCCACTGAAAAAGTACTTTCCACTCACTGGAGCTGTGAAATAACCTAGAGAGCAGACATGGGAAAAAGAGGCTTAAAATTGTGAGATATTTTGAAAACTGGAAAGCCATTTAATATCACCTGTTGGATAACTGTACAATTTCAATGTATGGAAACAACACTGATACAAAAGGTCAGGCAATACTTTAAAACATGCTTAAATCTAAGTGTTTGCACCGTTATAAATCAGACGATTTTTTAATTGTTGTTTCCATATTCCAATATCCTAAAGTGGGCCAAAGCAAACCATTACAGTCTGACTGCAGACCATTCATCTGAGACGCCATATATCTCAGAACAGAAATACACTCATAAACTTTCAAAATAAAATCAGGTTAAACTTCTACTTTGGGTTAAAATAAGAGTTAAGGTAAGGGTTAGTATAGTCAGAATTAAAAGACTCAAACCTGACCTGCAAGACCATGATAAAACATGTAAAAAGCTGAGTAAACAGTCTACTTACAGGGAAAAAACATGTCTCCATGAAAACAATCTAATATAGGAAGTGTGGCTCACATAGCTCTGTTAGCTAATTAGATACGTAGATAATGTAGCTACATAGCTAAAGCTATGCTCAAAAAGTAGCTTTGTAAGCTACATTATCTACAAAGCTAAGTTAGCTTTAGCCATGTTTGCTTAAGCTCAAGCTGCAAAAGATAAGTTAACTACAGATAACAGAGCAACGTAGCTAGTGTAGCTAAAGCTAAGTTCACAATGCAGCTATGTAAAGTACATAGATACGTTATCTAAGTAGCTAAGTTTACTTTAACTACATTTGCTAAAGCTTTTGTGCTAAAGCTTACATTGCAAAAGCTAATTTAGCTATACTGGCTTATGTCGTAACATTAATTATGTAGCTATATTAGCTTTAGCTATGGCTAATAAAGCCAAAGCAAGCCACTGTTCCTGTAACTAGTTCAAAAATGAATCTATAAAAAACTTTGTCCTGAAATAGACCTCTGACATTTTTCTCTTTTGAATTTATGAAACAGTTCTTAGTCTGTAATGTTTGCAATGTGGTGATTTCATGAATGTAACTGCCGGACTTTGTTTATGATTACAGTTAAATTTAAACGAAATAGATAAACTGGAAATACTAGTATGTTGTGTTGGCAAATTACAGCACGTCCCTGCTGAGATATACATCTTAGATGAAAGGTCTGCAGCCATGTAGACACCAATGGCAGGCCATTCTTACATTGCAGCCTAGCTTTACCTCTGTGTATCAGTAAAAATTGCTCTGTACACTTTCATGACAACAAAACAAAATGTTGAACAGTGTATGTTGTCATGTGAGGCTCATGTGAAAACATGATGAGTAACATTAGCCTGTTGTTATTCTTCTGCTAACTAGTGCCCTATTTGATCAAAAATGATAATTATTACTTTACCATTGTTTGTAATTCAAAGTCGCCCTTTGACCACAGCTACTGTTTTTTACAGTAAAAGCTACTGGAGAGTGACGGGACAACCAGTTTTTTGTGCTGGTTGTATTCTCACTGCAAACAAATATCTTCAGGTTTAGAATGAAAGCGAGCCGAGTCAACCTCTGTCAAGTGCTTGTTCTGTTCTGAGAAAGAGTTTGATTGTCATGTTCATTTATGGTTTCTTCAATTTATTGTACAGTGGTTATGTCTGAGCAAATATCAGCACCTTTCCAGTGTGTCATTCCTCACTCTCTATCTCCCAAGTTTAAGACTCTATTCACTATCCTATTTTGATTAAGGCATAAAGGCCAAAAAAATCCATCTCTGAAAGTAATATCTTACATAGACTCACCTGTTTTCGGATTGTAGACATTATTTTCATTGACAAAGACGTTGTTGAACACTATCGTCCCTGCGCTTCTCATGGGACGAGTCAGTGCAGCAGAGAAAGAAAGGCGCGGCACGTGGGCATCAGACCCTGCAGGACCTGACCACAATAGAGAGGTACAGTGAACAAGTTAGTACGGAGCAGAAGTCACAACAATTAATACTTTGATTACTGTAGAATAAGAACAGCACATACCTTGCTCCCCCCTGAGACCTGTGAAATAACAATAGATAAAAATAATCATCCAAATGTAAAATCCTGTATTTATCATCAGCACAATACGAGCAGATGCACAGAGAGTAATAATGGTCCTACAGCGTTTGATGTGAGCGAGCCTCAGCAACCAAATCATCCTGGTTTATTATTTTCCTCTCTGCTGTTCAGGTTAAGGTAAAGAGGAACAACAAAAAAGGAGATAACCAGGTATCAGGAGTGTCTGACAGAAATATTTTTTGATGTTCTTTCACTTTCCTCACTCAGCAGAGCTTTTAGCTTGCTTTACAAAGAGGAGATAGTTCTGCATGAACATCCCTAATTGAAATGTGTTGTGTTGACTCGTACTACCAAAGTTATACGTTTTGCTCAGCACCACACTTCTGTTTCTCCACTTCAAAAAAAGCTAAATTTCAAACTTTTTTATAGGAGAAACCTAGAGTTTCAAGAGTTAAATATTTAACAGATTGCGCTAGGCAGGTAAAGTTATCCACCTTATTCTGAGCCCTCATGATACTTTGTGTGAATTCTGGTTCTGACTTCTGGTGATTTCAGTCAAACCAGCATTTTTCCAAAGTAATGTGACACCAATCCTGATTATTAGTGATTCAGAGATCAAAACTATGCGGGGATCATCTGTTACATCTCAAATAGGATGGTATGATTATTCAGCTGCCTTCTGCTATGGAGGACAAAAAGGAAGAAATGGCCTCTTATAATGTACACAAGCATATTTAGCTAACTTTATTAGCTCTCTATCAGTATTTACATAGTAACAAGTTGGCTGGCATTCTGTTAGAGGTGAGACACAATTTTATATACTATAAAGCAGACACTTAACAGATAGATTAATGCACGCTTCTATCACTAACAGGCCAGACAATTGTAATGCATCCATTACAAAGTCCTTACACTGTTAGTTTCCATATTGATCTTAAAATTCTTTTTTAGTTATCACTACATGGCCTTTGCTCAAGACAAGTTCAAGGGATGGTTTAAGTCTATGAACCAAGACTGCCCCTTAGATCCTCTAGTTCTTCTTTCTTGGCTGTTCTACAAGCAGAATTAAAAAGTTTGGTAATTCTTCAATAAGCCGTGACAGAGCCTGCAAGAGGGTCTTAGGGGATTGTGAGTTGAAAAAGCAAGCTAAAAACGTATTTATTCATTTATATTTAAGTAGTTCTTTATAATTTTATGAGAATTAGTAGCAGTTTTCCAATTTAAAGACTTTTAATGACTTCAGATTTTTAATCTTTTATCATTGATTTATTATCTTTTACTAACTGTATTGTTTCTTATTTATTTATTATTTCCTTTATTGCTTTGCGTTTTATCTCTCACTTTTTATTTTAATTCTCTTTCCATCGTTTTGATCATTTTATTAAATAAATGTTGGTGTACACTGGTCTCTAAACCCTTTAACCATTATAACTTTATGTCAGTCACTTTTGCACTCTCCTGTAAAGCATTCTGAACTGCAATTAAATTTGTTTGAAACGTGTTTTTTAAATAAAGATCTCTAAAAAAACTGTCACAGCCTTATTATCCCACACCACAATGCTTGGATTTTAGATTCAGTGTGATTTGCCATACTGTTAGTTACTGGCTAACACTGTATTGTCACACTTTAAAGTAAATGAAGAGTCTGCAGAAAAAAATAGACATGGTTAACATGGTTCATGGTTTTCTCTAAGCAAGCTGACTTAAAGCTCAACATTAATATTAGCATAGATAATAAGAAAAGTATCATCACCAGCTTTAGTTTGTGGATGCTCTGACAATCTCATTATTCCACAAATAACTCCCTCTTTAAATGTATTTTTTGGTTCAACTCTTACATTATCTTAAATATTTCCAGTTTTCAATACATTTTAAATTCTATAAATGTAGCAGGACGTGTTCTGTCAATTTGGCTGTCATGGTGGATCAAACATTACAGACAGGACTTTGTTAATGTTGACATGAAACCATTGGATGCTGCATGAAAGACCGCTACATAACGTAGTCTGACCTGCTACAGGACGCTGTAAACACATGTAAAATCTCATGATTATTCTCTGCCATTAGCTGCAAATTCAGTCAACCAAGCTCACCCCCACAACACAGAACTCCACCCCCCAACAGTAATGCCCCATTAGGCATTTTAAGGTTGAGTAGAGACCAGCCCAGCTGACACTGCACCAACCTCTGCAAATTTATTCTTGATTTTTATCAAAGACTCCACTGATTGAGCATGACACTCCATAGGGTATATATACTGAACAATAAACCACTGTTTTGGATTCATGGATGAACTTAAAAAGGTAGAAATGCTGTTAAAAATAGTCCAGTTCATGCTGCAAACAGTCTCATTTGCACTTTTTTTCCCCCTTCAGTATGTGAAATTCATCCATGAAACCAAAACATTGGTTTACAGTGTAGTAGATACACCTGATAGACTGTTGGTTTTGTTAAACAGTCCTCAGTTCAAAACCAGAAGTAGACAGCAGAGACAGGCAGAGCTGAGCAGCGCTGGTTTCTACCTATTATAATTTGGTGTCTTGATTGAGTGCCCCCTAGTGGCAGAATTTATATACTCTGTGTTAAAAACATGATATAACTTAACGTCAAGATTCATTCTGGCAGGATCAAATCCAGTCAAACAGGGAACAGCATGCATAAAGCTGTTCAAGAAAAACATTTAGCTTCATTGTACAACCATAAGGAGAACAGGTACCAGAGCTCGAACAATTCAGAAAATAGAGCTTGTTGGTGGTTAGCCAAAGATAGAAATTTATTTTATCTACCTCTAGTATATAACTTGAAGTTCCCGGTAATCATATCTACAGTAGAGACCTCAGGAATAAGGTGGATAGTGATTAAACTAAAATTAATCCAACAGATCATAGGGTAAATGTCTCATCTTTTACCTGGAGGACCAACGATCCCCTGCTTCCCCTCTCTGCCAGGAGGTCCCACTCTCCCTTGAGGACCTACAACTCCTTGGGGCCCACGTTCTCCTCTCTCTCCACGGGGTCCCGCAGGACCAGGTGGACCTTGATCCAAAAAAAGAGACATCACAGCTGTGAAAAACACTCCTGAAAATCCTCTTTACCAGTAAAGGGTTCACTTGGGAGATTCTAAAAAAAGCCTGATCAGTAAGCCCAGAAAGCCAAAACATTTAATCTGGTGTGCTTTGTGATCCGCCTTTCACCCTCATGTTTACTTTAACTCCTTTATACAGACTTAATAGGCTCTTTAAGTGAGTGCTTCTCAGAAATGCAGCCAGGATTCCTTCTTTGGCCTATTTTTCCTTCATCCTGACCTTGCCTCCCTCACACTGAGAGCTATCTCTTATCCTAAAGTTAAATCCCATGCCCTCTGTACGCCGAGACTCACCCATGAAGTCCTGCTGAACGAAATCGTGGAACTCCTCAGCTAAGTCCAATAGTGAAGAGTTCAGTCTGTGTATGTCTGAGTGGACTTTCTCCAGCTGGATGTTCTGGATATCATCAATAATATCTCCGTGAGACGTCACCGTGACATTGAGTCCATTAACACAGTTCCACAGCCCAGACACGTGTCTGTTCAGGCCCTCCCTGATCTTCACCAGGCTGTCTGAGAAAGAGTCAAAGCGGTCACACACTCCCTCCAGCTTGGTGAGTCTTTGGTCCAGGCCGTCACTGGAGCGCCGGCACTCTCCAATCTCTGTCACAAAGTTGCTCCTTATTTCTCGGATCTCTTTGCCCAGGTTGCCAAACCTTGTCTTGGAGTCATCCACATGGTCGGTCAGCTCTTTCTGCAAATTGTCCACCTTGTAGAGAATGTAGACACTTGTTAATGTGTGTATTTTGGAAGACTTCCTCAAGAACAAATATTCTTCTCCACCTTTGCTCTGATTTGTTTTTATATAGTATCTTAAACACACACAAATATGTAAGTGTATAATCTAAACCATGTCTGTCAAGAACTCAGGGTTTGTAATAGGCTCAAATATTTTTACAACTATAATAATATTATGTCAAAAGACGGTTGGCAAGATAACTAGAAGGAATGTTTGATTGACGCTGAAGCTGTTTGGAAGTCATTGAAGAAAAGTTTTGTTTTAGTATGTACAGTTTACTGGAGCAACAAACGCATCATGAGCAAAATTAACATTAATGTTTTTACAATGATAGTTTGATCTTCTGTGTAGTTTAGATGGGGAGTCTAACATATCATAGTGCAGTGTTTCTGGTTAGTCATGGTAAACCTTCCTCTACTCAGGAGCCACAATGGTAAAAAATGTTTAAGCAAAAGCCACAATTAAAAAAGAAAGCATTTTAGAATAGGGACTATAGTGATGGTTGATCAAGGAATGAAATCATGATGTACAGTGTAATAAGAAATAAGGATCAAAAGTTTCAAATTGAAACTGATAGTTTTATCAATACATTTCAACAATCCTCATCCTTTTTACCACTATAGATACTTTTCTGTAATTTGGGGGAAAGACAAGATGACTATACATTTCAAACAGACCTGATAGCTGAGATGATCTTGTAAGTAGAAGTTATAAAAGGCTTTTATTCCAACTGTCATATCTGTTTTATTTAAATTCACCCAATACAGTTCAACAGTGCCCAGCCCACTTTTTCAGGGGCGCTGGCTCAGAGGCAAAATTTGCCGTTCAACCTCCCCGAAAAGTAAAATCCTTTTAACAATAACATTAATATATAAACACGGCTAAACAGCTACCTGAAAACCATCACTGTACCTTTTATCCGTGCTTGTCTTTATGATAGAGTTTACATTTTCAGTGGTTACTGAAGACTTCACCAATCAGAGAGCTGCTGTCACACTCTAGGATTGTGGGTACTGTAGTATTCTTGGCAGAGATTGAGAATAAACAATGCTTTTCCTTAAAAAGAGGTTAATATTTTACAAACTTCTGTAGAGGAGAGCATATATCATCGTTTTACACTCAGGTGGCTTGTGGTAAGTCAAACTTGGCTATTTCGGGTCATATTGCTCATAATCAAATCCACTATGGAGAAAATAAATGGGATTTTCACTTCCTGAAGCAGTCAGGTTTGGTTCAGTTCAGTTTTGCACAATTCAGCATAATAAACCCTGAACTTGCTTTTGTTTCCAAATCCTGTCCATTCAGCCTTGATAAATTTGGAAATCTGTCCTTCATAAGAGAACGAGACTAGATGTGGCTCAGCTCAGTAATAAGAACCTTTCATTTGGCTTGTCATTTGGTACCCATTTGCGCTTTTACATGTGTATTTAATAAAAGAAAACAGGAAACTGGCTCTGAAATGGGAACCAGCTCCTGTGGTTCATATGAAAGAGCCGACTCAGAGAACTGGCTCGTTTGTGAACAACTCATCATTACTCAGTCCCTTTCCCAGCAAGCTTTGTTGCTGAACAGTAAGTCAACATTTCCATTAAAAGCATGTTTGTGACAAAACCGAAAAAAATCAGCAAAAGAGGCTGAGCTAGCCTTTTAGCTCTGTATGAGACTCCTCGACACTCCTGTCTCCCTTCATCTGGCTTGATGTGTAGCATGAGGTCTGCAGGACTAAGCCATTTGTCATACTGATTTCCTTCAAGTCAGGATATTTGTTAACCTGTGGCTTCTGTAAAGTCTAGAAATCACGCTGAATTTTCAAATAGCTACAGCGTGCAGCTCCAGCTAGAGCTAAAACATAGTAAACTTACTTCCATTACAATTCATTGCTAGCTGGTGTTCGTCACTTCCTGTCCCCAGTATGACTTTCTCGCATCATTACAATCACTTGATTGTATACAATCTAAAGTCATTTCACTGAGCTGACCTTGACCACACTATAGTTTAGCCTGTCACCTTGTGTAGTTAGCTATCCACCTTTTAAAAGGAATCCTGCTGGTTAAGAGTTTTCAACTTTGTCAAATGAACAGTATGTAAAATTCCACCACCAGGGAGCTCTCACCCAAAACAGAAACCCAACATGACAAGTACAGACCAGAACTGCCCAGATCTGCTGTTTACTTCTTGTTTTGAACTGATGACTGTGTTCAATAAAAACTTCACACCATAAGGTGCATGTACTGAAAGGAAAGCCAATGTTTTTTTTTATTCATAAAAATGTTAATCTTGCAAAGCAGATGGATATGAGCGTTTCCATGTTTCTCACTGGCAAATCCATCTTGCAAAGCTCCCATCTGAACAGTTTGGGTTCGGTTAGAAAGTGACAGGAACAATCAGCGTCGAGGGGCAGCGCTTTCGGATGCGGCGGAGTCGTGCAATTATGGTGGAAGAGATTAGTGTGCGTGGATGCTGCTAAAGCTCCGGTTTTATCGGAACTTGATGACATTTCTTCATTAAATGAAGAACAAAAAACTACAGTGAGTTGTTTTCTTTTCAAAAACGACAAAAGTCGTGTACTGACATGTCTACAGTCGCCATGGTTCGTGTTATGCAGTTTGGTCTCTAGGGAGTTTACTCTTTCGGTAGGGTGCAGGCACAGCTTGTTAGTGGCTATGTCATGTGTTTTGTTACTCTGATTGGATCATAAAGATTTGACAGACAGAACGTTCATCCAATCACCCTCCAATTTTTATTTTTAAAGCCTCTGCCCTTTCCCAAACGCTGTGTATGAGTGGTTTTCCAGATGGATACATGAAACAAATCCATCTGGATGTCAGGTTATAAAAATCTCATAACAAGGCAGAAATTTTTTTAAAAAGGCACTTCTGTGTTCACGCTGGAAGCAGTCCCAGGATGCTCATGTGCCCTGGAGGCTGCGCTAGAGCACATGAGCATCCTGGTACCACTTTAAGTGCTTTTCTCTCTCCTTCTAAGAAGTTTAGGAATGAAACCAAGATGTTGGTTTTCTGTTGAGTAAACATGCCTTATGGTGTGCCATTTTTATTGAACAGAGTCCTCAGTTCAAAACAAGAGGTAGTATTGAGAAGGAGGCTGTGGAGGTGGCTGGGCTGAGCAGTGCTGGTCTCAAGTCACTAGAAATGCGAAGTGTGGGGGCATCAGTGTTACAGAAGTGAATTTGGGTGATTGGAATCCCAATCCATGGCAGCCTCCATAAAACACACATCATTTCAATTATAAAAAATTAATAATTTATCTGTCTTTAAAAATTTTAGGAAATATCGAAGACACTGTAAGATGCCAATAAAATGTATATAAAGTAGCAATGGTCAAAGTTCAAAATATCATAGACATTTCAGTCCTGAAAGTCTGCATACTGTATCTGTAAATTAACATAATTGTCTTTAACATGCATGTATGGGGTTAGCGCTGTTGCCTCATAACATGCAGGTCCCTGGTTTCGCTTCCTGGTCAGGGCCTTTGTGTGGGTTCTCTCCAGGTACTCTGGCTCATTAGGTGATTTTGATCACTCTAAAATTGGCTGTAGGTGTGAATATGAGCATGCCTGGTTGTCTGTTTTTATATGTCAGCCCTGCGATTGACTAGGGACTAGTCCAGGGTGTACCCTGCCTTTTGCCCAGTGACAGCTGGGATAGGCTCCAGCCCTCCAACCCAGTGATAAAACTTTGAGTGTGCAACATTTACGGCTCAATTAGACTAGACATTTTTAAACTGCCAATTAGTGGCCGTCACACTATCCTTATAATCAGCAGATCACCTTACCTCAGAGAGGATGTTGTCCTTAGTGTTGGTCAAGTCAGTTATTGTGTTTCCATGCCTCTGTACAGTCCTCCCCAGGCCCTTTATGGTATCGTTGATGGAGTTAAATTTAATGAAAAACCCAGCCAGCTCTCCTTGGATGGACTTCAGGTCCCCTCCTAACCTCCCAGTATGGACGCCATGACCATCTAGACGATTCTTCAGATCATCTATGTTGATTTTACACTGCCCGGTACATTCCTCCACCTCCTCTCTGAGTCGTCCTACCTCCTCCTGAAGGTTGGAGCATACTTGAGAGCAAACAGATTCTCCTGAGTCCACCTTTCTCCGCAGATCTGTTAGTTCTGTCTGGCATTTGTTAAGGCGGGTGTTGGTGGAGTTGGTGAGTAAACGTAACTCGTCTTCTATACTGCTGCAGATGTAACAGTCCTCTAAATCACGGCCCAATGTTTCGACATCTGTGACGATCCTGTTGAAATTCTCACCATCTTCTCCTGTTAGATCCTTTATCTTTTTAACATCATTTGATAAGTCGATCACTCTGTCAAGCAGTGAGTCTCCGGTAACGGACAAATCTTTTAATCTTGTGTTAAACTTTTGAATCTCCTCTTCATTGGCTACAACTCTCCACTGTAAGGTTTTCACAGTTTCATCAGTCTTTTTGCCTTTTCCGTTAGGTCCACACGTCTCATTGCACATATTTGTGGTTGATGTTAGCCTTCTGTCCAGGAAGGTTGTAATGTTTTCTAGCTGACCTAACCTCCTGCTGTGATCAGTGACTGTGTCTCCAAGAACAGCCACGTCCAGCTCTAGCTTACCAATCTTGAAGCTGTGGTCGTCCAGCCTGCTGACGACCATGTTACGGAGCTGCGTGACGTCTCTCTGGACACTGTCCTTCACGTTATTCCCAGTGTTAGTACACCTCTGCTCTGCTTTTCTCACAGTACTATTCAATCTCTTTTCCAGTTCTCTCAGTCTGCCATTCAGCCTGTCCTCCGTCACTCTTCCCTTTCCTCCACCTGTCCCAGCTAGCTCTTTATCCAGGCGTCCTTTAATGGTGTCACATTTACTTGCTGTGGTTGTGACACGGACTTCTACGTCAGACATCCTCTTCTCTAGCTCAGTGACGGTGTTACAACAGGCCTGAGAGCGTTCTGTCTCTCTGCGGGAGATGTCCAGACTTTGTCTCAGGTGCTGGTCCAGTGAGCCAACCAGCTTCTCCAGGGCTTGGATACGCTCCCGGTCCTCTTGCTGCTGGCGCCTCAGGTCCTCCACACCCGCCTAAAAAGAGACAGGCAGAACAAGAATGGTTAAATGTATTGATCTTGTTCTTTACATGTTTTTTACATGTTTTCTGAAGTAAATGACAGGAAAAAATGAATCTCTACATGATATTCTTATTTTTTTAGATGCACCTGTATTTCTCATCCATTTGGAAACCCTCTTATACAAAGTGTTTCAGAAGTGCAGGGCTTTTAAAAAAATTCTTGGAGGGTAACTGGACAAATGTTGTCAACAAGAGCAACAAGATAAAATGAGGCAGTAGACATACACAGCTCAGGTAAGTAACATGAGCTTAGCAGGCTGGTGCTGTGGTATTTTTATGAACAGGGGAGCTTGTTGGTGGATCAAACTAATGGCGAGGCTGGTTGAGAGAAGAGCAAACACATCTCATCCACCAAGAAAACCTTTGAGTGCAGTTCCTTGCTCCTCTTTCAATAAAGAAAATGTTGTTCAGATTTAAAATAACTGCTGCTAAAGCTACATACAATCTAAATGCTTGGATTGCCCAGAGCTACCACCTCATTCTCCTTAAATGATGCTTATTGGTCAGGTCCATTCTCAAACTGGGAATAGTCATTTAAGGTCTTGTACACACGTAGCTGAGTATTTTCTAAAACGAATATCCCCCTTCATTTGTTTTTAAAAACACTTTTGTCCACATCTGATTGTTTACAAAAATAAACTCGTCCACATGTAACCGGCAAATCCGCCGTTAAATGCTGCCCTAAGTATGCCAAACCCATAGATGGCAGTGTTTTTCAGATGTGAAACCCATGCCAGCCAATCAGAATAAACTTCTGTCATTCTGTCTCTTCCGCCAGATTCAAACACGACGCAAGCTGTGACGTTTGAGAACCAAAAACTTCATTTCCCGGCGTACACATGTAACCACAAAACCGGAGTTTTCCAAAATCTCCACTTTGGCCGGAGTTTTCAGAAAAGATCATTTTTAGTGACGTAAAACTGCGGTTTCGTGTGGATGACAGGCCTAAACGTATAAAAATATATGCGGTTTCCCAGATACCTGGCTACGTGTGTACAAGACCTAAGATTGCAGCTTTGCAAGATGGATCAGCCTGATGACAGACATGGAATCTGGCCAATACATCAGCTTTGCAAGGTTATGTCCATGGAGCAGGATTGCAAAAACAGTTTCTAAATATGTAACACACTTCCCTGCTTGTGAAGGTACCTTGCAGGGGGTGGTGGGGGTTGTCTAAGATGCAGAGCAGTTTGTTGAGGGTGCTTCTCTCTGCCACAGTCGCAAGATAGACTATCTCCCACCCCATCTCACAGAGATAGCCTTCCTTGCCAGCCTGTCCTGCAGCTTCACATCCCTCCTCATGCTGCTGGCCCCCACAGACTAGTAAAACATCTATAACAGCTTTTTAAAGATGTTGAAGGACCCTGGCCTTTTAAGGAAGTACAGATGGCCCTCTCCTTTTTAAAGCTGGGTATCATTGGGTTTTTTCCCATGCCGGTGCAAAATTAGTACATTTAAAGGGTGCCAATGCCTCATCAGTGCCTGAATTGATACTTTTAAGAGGAAGAAATCATCTTTAAAGTCTTGAGTTAAATAAAAGTTGCCGTGGTATTGTAAATGATTCAAAAATAGGATGCCAAATGAGCATATAAGCAAAGGAAACAGGTGCCATTTCTTTACATAACATATTTCGTCCCATTCCTTTGGAGTGGCGGGATCGCGCTGGGGTTATGAAATGAAGCACCAAAATCTGTCTTGCAATTCGACACAACGGGTATTAGACGTGTTGGTACCAATACTATGGCGGTACCAGATTTTGATACTCATCCAGAGTTGCTTCCTGTGGAGAATGTCTGTGTTTGCTGTCCTGTACAGCCTTTTTTCCAACTGTAGCCCCAGGTATGTGTAGGTCCTCACCATCTGTAACACCTCTGCAGTGCCACAGACTGATTGCCTCCATGCCACTCCATACTGATGCAATAATTTGTGCAAAAAGAACCTGCCCCAAGAACTGAGTGCAGAAATTATATACTTGGCAGATGGTCAGCATTTCTACATTATAAATCCTTTTTTGTTTTATGTAACATTTTAGTTTTTGAAATACTGGATTTTTTGATTTTCACACTGTAAGCCATAATCACCAAGAGTATTACAAAAAAAGGCTTAAAATATTTTTACTTTTTATGTGAAATTGATCTGGAATTTATGAAAATTTCACTTAACACATGTGATATAATGATATTTTGAGATACACCTGTATTTCTAGATACTGAAAGTCAGGTTAAAAAGGAAAACATGACAAAGACACTGAGTAAAAGAGTCATTTGCAATTCCTCAAGGGTGTAAGATTAACAAAAATTGCTGGATTTTCGTTCAGTCCTAACCTTCCAATCCTTTAAAAAAGCTCAGTCATAGTGGTTTGACCACAGGATACATGCGTCCCATTTCTTATTCTTCAATGATGCAGCGGTTTATAGAGGAATGCATTTTTCATTTATAACAGTCTGCAGGTGGCTAATATTTGTCTGAGCTTCAGGCAGCGGAAATCACTGACAGAAATCTATGTGAAGCAAAGTTAATACATTTTATGGCTGAGCAAACTATGACTAGAAATAACACATCATGACATCAGTAAATACCAGGAACAAAGGAGAGCAATGTCTGCCCCTGAGGCCTGCAGCTCTGATTTGTCCATACTAAGCCTTACCTGGCAGGAGGAGCAGGACAAAGACACCCTTCTCTCCAGCTCCGTCAGTATCTCTTCCTTCAGAGTATTCAGCTGGTTTCCCCCTCCTCTGGCCGCTCCGTCCAGCTCATTTCCCACTCCATTCACAAGGTGGTTGTTGATGGTAAGCAGGGTCTGGTCATGGAGCTGAAGAAGACAAAGTCCAATCATGGTAAAATGGTCTATCTCTGAATTATGGTTACATTACATACAAGACATGCCCAGAGATAAAGTTTACTTGTGTCCTGTTGTAGAGCTGGTCCAGCTTAGTCTGGATGCTGTTGATGGTTTCCTTCATGTGTGGCTGAGCTGAATCAGCAGGGACAATGGCCCCATTCAGTCCAGGTCTACACAGAACAAGGATAAAGGTCTCTTTAAGTTTAGGATGTTTTTTAGATATTAAAGAAGTACATGATGGATTAGACAAAAACAAGTATTCAAGTACAAACTAAAGTATTTTCCAGTGGATGCTTGGAGACAATGCAAGATTATACACATGCAGTTTGTTTATGTAGCATCACATTAGGTTTTTTGAAGATTTCCTTTCGTATGTCTTCTCACCCTAAAAAAATATCAATATATCTTGATAAAAAAACTGTTTTGTCAAAAACTTGTGTGAATTATTAAGCAAAAACAGCATTTACATACAGCCTCTGATTTATGCCATGAATGGTGGTCTGCATGTTGTGGAGGTCTTTGGTCAGGCCACGGATTGTGTCCTCAAGCTGTCTGATCTTCTCTGAGTCACCTGAAGTCAAAAAAGAAGGGGAAAAGAAGATGTAAAATTGAAAAAAAAAAAAAAAAAAAAAATATATATATATATATATATATATATATATATATATATATATCATTTGTTAAGATGCTACAGGCAAAAGCCAAGGACTGTAAATAGGAAACAAAATATATATATATACACATACATAATGCAAATGTATCAATTTTCTCCATAACCCATTGTTGCTTCTGTAAAATAAAACTCAAGCGCGTATGAATTGGATATCAAAAACAACACAATGCGCAGATGGTCCAAGCCAACAAAACCATGTCAAACAGAAAACTATTCATTAAAAATTGAAATACCAAATGAAAACATAAAACTATTTCCAGAGTAAGTGTGGTTTGCCTTTCAGGGAGCTTTTAAACAATCTACCTTCTCCACTCTGTCCGCCGCCATTGTTATACCCAGTTGTTGTGACACGAGGTCGACCTCCGTGGTCTGTGGATCCTCTTGGCCCATCTTGGCAGTCTTCTCCAGAATAACCATGGCAACATTTCCACTCCATTTCTGTCACCATTTTGTAGGCGACCTTATACCTGGGCCTTCTGTACGTGCGATACCTGCGGATAAAAGGGAAAGATAACATTGTGACTAACAATGTCAGTCACAACAGCATTTAACACTTGTATTGTGAGCCTGATAACATAGAAAAGGACCCAGAGTGTTGCCTGTACCCATGTGAGCACTGTTAATGTTATTTGTGTGACAAACTTAAGGCCTTATTTTGATGATTTAACCCTCTGAACACTGAGCCTATTTTTTAGGTTTCTGCTTGAAAATTGCATACCCATAATAAAATGGGTAAATCTCTGCAACCACAAGGTCTATTTGAATAATTTGGTGTCATAGTAAAGGAATTCTGTTTTTTTTTATTTTTACAAAAAATATATATTACAGCTATAGTCTGAAAAAGTGATTTCTGTTTTTGTGATTCTTTGGCCTCTATCTCTCTGATATTTTGGTGTAGACTGCTTTGGCATATATCATTGAAATCTGTGGAGTCTCTGCTTTCATTTGAGGTGTCAATCGTGTGTTCTGCATTAAATGTTGTAGTGGTAGTGCCGGAAATATGGTGAGTGGGTTGACACAGCGGAGCTGTACGGAGTTTGATATGTCGTAGATCATTTAGTTGTTATTTGAGTTGTGTTTGGGGCAAGTAAAAAAGGTTTATATAGTCTTGTAGCCCAGGTTCTGCTGTTTAGTTTGATGTGCAACATTATTTTATTCTTTCGTGATTAGTGCATTATTTCACACTATTTTTGCCAGTGCCTCCAACAACTGGGGCACCTGAGGGTTCAAGAGGTTAAATTGCATTTCCTGAAGTGCATGATGCACAGCAATTTGGTGCATGTCCATCTACATTTCCCAATTTAATAGCGCACATTCCTAGTGCAAACTAAGATACAGAGAACTAAAGATAGATGTAGAGGCTTGATTATAGATGCATCATTGTGCCAATGACAGAATGCACACGCCTGCTGATGCTTAAGTATTTTAACAGCTGATTACAGTTTTTATTTCTTTAATAAACTGGACTCCAGCCAGCTCTTTAAACTTCTCTCATTTCGTTGTGCCTCTGGGCACAGAAAACACTAGTGAGCTCTGTGCCTGACCAGTCCTCATTTCAGGATACACATATAAGCAACCTGAGTGTACAAAATAAAAATTATAACTGCATCAGGAGGGAAAATAGCAAAGACACCTGTGCCAAAATGCTTTGAACAGGGTGAAAAATTTGGCTCTCAACATGTGGAAATAACTGAAAATCACAGGACCACTATATAAAAATTTTATTTTATCAACTGCTTTTAGCTGGTACTAAATCTTCCTATTTTGACTGTAAATGATTCAAATAAAAAAATCATGTGGTTTTTGGATCGTTTCTATATGTGTCATATAGCTAGCTATGCAGCTGAAAAGACTGACTGTTTGAGTAACAATACAATAAATAGACCAGAATTGGCCGGAAGTCTCCATAAAGATTTACGGCAGTGACACAGGCACATTAACAACCCTCACTGTAAAACCTAAGCACGCTGCTTTCCTTTCTGCCAGCCCACAAACATCACAGTAGGTATCACAGGGCCGTTTTCTGTGCCATAGAGAGGATTTCATCCCCAGTCTTGTGCTTCGAGAGCGTGAGAAAAAGGAATTTGACGTCCTCTCAGAGGAAAAACAAAAACAGGGCTTGGAGAGACGGCTGTAGGAGGAGTTTGTGGAGTAAGGAAAATTGTCAGAAGGGAGGAGAGTTATAAAAGAAAGAGAGAGTAAGAAGAAGAGATTGTTTTTACAGGACAGGAGGCTAGACTGTGGTGCCTGGAACCCCTGTCGGCCTCATTCTTAGCATAGCCCAGGTTTAGGCCAAGGCCTCTGGCAGGCATGGGGATCAAGCTGCCAGGCCGGGGTCAGAACTGGAGAGAGCTTCAAAGAGGTAAAACATCAGGAGAGTTTGATTAATGTTGTACTGAAAACATCCATGTTTGGAGTAATTATGCAATCAGGAGATTTTTATCCCAACATAAGTATTATCAAATCTCCCCTGGTCTGCATCAGGCACTGTGGCCGTGTCTGAAATGACTCTGTTCACTATATAGTGGTTAAACGACTTTGCAGGGGTGTCCATATTCTAAATGAGCATTGACCAATGGTCACTGTCCCTGCCGTATTTACAGTGCCTTGGATGTTTAACCCTTTTATTGATTCTATACATCAATCATGGTCAATATAATTTTGTTTTTTAACTACAAAAATTGCAAATGATTCTGTTTCATGTAAAAGTGAAAAGAAATTTCTACAAAACAATGTAAATTCAATAAAAATATGAAATATAAAATAAGTGGCTGTATAAATATTCACCTTATTCAAGTCAGTATTTAGTAGAGTCACCTTTGGCTGCAATCACAGCACTGAGTCTATGTGGATAGATCTCAATCAGGCTCGCACATCTGGACACGGCAAATTTCCTCCATTCTTCTTTGCAACGGTCTGGGCTTTGACTCGGCCACCTTGTTCTTCTCCCATGCTGCAGTTCTCTTGCAGACTGGATAAGATTCTCCTCCAGAATTTTCCTACATTTTGCCACATTCATTTTACCCTCAACCTTTACAAGTCTTCCAGGACTGTCTGATGAGAAGCATCCCCACAGCATGATGCTGCCACCACCACATTTCACAGAGGGGATGGTGTGTTTGTGGAGATGGGCAGTTTGACATAACATCTTGTCTGATGGCCAATAAGCTCCATTTTGGTCTTGTGAGACCTAAGAACTTTATTCCACTTGACCATGGAGTCTCCCACATGCCTTTTGGTGAACCAAAAGGCATGTGGGAGACTCCATGGTCTAGTCCAGATTTAATCTGAGCTGTCTTTAACACTGGCTTTCTCTTCGCCACTCTCCCATTAAGCTTTGACATGTGAAAAACCTGGGCAACCTGGGTTGTATGCAGAGTC
The DNA here is from genome assembly GCF_018320785.1 of Cheilinus undulatus. NCBI lineage: Eukaryota > Metazoa > Chordata > Actinopteri > Labriformes > Labridae > Cheilinus > Cheilinus undulatus. The sequence continues at coordinate 10,731,555 of NC_054878.1, read as the reverse complement.
TCTCCCATCTCAGCTGCTGAAGCTTGTAACTCCTGCAGAGTAGTCATTGGTGTCTTGGTGGCTTCTCTCACTTGTCTCCTTCTTGCAAGGCCACTCAGTTTGTGAGGACGACCTGATCTGGGCAGGTTTACACATGTTGATGATGGATCTAACTGAACAAAATAACCTTTTCTCTAACTTTTTTGGAGTGTTCTTTTGTCTTCATGGTGTAGTGGTAGCCAGGAATACTGATACATTGATATATATAAAATCAATAAAAGGCTAAAACATCCAAGGGGGTGAATACTTTCATAGGCACTGTACAAGGCGTCTATTAGAGTATGATAGAGGATGATTGCCAGTGGGGCTCTGCAATTGAGGAAAGGAAATGAGTGTGATTTCAGACATTATGACCACAGTAATTTGAGTATGAGACCAGGATTTAGTTCATGGGAATAAATGACCAAATGCAGGTCTATCAAAACATCTGCAGTGATGCTCTGCCTACACAAGTAAAGCCACAACCTGATACTCCTCTGGCTAGACTCTCCTGATAAATAGCAGACAGAAAATGAAAAGAGCAGAATAAAATCCGTATCTAAAGGCAGGAAAGGATGGATGAACAGAGGATACAAACTTCTGTGGAATTCCAGGACAGGAAGTTGCTGCAGCTAAATTGAATAGCTTACAGATTAAATTTCAGTCACAGAAGAAGAATCAGGGGAGATAAAAAAAATACCAAAGATGTGATGGATACTCACGCAACTCTCGGACACTGGCCCCAGGTACAGCGTTGGTAGTCTGGTTTGATGTATGTCTCCACTCCATCCTCCATCACACAGCTAACAGTGCGTGTCACCACATAGGCACACCAGTTCCTACAAAACCACACAAAAACAGAAATGGAGAATGAGAAGTGTGAGGAATCAGGCGTTGACACAAACAAAGCAGACACCCTACATAACACATCCATACTCCCTGTACACTCTGTTTGTCTTTAGGCTAAAAGAAGAAAGACTTGGACAAATATGAATGTAAATTCTTGTCACTTGTTTGACTGTTTAGCTCCAATATGAGGTCTGAGATACATATCTCAAGCCCTGGACTGATTATTTTTCTCTGCAAGTTTCAAGAGAAATTGTTCCCCCACACAAACGTCAGATCTGCTCAGGATAACAGCATGATTTCAACAATGGCTGCCATTGTATGCTTCCCAAACTCAACATCAACCAACCCACAAAAAGACACAAACACACACATGCTCACATACTCTTGAAGGATTGAAACTGCACAAACATGTAAAACTCCACCACTGGTTATATTCAAGCCATGAAAAACATGGCATTGAGATTAAAATTTCCTTCTCAGATTTATATAACTCCATGTTAATCCTTGAATATTTGTATTAGTTTACAGGGAATGAAATAAATGACCTCTAGGATAAATATGTTGTTATATTTCATGATATGAGTCTAATTTCTTTAGGACAGTGGGTCTTAACTGTTCTTACCTGAGCATCCATCACTGCCTCTGTAATAAAAAACCACCCACATTTCTGAAAAACGTCATTGTCTCAAATTAATTTCATGCACTTTGGACCTTGAAAATGCATATTCAAAAAGCATTATTAAAGAAGCTCAGAAGACATCCATACTCATCATCACACTGTTATCACTGGTTTAAATGCATGCCTTGTGTAGTAGGAGATGTAACTGATGCCACTGCTAGCATAGCAAAGTGATACGTAAGCTTAGTCTGAGTCCACACATCAGCATGTTTTGCTCCATCACTAAAGAGAAGCCAATTAACAAGCCAAAAGCCCTGTTTGTGTCAGTATGAATATTGTGAAGCATAGCAGTGAGGTAAAAAGTTTGTTCCCTCCTATCTAAGTTTCATGTCTGTAATAACAGTAACATACAGTGAGTAGGCTCGCTATGCGGAGTGTCTTTGTTAGCCTGTCTGAGGCTTTAACACAAGCTGTGAGCTGCACTGGATTAACTCGGTTTGACTTAAGACCAGTGCCGCAGAAATTTGTACAACAGTAGGACTAGGCAAAAATTAGATTAAATTGCAATATGGTCTGCTGCAATTTTTAAAATCGCAAAAGGTGCAATATTTCTTTGACCCTAAATCTGTGTCAAAATACCAGTTTTAAACTTGTTTTTTGTAGCAGAGATGTCATGCATGGCATATCATGCAATCATTCAGGTGCCATTTATTTTAGAACAATCTTCAAAAAATCCCACCTTCTTCATTTTAGTCCTTTTTTCTTATTAAATGTAAGAATGACAAAAACTCTTCAATGCAACAATTCATACCCAATTTGCAATACGAGTCAGAATGATCAGAATTAGACACTTCAAAAGAATTGTTCAGCCCCTGTTTAGGAATAAAATAAAGTTAAGTTATAATCGCATGTCAAATTGCAGTTGCAAAAGTGGGGGGAAAAAAACGCAACTAGATTATTTCTCAAATCGTTTAGCCCTCTACAACAGCAGCTTTAACAGCTATTTAAGGGTGTGTTTAAACTAAAGAATCACTTTTTTTAAAGTCCACAATGCTCAAAGAAGCAGAGTGTAGTATTAAATAAGGTTGGAGAAGCAGCTATAAGCACCATAGCTCCGTACACTTACCTCTACCTCTGCTAAAGGTTAGTTAAATTAATCGTGAACATGCTGTCTCCTGCAAATTCTTCACAATAGAAGTCTGTTATGTTATTTTGCTCATATGCTTTAATAGTTAATGACTACACATGAGGAAATGTGTTTCTCCTCAGCAGGAGAGAAATGAAACTGAAAACTGCAAGTGCATTTACAAAGAAGTGCACACAAAGTTGCTTATAAAGTCATTTTTTTGTGGTTGGAGAAGGGTGCTGTAACACCTGAATATCACTGCCATTGGGCCTTAACCTCTCATGATTTTATTTTTTTCATATTTTTCATACATCAGTGCTTTGGTCACCTTTCCATCTGTCAGTGGGTGTTAACAATATTTTAAGCAATAAAACAAAAAAGAGAGGTTTTGGCCCCACGCCAGCGATATGCAATAAAATGCATCAACTATTTTTATTTATTTAGTACAACGATATAATACCATTACTGTAAAAAGCACAAAAACACTTTGATATAAATTCATGGCCTTATCGCCAGCCCCAATGCATGCATTTTATTTACATGTATAATGCTTTGTTGTTTTCTAGAGATCTTAAGAAGTAACATCATTATGGTCCCCATAAGGCTTCTGGTTCTGTTTTACCCTGGGGGCAAAAGCCAAGTTTTGGGGGCTTCCTGTGTAGCTAGAGATTAGCGATAAAAGACTTCCTGCCAAGACTTCCTCTACCTTGCACTTTATTGTTTTCAGTCAAAGCAGTAGTGTGAGACACAGGAAGGGAGGTGGTGCTGAGAAACAACATCTTAGAATTAATAAGTGTCTATTCAGCGATAATAAAGCGAATAGTAGAATATTTCCTATGAGATGTTCTGCTCAAACTTTGTACTGTTCAAACTGAAGTTTCACTGTGGCTTTGCTAAATGTTGCATAGTGCTGTTCTCATGGTAGATTAACAATGGGTCTCTATGAATAATAATACAGATAGTACAGTCTAGACCTGCCCTCTTTGTAAAGTGTCTTGAGATAACATTGGTTAAGATTTGGGGCTATCCAAATTAAGATCAACTGACTGAGTGATGAGTTGTCTCGATTTATGTTTTTATTTGAATACTTACATTATCTCACATATTTTTAACAGTTTTCTAAGCCAGAGAAATCCTTAATTTTTAGAGTTAGAGTACATATACATGAGTGAAACGTCAGAGCACAGCCTGGTTTGAGGGCAAGAATGAGGGTCATAGCACTTCAACTTACATTAAAATGAGTAATCCTTATGAATTTGTTATACTAATAGTGCAATTAGAGAAAAAATATGATATATTACAAATTTCAGGTCATATCATCTACCTCTAGTACCTAGCATAATGGAGTATAATGTCAAAAGAGATACACAACTCAGAGATTATACTGGTTTATAGTTATTACACACTCTTTGTAGTGTACAAGCTTCTTAGAAAACCACACTAGGGCCATTAGTTGACTAAATGTTCCATCCGTTGGCTCTACTCTTTGCTGACTCGGCTTATCTGATCTCTTGTAGCTTTAAAAAACACTGAAACAGCCCTCTGTCAGTACTGGATGGATGACAACAAGAGCTCATCTTAAAGTCTACAAACAGCTGGAAAACCAATGCATGGAGATAAAAAAGTGGCCGTGTCAAGCTTGTTTGCCAATTCTTTGTGTGTTTGGCACCAGCAGCAAATGAGCTGCTGTTTTAAACATCCAGACACACAGAACAACTTCAGATGGAGTCGTGTTTCTGGCAACCTGGCAAATGAAAGTGGAATATTCACCCCCAGACATAGCTTGTTGCCCTCCATCGAATCCTCTGAGACTAACTTGGTCATGGCTGGTAGACGTGCTGGCAGTTAGTCTTCAGCTTTGTCTCCTTTAGGAAAAATCTGGTTGTCTATAGTGGAGATTTAGGTGTTTTGCTCAATACAGACGGCTGTTGCAGGGGGTTTGTCGGAAACTTTTTGTTGTGTTTCATAAGAGTAGCCATATATTCAAACCTCCAAAAAAGGGACACTTTCATGTTACCACAAACCTTCATGTATGAGCACATAGTACAGTCTGATTTTTCCTACCTTCACCCACTGTTTGTGTAAGCCAGTTTCAATATGGCTTCATCGATACCATTTCCATCACGGGTGACTGAAAATGGAACCATGTAGTGTGTGTAAAATGCAACATATTCATTGCCTAGTGCTTTTCCAAGAAAGCTCTACCTCTCCTGGTGCTCTTTGGAAAACACTGACTTCCTTTTCAGGTAGACAAACCGCCTGATGTTATGCAGCAGGTCCTGTCAGAATGATAAGCTGGGCCAGCTAAACAACGCTGACGCATGCATGGACTGAGACGCACTGATTGTGGAAATTAGGGCCAATGCAGATGCCGGTGTTTAAAATAACAATCAAACTGATGCTAAACTGGTGCAAAACCCCCACCATGCAAACATTTTCTCTTATGTTTGACAGTAAAAACAGAACAGAGTTTGTCCAACAGGTGGCTACTTCTGCCCAGTAAAATAAGTCTGATCAGGGCTGAACAATACTGGAAAAAACAGACACTCCATACTTCACCTTTCTATGATATATGTTGGTATTTTTAACGTGACACTTTTAACATGTGTTTCACACATCCATCTAGAAAACCTCCCATAGGTGGTGTTTGGGCATGTTTGGGCCCTTGCCGAATCGTTCGAGAGAAGGGCAAAAACATTGTTTCCGCAAAGAAATGAAATGTCATCAAGTTCTGATAAAACTGACGTTATAGCAGCATCCATGTCCATGTCTTGTGATGTGACTCTTGAGTTAGCTTAGTTTGGTGTAAATCGTTCAGCCCTGCAACTGATATCTGTCCATGCCACACTGTTTGCCAATGGGCAATGTCGGTCCACAGGGTGGATATCACCTGTTACCGATGGTAAAGACATACATTAGTGCATCCCTTGCTGCAAATCTAATAGGCCTTCCTGCAATCAAAGAAGCATCACTGATGGCACGTTTTTGTGTTTACAATGCATGCTCTGCCCATAAAAATTGCCATGCGGTCTAATGTTTGATAATATCTTAAATATTTCAAGAAATACATTCACCTGTTCACTGAGGCTTTCAGCATCAATGCACTAATCGTGATGAAGAATGGTCCATACTTGGTAAATTAACTTTTTGAATCACTTTATTGCAGTGCTACTTTTGACAGCTATTCTTAATTTTAGTTTTAGTCTTTTGATTACATGTCTTTTAGTTTTAGTCACATTTTAGTCATTTAGTCACTTAGCTCATTCTCTCCACTAAGTGAGAGCGAGGTCACCAGGCTTCTGCTTGACTCTAAGCCCACAACCTGTCCCCTCGATCCGATACCATCACATCTCTTGCAGGCAATTGAGCCCACAATCAGCCCTGCTGTGAGTTGTATCATTAACTCCTCTCTGTCCACAGGTGTTTTCCCAGCTGCTTTCAAGCAAGCGCGGGTTACACCACTGCTCAAAAAACCCACTCTCAACCCAGCCCTGGTTAAAAATTACAGGCCGGTCTCACTTCTCCCATTCCTATCAAAAATACTGGAGCGCACAGTCTTCAACCAGCTCTCAGAACACTTGCAGAACAATGATCTACTTGATCAGAATCAGTCTGGCTTTAGGCGGGGCCACTCTACTGAAACTGCACTTTTGTCGGTAACGGAATCACTTCGCTTGGCCAGAGCAGCTGGTCAGTCCTCAGTTCTTTTACTGCTGGATCTGTCTGCTGCCTTTGACACAGTAAACCACCAAATCCTCCTCTCCACACTCTCTTCACTTGGTATCTCAGGATCTGCCCTACAGTGGTTTAAGTCCTACCTCACAGGGAGATCTTTTAGAGTATCATGGAAGGGAGGAGTGTCTAAACTGCATGGCTTATCAACAGGGGTGCCTCAAGGGTCTGTGCTTGGTCCCCTACTTTTCTCAATATACACCACCTCACTTGGTGCAATCATCCGCTCCCATGGCTTTTCTTATCACTGCTATGCAGACGACACACAGCTATTCCTGTCCTTTCCACCAGATGACACAACTGTCTCAGCTCGGATCTCATCCTGCCTTGCTGATATTTCTAAATGGATGAGGGAACGTCACCTTCAGCTCAACCTGCCCAAAACTGAGCTAATTATCATCCCAGCCAGTCCCACTATGGAACCGCAGATCAGTATCCAGCTTGGATCAAATAATCTCTTGCCCACTAAGTCAGCCCGGAATCTGGGTGTCATGATTGATGACCAGCTAACCTTCAAGCTCCATGTGGCCTCGATTGCTCAGTCCTGCCGTTTCGCCCTCTACAACATCAAGAGGATCAGACCCTACTTGACAGAGCATGCTACACAACTCCTGGTACAGGCTCTTATAATATCACGTATTGACTCCTGTAACTCATTACTGGCAGGCCTACCTGCATGCACAGTTATACCTCTGCAGCTGATCCAGAACGCACCAGCACGTCTGGTCTTCAACCAACCCAAGAGAGCTCATGTCACGCCTCTTTTAATCTCTCTACACTGGCTTCCAGTTGCAGCTCGCATTAAATTCAAAACTCTAATCATTGCTTACAAAGCAGTAACTAAAACTGCTCCTGTTTACCTGGAGTCCCTCATCCAGGTCTACACCCCTTCTCGCCCACTACGCTCAGCCAGCGAAAGGCGCCTGGTACTTCCAGCACATCATGCTCCTAAGTCACTAGCTCGACTCTTCTCCTCTGTTGTCCCTAAATGGTGGAATGAATTACCCAACTCCATTCGATCTACAGACTCCCTGTCTACTTTCAAGAGAAGGCTAAAGACCCAGCTCTTCAGAGAACACTTTGCACTTAGCTAGGCAATTCTCTACTGTTGTCCCCAGTAGTAGATTGAGTCTCAGCCAGACTATTCTCCACTGCTGTCCCCAGTGGTTGAATGAGTTTCCCAACTATAGTTAGCTCGTACTGTCCTGCTCTACTTCTGGGATTTCTTTGCCCAGCTCTTTGGGAATGATCCAGCACTTGGTACTTGGTAAATACTTGTTGTGAAGCCTAATGAATGGTGATTAGTGATCCCACATTTTCCTTGATTCATTGTTGCTGTCTAAAAAAAACAAAAAAAAACCATAAAAAAAAAACATAAAAACAAAAAACAAAAAAAAAAAAAAACAAAAAAAAACTACATAAACAACGTATATTTTAGGTACTCTGCCTTAAACTCTACACGGCAGCACTTGCGTCCAATTGAACCTGAAGCACTTGATGGCACTTACTGATGTTGTTTCTTCTTGTCTAGATCATTGCTTGTGTTGTTCTTGCTCTCAAATGTACGTCGCTTTGGAGAAAAGCGTCTGCTAAATGACATTGTAACATTGTAACATTGTAACATTTCTAGCCTTTTTAATTTTAGTCTAGTTTTAGTCGACAAAAACTCAAACTTCAGTCTAGTTTTAGTCCATAAAAAGTCCTCAAATTCCAGTCTTTACTTTTAGTCCAAGCCATTGTTTTCTTGTCTAAATCTGGTACCAAATCATGGTATTGTGTTCTTTGTACCCTGCCAATCCTGGGGTCCCTGCTTTCTACAGCAGAGAGGAAGAATAGATGCAGATGCATTGGTTTTTGACAGATTTACCCAGTGGAGAAATATCAAGGAATTTTAGTGTCGGACAAAAACTAAATGACATTTTAGTCTAGTTTTAGTAAATTTGACAAAAACTGAATGTACTTTTTGTCAGTTTTACTCATCACAGATCTATCTTTGGCTAGTCTTAGTCTACTTTCGGTCATGGAAAAAAAGGCTGTTGACGAACATTAACACTGCTTTATTGCCCCTTTTGGCGCACTTTGGTTAAGCCACAGTGACGTAAAATAAATCCATCACTGCTCCTTAATGTCTAATTTCACCTAAGAAATCTCACAGACAGCTCAGTGGACCAGTCAAAAGTCATCTTCACCTGGTATTATCAAAAATATACCTTTTTATTTGTCCCTTATTTCCTTCTATGTTCTCTATACTCTAATTTACTCAACTTGCTTCTATTAGTTGGTTAAAACAGCAGCAGCTTCAACATCTATAGAGACTTATCTGTTCTTAAACAGGGTGCATGTTTGGCCCAAAATTAATGCAAATTCCCACTTAAACTGGGATGTGTGATCAGCCTATATTTGATTGAATTTTTGTTAAAAACACTGATTACTGCAGCTTTTTGAGTAAACATGATCTCATTAAACCATGACTCCTATCTCCTAACTTCCTAAATAAACCCTGCAGTTAAAGCTATGATTATTCCACAGAGGAAAATTGTCGACACGCACGTCATGAAACACGATCTGAAATGCTCAGAGTTATTAGAAGCACACAAACACTCCCACATACTCCCCCATGTCTACATGCTTCTCAATTTGTCCTTATCCCCACTGACCTCCTCTGACCCACAGATATCTTTCATGATAAGAGCCACAGATAAGTTTAAGACACAGACGTTCTTCAGATGCTTTCTATCATCATTTGCCTATTACCCTGAATCCTCATCCACTGCTATTTCCCTGACGGTTATTATGGCCAATTAGTGTCAGTCTCACATTCATCTGAGCAGAACTATGGAGGGTTGATAGATACAAGGAGTTCCTTCATGAAGGACAGTCAATCAGCAGCCTCCGTCTCTCTGTCTGTCCGTCTGCCAGTCTCTCTGATGTCTCTTTCTGACTTCATGTCACTTCTTCTCTCTGCTCGCTGCAGCTCATTTCATTTCCCCTTTCTGGGCCCTCCCTGCCCGTGTGGAATTCTTTCTTTCCATCTCACTCTGGCTGTCTCTGTTAATTCGTCCCTCTCTGCCTGTGTCTCCATCTCTGTTTATTATCTGCTCTTCTTCCTCTCAGCTTGACTTTATCTCCTCCTCTGTGCGACTACACCTCTCCACTGTTCCCCGAGGACTAACGTAAGACTGTTATCCTCCTCTTCATTCCTGAGCCGGTCTGACTGACAGAGAGAGTTTATCATGTTTCGATCCTCCCCTGGCCCTGATGACCTCCTGCCCATGACCCCTATTCCTGTGGCTACTGTACGTGGGAAAGTGAACAGGACTAATTAACTGTCAGCTTTATCATAAAAGCTTTTACTCTACAATCACGAGGAGCTGGTTGACCTGTGTGACATGCATGTAGAAGAACACATTCTCAGTTTCAGCAGGTGGCATATAGAAAAATGATGCATACATATGTGTTTAAATCTTTCAACTTTTCTGAACTACTCAATAAAATAAAAACAGTTTTGTCGTGTTTGGTAATAACTGGTTTAGTGGAGAAAGGGAAATCCTGTAGTAGTTTGCAGATATGTTTGGTTATCAGGAGTGTCCACCAGTCCACGAAACCAGAAGTAAGCCAACCACCTGTGTGCGAAAACCTAACAAAAAGCTGCAAAAACCAACATAACCAACATGCACTATATGAACAAAAGTATTTGGCCACACCGGTTATTTATTGAATTATTCAGGTGTTTAAATCAGATCTGTTGCCACAGGAGAATAAAATCAAGCTCCTAGCCATGCAGTCTACATTTGCAAACATTTTTGAAACGGGTCGTTTTGAGGAGCTCAGTAACTTCAAGCGTGGTACTGTGATGGATGCCACCTTTGCAACAAGACAGTTCGTGAAATTTCAAGTGATAATTTTAGAAAGTGGAAGCATTTAGGAACAACAGAAACTCAGACACAAAGCAGAGGACCTCATAAAATCACAGAGCGGGTTCAACAACTGCTAAGGTGCATACAATGCTCTCCTGATTCCACAGCTAAAGAGTTCTGAACTTTCACTGGCATAAATGTAAGTACAAAAACAGAGCAGCAGGAGTTTTATAGATGCATCACCTTACATCACCAAGTCAAATGCCAGTGGACGATAAAGTGGTATAAAGCACCATGACACTGGACTGTGGAGCAGTGGAAACGTGTTCTGTAGAGTGATGAATCAAGCTTCTCTGATTGGAAGTCAGATGGCTGAGTCTGGGTTTGGTGGATGTCGGGAGAACAACGTTACCTGCCTGACTGCATTGTGCCAACTGTGAAGTTTAGTGGAGGAGGGATAATGGTATGGGGATGTTTTTCAGGGTTTTGGCAAGTCCCCTTATCTCCAGTGAAGGACAGTCTTAATGGTTAAGCATACCAAGACATTTTGGACAATGCTCTACGTCCAACTTTGTGGCAACAGTTCAGGGAAGGCCCTTTTCTATTGAAACATGACCGTGCCCCCAGTGCACAAAGCAAGGACTACAAAGACATGGTTTGATTAGTTCAGTGTGGAAGAACTGTCTGGCCTGCACAGAGCCTTGACCTCAACCCCGTCGAGCACCTTTGGGATGAACTGGAGAGGAGATTGTGATCCAGGCCTTCTTGTCTTACATCAGTGCCTGACCTCATAAAGAATGAATGGACACAGGCTCCCACAGAAACACTTCAAAATCTTGTGGAAAGCCTTCCAAGATCAGTGGCAGCTTTTTTCACTGTTTATCATGCTGATACCTGATTGGTCAATTGAGCTTGGATTGCAAATGTTCTGCAAACTGAATTGAGAAGACTCAAAATAGTGAAAATCCAAACCACTGTGAACAGATTCTGTCAAAGATCAGTGGATTTCTAGTTTTCCTGAAAACAGTTGAATGGATTCCACTTCAACAACAGGGAAAGTTTTCACCATGAAGATTTGACTCATTTTGTAAATTTACGATATATCATGTTTCTTTGACCTGATCGAATCAAAGAATGTCTTTTAAATGAGTCAACCAGCTTTCATACATCTAAAGAGTTCTGTCTAGCCTTTTCCAAACATGTGGCTTGTCAGATCCATACTCTGCTCTATTGATGCACATGATTGCATTACAGTTTTCCATTCTGCGGTTGGTGACATTGCCTAATGTTGCTGTCATCACTCAGAGCTGGTGATGTTAAAGATCTCTACCATCATATCTGGTATCCACAAACCCAAGAACATCCAAACACAGCTGTGCCTCCCCTCATGTGTTTCCAGAAAGCTGTGGTTCCTTGCAGCGATCTTTATTTCATTATACCCTTGGATGATTTGCTGGGTTATCTTGTACTGCGGCTTGTTATACTTTCATGTGTACATTGGACTGAAAGTTTCTGAAAAGCAGTCTAACATCTCCATCAGGAATTCAGAAGAGATCAGAAGTGTTTAAAATAAGACAGTGGTGATAGATCATAACAGCTCTGTCTCCTCCCCCTGCAGTCCCACCGTGTTGCTCTAAGTCACTATGATTCAGTGGGACAGTTCTGCCCATCTATTATCCTGACGTAGCGACTCTCAAGGTCCCAGACACAGCAGATAAAACATGAAGTTGGCAACATTCACACATCATCTTCCCTGATGGAGAACAGGCGCTGTGTCCCGTATAAATAAACACAACCAGCTCTATTTCTCTCCACTGAGCAGACACAGACATGCATTTCCCACACATATACATGTAAACGTACTAATCTCTGCATCTGCGGCTTTAAAACACCCACATTTCTGTGCATACCCTCCCTGCTGGGGTATTTTCCATCATGGGTTGTCACTCCAGAGAAATACATAAGAGAGGTCTTTATACTGGAGGCAGGATGACTAAGTGTTAGTGCAGCACCAACAGCATGTCTGTGGGTGTGTGTGCTCTTGCCTTCTCCACAAAAGAGAGTACAGTGTGTTAGTTGTGACCATGCATGAGTGCCTGAACGCATGTTTCCTGTTTCATGGATGACACCTCCCACATTTCTTCACATCGCCCTCCTCTCTCTCCCTCTCTGACCACTGGGAAGTTGAGCCTTTCAAACAATAATCCAATAAAAACTCATTAATCCGAATAGCTGCAGAGGAATGGCTCGAATGAAAGTTCACTAACAGCACTTGGCTCTTTTCCACCAGTGTAAAACACAATTACAAATACACGTTTTAACACAAACACACAGCATGTGTTTATGCACACAGTAATGCCACAAATGAACACTGAATGTGTGTTTGACTGCATGTTTGTATGTGTTTAGCCTCCTTACAATGGCACTGTGAGCCGTTAACCTCCATGTTTCCTCAACAATATCAGCATCACAGGACAACACTGCAAATAAACAGTCCAGTTCCTGCACATTTAACCCAACGTTCAAGGCTCCAGATCAGATAAAGATAGATTAAATAAATGTCAAACTGTAGAACAATGCTGCTACAGCGTTAATGAAGCCTTCAAACTGGTAATGACATGCAGGTGAATCAACCAGCACAGATTTATACTCTGCAATCAAGCAGAAACCTGTTGGTGACAAATACAGCCAGTTCAAAAGTGTAAAAATGCAGTTCCTCAAGAGTCCACTAGAGGCTGGCTGCAGAAGCTGCAAAATCAAATACAGAACCCTAGTTAAAATGCTGATTTTCACACCAGAAATAAGCGTGTTTACAGCCTGGTTGGAAATATGATTTTTGCTGTAATAGTTAAGAGGTTAATATTCAACTGTATAAGGACTGGAATTTTGATTCCTTCTTATTTCAAAAGGCATATAAGGTGTGCAAAATTAAGGGCATGGCTGACATGACTGCAAGGCAACATGCTAATGCTATTTATGGCTGTTCTGGACCGGGTGCACAGGGTGGGGCAGGTAACAGCTGTGTGACAGCTTCATTTTCAGGGTGCTTTTGTTATTTGTCCGAATAGTGCAAAACTTAATTTGTCAGCGTCAGAGCAGAAAAAAATCTGGAACCCCGAGAAATCTTTGGCTCTCCCCTCTAGGGGGGCATGGACCCACATTAGGAACCTATATTTTTATCAGTTCTGCAAAGGAGGATTGTTGGTGTCCCCTCTGTTAATTCACATTTTGGCTCTGAAGAAGTGTGAGAGAACACACACACACACAGTCAAAAATATAGATACACATAGCATTCTGCTCCCCCTGCTGGCTCCACCACTCTTGTCTTGCCCCTGTAACATCTCTGTTTCTACCTTTGAACCCTGCACAGAGGGAGGGATGCCCCTGTTGCCTCTGTGTCAGTGATACTGGAGGAGAAATGTCACAGGGGCAGAAATATCACACCGACCAGAAGGGCTGGGCCCCTGAAAAACCCAGAGACTAGGCCGTCCCCAGGTGTGAGTTACTGATGTCATTGTTAGCATCCTGGCTAACAGTTCCCTGATTTTGGACCTAAAAAAAGGTGTCAAACTATTACTGGGCTCAGATGTTAGAATCATTTATCCATGCTACCTTTAAAACTATTTTCATCACTTTTTTCTGCCCATCTGTGTTAGCTTTCTGCCATTTCTAACCCATTTTGGCTGTTTTTCACCCTTTCTCTCCCATCTTTTGTCACTTTACACCCTTTCCGCCAGTTTTTGCCCATTTTTTCACTGTGTTGCTACTCAACATCCATTTTAGCCACCTCTTTTTGGCATTTATATCCAATTTTGCCACTTTCGCCCATGAAAGTTACTTTTCACTTGTTTTGGCCACATCTTTTTGCCCATCGTTGCCACTTTCTTTGCAAGTTTTAACCCGTTTTGCCACTTTATGACATTTTTTGCTGTTTTTGGCCCTTTCAATGCCTCTCTTTTGACATTTACGCCAGTTTGCAAGGGTTTGCCCATTTTTCCACTGTTGTGCCACTTTACGCCCATTTTAGCCACTTCTTTTTGACATTTATAGACCAGTTTTTCTGCTTTTTGCCTGTTTCTGTTGCTTTTCACTCATTTTGGCCAATATTTGCCCATTTTCTTTGTTTTTTGCTCTTGAATGGAGCAAAAAAGAAGATTATGATATGGATTTAACACAGCAGCTGGTCTGGAGAAGAAGGAAAACATCTTCTCTGCCAAGTGGAGCTGACAGTGTGGTTCTTTGCTCTTGTTTTAATAAAGAAATGTGGTCCATTTCTGATTAAACTGCCAGTGTACCGTACCAAGGCTACAGCCAAGCTAACCACTACAATCTTTTTTAACATGGTGACCGCCACAGATTGGGTGATGTAACTCAGATTTCATTGTACTTTCTATAGTCTATGGTTCAACCAAAAATTGTAAAAAGTTGTAAAGCTATGCTTTTTAAGGTTCCAGAGTTTCCAAAGATCTCAACATCTGCCTGAATATTTGTCTGAGTTTAAGTCACGTAAGTCTTGTGCTTCTCACGGGACAAAGTGCTGCTGATGTTATGTGCTGCTTCCTAATAAATGTTAATGAGAGAATGAACCAAACCAAAGCATCTTTATTGTAAGTGTTTCCTAACACCAACATTTGTTTTAACATGTGGAAGGACTTAAAGATGACTGGTTGGTTTGGAGAATGCACATCTGGTTAACTTTGCCAAAACAATAAAACCACTTGGGTTAAGTCTGTAAATTCATGTAACACATTCTGAAAAAGTGAGTAGAGTGAGTAAATTAAGGTTTATGGGAGAAACGTTGCCATAGAATTTGCAGATTGAGTCGTACTGACAGTCAGTGAAGAATCAAATCTGAACATTTGGCGTTTATTACCTCTAACCACTTTGTATGTCTTTGAGGCCTTTCAAGCGAGTTGACAGCATTTATTACCCTGTAAAATGGTTGAAAAGCCATAAACGCTGCATTGTTTTCATCCATGTTTGCTCTAAAAGTCCCTTTCATTCCTCTCCTTTGCTGGAACAATGCAGCATGGCCTTCTCTGCAAGTTAAAGGCATCAAGAGTCAATCAGTGGACAGGGTTAAACCAATACAGCATTGTGATGTGCTGCTGAGTAGACGTGTGACAAAAACACATATTTAAGGAGTGATTCTAATAAAAGCCACAGTAACAAATCATATCTTTTCTTCCAGGGTTATATGTTATGATATGAAAAAACAGATTTTCAGATGAAAGCAGCTGGTTTACAAAGGTTTTAACATGAGTAATCAACAATCAAATCCTAATATTATTTCATACATTGATCCACTTTAACATTTTAAGTGATTACTGATGTTTTTCTATTGTTTCTCTTGATATAGAACTCCCAAAATGCCGACATTTTCAGTCTGGTTTGACCAGGAAACAGAGTAGAGTTGGCCCAACAGGTCGCTTCTTCTGCCTGATAAAAATTCTCTTTTCATAATCAGTGGTTTGGTGAACCAGATGCCAGAATTAAACTGGTACTACACGGATAAAAACCTGCAACTTACATCTATTTATGCCACAATGTTTTTTAAGACGCTTGTATTGGTGCATCCTTAATATTAAGAATTCATTTCATCTTTAACTATAGTGTCTTGCAACATTCAATAAGCATGTTAGTTTCACTAAACTCACACTGGCACTGATTAAACAGAGTAGCAGATCACTTATCTTCACCTGGCACTGAAATAGTCTAGGAACACTGATCAGTCCTCCTTTCAACAGGTGAAAAGTACAGTGGGTATAGATCAGGCACCCATAAAAGAGGAGATAGTCCTCAACACACTGGTCACCGTTCTTGGTGCTGTTTGTTGCATGTCTTTCCAAACCCTCTCCTCATATTTCCTGTCTCTCTTCAGCAGCCATAAAGGCAAAGATCCCCAAAAATAACAAAAAGAAAGAGTACTCAAGCTGAGTGAAAATGCATATCTTGTTTCCTTAAAAAAAAAAACAGTCTTCTTTTCAGAGATAAATTCAGACTCGTATGATGTGTTTATTGCAAATGCTCTTACTGTAAAAACAAAATTGCAATTTACTGCAGCTGTAGTTTAATTTTTTCCTTCCATTCCTTCATTTTACTTCTTCTTTACCCGACCCTGGGCTCTGTAGCTGCTGTCTCTTATTAGGTACTGAGCCTTGGGTTTTAAGAGCATTTCTAGCCAAAAACAGCGGCCTATTAAACTGGGTGATGAGAGCGGTGAGTGAACAAAAACAAAGAAGTGTAAGGCCGTAAAACCAAAACAATGAGCTGAGATGTGCAGTAAAGCTCTTAACTAAACTGCAGGGTCTACTGATTTTTTTTTTGCTTGACCCTGTGGGGGTGAGGGCACCTCATCCTGTCTCTGCACCCCCTTTCCTCTCTTCACACTTCTCTCCGTCTTTGTATTTTCTCTTTAGAGTTCCATGTTTAATGTTGTCACAAAGATTAGTTGTTTTGTGGTGATAATTATGTAGAATAGGTAAGATGAAGATTGTCTGCATGTTGGCATGGTGGGTGGTGAGAGCTGTAGGATGGGGGTTGGGTGGCTCTGGGACACTGGAGATCACTGATCAGCCCTCTGGAGGTGTCGTGGGACCAACTGAACAAAACACCAGGGGAGGGCAGCCTCATGTAATTGATTGTTTACACAAAACATTGAGTTTTGACCTCTCGCTGGTTTGTTTGCACCAGTTAGCACACGTCATTTGTGATGACACCAGATCAGAGAAGATTAGCCAGCTAATAATGAAACTGGTGACTGAGGGCATGTTTATGTTAAGGTTTGTGTGAGGAGAAGGCTTCAGGGAGTCAATGGTGTTTATACCAGGTTCTTTGTGAACACTTGATTCTGATTGGCTCTGGAAGTTTCATTGGTGTCCATTAACTTCTGATATATGGACACCTATGGAACTTCTCGAATAGTTCTGGCCAACACTGTTCCAAATTAATGCGCAGCAGCTGTTAGATGGTAGGAGAAACCATGGCAACCTGAGGGAATCTCTAGGAAAAAAGGAAGAGACAGAGGCAGCACAATGAAAAAGTTAACACCCAAAGATTTAAATCAACTGGAAAATGAGACACATGAAATCAACTACAAAAATGGGCGATTAAAAAAGACCAACTGACTTGCTTGCATAAAAATGGATGGATTCAAACTTTGAGAACTTCCCTGTCGATGTTCTGAATGATACCCTGCTGGAGTTTAATGCTGCCGCCCAGTCAGCCAAGGCAGGCAGGAAGTACAGGCCAGCATCAACCGTCACTTAACTGACAAATATTATGGCAGACTCCAGGTTAAAGACCAGTAACGCAGTGTTTACAGCCATCCTAAACGCTACAGGAAGAGCAGAAAAGATACAAGCTTCACCATCCTGTGACCTCTAAGTCAGATCGTGAATTGCGCGTTACAATTACAGATCATAGAGGACTCTCCGTCTCCCTCGTCTTCATGCCTTTTCATTGATAAATCCATTAAGAGAGTGCTGAATTACATTTACATTCTCTTGACGGACTTGAATGACTATTCCAGTTATTATTTAAACCTTCAGTTGTTGCTGGGGAAAGGAATTGCTGCTTTAGTAAAACTTTCCATTTTGATCGCAAAACATATGATTTTTGAGGGTCATAAACTTAAAAGTTTGGGAGCCCTTGATGTAAAGAATCAACACCACATAACTTTGTGATGACTCTGGTGATGTACACCCCTACAACAAAGCTCCATGTTGAAGTTTCCTTTATATTTAAACACATGAAAATCTGGAGAGGTCATTTTTCCAGTTCCAAGTATTCTACCCCGCCCCTCTAACACTAAAATATAAAGTCACAGAGCAGTTCATCTCAGTACAGTCTGTTGTTAGCTGATGTCATTGCCTTTATTGAAATTTAACAGTCAGTTAAATGCTGTTTTTTTGTTCATTGTCAGGTAAATTTTGCCAATCAGCCACAGCGGTCTATGGATCATTTGAAGCATCATAACCATAGACTGTAGAAAGAATTGGACAAACCCCGTGTGACATCAGCCATCTGCTTACAACAGGCGGACTCAAACAGCTCTTGAAGCCGATCAATGGCGGCTTCCACATTGAAATCGCGGCCTCAACCGAACTTTGGATCAACCTAACGGCCTGCCCACTAAGCGCAACTTCCTGTCAGCTAGCTAGCTAGCATTCTGGTCGACAGAAACGTAGCTTCTTCCTGTTGAGCTATCTGTTAATCAAATGGGACACGCCAATCGGTCCGCAGTAAGGTTTTTCCTAAATATAATCTAAACCATTGAGGTCCAAAAAAAATTCACCCCCTGTACAGTGAGAGTACATGAAGAACACATTTGCAACCAAAATCATAACAATATCTTGATTTATAACTCCCTGATGGATTACTGCAGCCAATAGCACTACCAGTAACATTTCAGGGGCGGAGCTAGTGGTAGCCAGACCTGCACAAGGCCCCCTGAAATCTGATCAGCCTCCCAAAAGCCTGAAAATGTTTGTCTTTTTACCTTGTCAGCTGTTAACCATTTAGGCATACTCAATAACTTGGCATATCTGAGCATATTAGATTGGTTTTATTGTTTTTAAATATCCTCAAGGGTAGGATTATAAAAAATAGCTCCACCATCCTTATATATTTCTGTATGCAGCCCTCAGTGGAAAAAGTTTGGACAGACACCCCTGTTTTAGAGTAAAAACAGCTCTAAAACATTACTCTGCAAGCAGAGTAAAATTTACACCAAACATTAAAATTTTCAATGTAAAAATTTATTAAATTTTTGTAAATTTACAGTTCAGTCACAACTAATAACCCACAGTTATTTTTCATTCAGAATGAGATCTGATGAGAAGCTTTAAACTGAAGTATCTGTATTGGCAAATATGAAAATTTCTCCTGATATTAAATCCACATATCAGCTGTAAATATTAGGCAAATGTAGAAATAAGTTTGAGAAGTCTTAGGCTTGACTGTCTGACTAATGTCAGAAGTCTTTTTATTTGTTTGTCCTCATTTCTTTGATTTTGAAGTGTGTTTTAAGGATGGAGGTTTAATGTCTGAACTACATTTAGGTATCAGAATCAATATCAACCATAATTTGGAAATTTTAGACAAAATCCAAACTTGAGCATCCCTAACAGAATCCCCTCTCTAATGTGAATGTGCAGATCTTTGATGAAGAGTTTACTCAGACCGCAGTGATAGGAAAGGCCTGATCCCCCACTTTCATTGCACACATTTCTAAAACAAACCAGACATAAACACAAGCACAGAGCGCTGAAAAACACTTACATGCATGTTAACCTAGACAAATAGACTTTGCCCTTCACCTGCAGACGCAGTCAAACAAACAAAGATTTCATTACCTCTTCAGCAGACTCTACGCAGTAAACTCTGAACACATCTTCTTTTATTTACTGAGCTATAACTCAGCATGAGTGGAACTCTTACACCTGTCTGAGCATCATTTTATTTACCAATAAATTTCACCTCCTCATTAAACTCCAAACAGACACTCCAACAACGAGGCAGGAAGTAGAAGTCTGACAACTCAACCTCACATACCAGGTCCATTTAATTCAGCAGCATCTCTGCATGAGGCCCACAGAGAGGAATTGTGTAAAAGTGGACTAGTGAGTGACAAAGAGAGTAAGTGGGAGGAAGAAGGAATAAAAGACAGAAAGAGAAAGAAAACGGGGGTTCAGTGCTTAAACAAAGAAAACACTTGGCGGCGCCTATTGTTGAAGGATCTTTCATTTAGCTTCAAGGGACGGCTTCGACAGCGTCTCAATGAGTGGATGGAAAGGGGCGGGTCTAATGTTTGAACTGTGACCCAAAGGTCAAGCGCCCCTCCAACGTCCTTGTAAAGGTATCTCCCTGTAAACACGGAGCAAAGCACACAGACTGTCACCAACGACGGCCTGCACACTCGAGCGCTCTCACTCACGGCTGAGTGAACGCACGCCAGCGGACAAACACAATCACATTCTTCCAGTCTCTCTCTGCGCCTTCTTTAAATGCAGTTTTACTCACGCGCACGCCGTTTTCTCTATGGACCCGTTCCAACATCAAGGGACAGTGTGACTGTGTAAACCTCTCTCTGATTGTTTAGCCTGGCGGTCACAAAGATATATGGAGAATGCCATTTGTTTTAGCCTGAGTGCTCAGATAGATCACGCTCTGAGGTCTGCACTCAGGGTTTTTGTGTCTCACTTGAATTTTAACCATTTAAGGAGCGGTGCGTTTGAAGCAGAATTTCCCTTAAAGCCTAAGAAAATACTCTTACTTAAAATAGAAAAGGCGGCTACAAAAGTGTTTCACGGTTTAATGCCTAGTCATGTTCTCTATTTATTGTTTAAGATGAGAGATCCAATCATGTTTGTCCAGTGGAAGAGGCCCTTATCTCCCTATAGAGTTCTGTACTTTAAACAAGGTAAACAAAGCTTTGTCCATTGAACTGCATGCTGGGAACTATGGTAATTAGGACACAATCGCTCTAACTGGAATGGATCCCATTCCCACATTTGCATTCCCATATATAATGAGATTTCTTTACTTGTCTAATTAGCAGAAAGCAGAAAATCATGTGGATAAAGGGAATCTGGAAAATTTCCAAGTTCTTCTCCAGGACAATCCTGTTACAGCCTCACTGCGTGGAAATATGGTGCAGCTTGGAACATAATTAGTTGTTCTGACTTTTGCATCACAGCAAAAATAAAATTCAAAATTTTACACATCACTCTAAAAATGTAAGAGAGGATAAAAAGTCTTGTGCCTACTTTGTGGGGCTACTTTGTAGGGGGGTAACAGTATTTGTATTCATCCAGAGCTGTCACACTCAGGGTGTCATGGTTTGCTTCAGTCATATGTGGAAACCGTCCAAATGAAGAAAAACTAATCACACATGGCTGAATTTACACACCAATCTAGTGGCTGTTACACTCAAAATTACTATTAAGTAAGACCACAGAGGCAGACACAACAAAACACACAAGGAAAAAGTTAGATTCAGTAACAAGAACAGGTGTTTCAATCAGACCAGGTGTATAAAATCACCCAGCCATGCAGTCTCCATTTGTAAACATTTGTGATACTAAATCTGTCGCTGTAAAAAAGATCATTGTCGTCATGTGTGGTACTGTGATGGATGCCACCTTTGCAATATGATGGTTTGGGTAATTTTATCCCTGCTGCAGATTCTACAGTCAACTGTAAGTGATCTTATTAGAAAGTGGAAGCATTTAGGAACAACAGCAACTCAGCAGCGTGGAATCACAGTGCAAGTCAACACCTGCTAAAGTGCATGATGTGTAAAAGTTTTCAATGCTTGGCTGATTCCATAGCTGAAGAGTTCTAAACTTCCACTGGCATAAATGTAAGCAGATAAACTGTGCAGCAGGAGCTTCCTGGATGCATGCAGACGCATGCAAGCCTGCCATGCCAAGACATTTTAGACAATGCTACGCTTCCAACTTTGTAGCAACAGTTTGGGGAAGGCCCTTGTCTCTTCCAACATGGCTGTGCATCTGTGCACAAAGCAAGGACCAAAAAGACATGGTTTGATGAGTTTGGTTTGAAAGAACTTGACTTGCCTGACCTGAACCCCATCAAGCACCTTTGTGATGAACTAGAACAGAGACTGTGAGCCAGGCCTTCTTGTCCAACATCAGTGCCTGACTGCATAAATGCTCTATAGAAGGAATGGGCACAAATTCCCATAGAAACACTCCAAAATCTTGAAGAAAGTCTTCCAAGAGTGAAGGCTGTTATATCTGCAAAAGGAGGCCAACTCCATGTTAAAGTACATAACAGAGAGTATCACAAAAGAATGCAATGACATTGTTGTTGAAAACAGATTCCTGTTGGTGTAACAGTCAGGCATCCGAATACTTTTGTCCAAGTGATGTATACAGAAGTACAGACCGCCAACTACAAGAGTGCTGTAGTGTCCCTGCTCCATTCAGGGTCTGTTACTGTGGCCCATCCTATGCATTACTGTTACCATCTGACAACTAAAATGGACGTGTTTTTGTTGTCACTCTCATGTATTCCTGCTTCCTTTGACATCACCTTTTGTTTAATCCGGAGCACCCTGTCAGTAGAATTTACATTCTGTGTGTTTAGTATTAGTCAACAATAAATAAACAATAGAGATTAGTCTGATGGGATTATATCAGCTGTGCAAATGCTGAAACCAAAACCATTAACAGAGTATAAGCTACTTTAAAAAGTTGACCTAATGAGGGTGTCTGTAGTATATTTCACAGCTATCAAGTTAAAAGATGCCAACAAATTTATTCAAAAATAACATCATGGCGGTCCTAGTTGTAATAATCACACAGAACTCCAAGATGAAACATAAAAACCCCTTAATCTAAACAGGAAGTCAAAAATGCCATGAAGTAAAGAAACTCTTCTTCATTCACATATAGAGGACAGGATCAGGGTTAGGAAACGGTCAGGGTGAGTGTGACTCTGAAGTTGTTGGATGAGGTTGAGGTCAGGGTTCTGTGAACATCAGGCGAGGTCTTTCACATCAAGCCAGGACAAAAAAATAATGGGTCTGCCTTTGTCTTTGGGGGCATTGTGACACTAAACAGGAAAGGGCTTTACTCAAACTGTTGCCATGAAGTTTGTAGCTTCATCAGATTAAATTGGAGGATATTGCATTGAAGCCCTAGTTCCTTCATAAAAATGTGGGTCCAGATTGTGTGTAGTTATATTAGTGCGCCAATAACTCCAGAACACAAAGACATTCATAAGTGTCGCCTCTTTGGCTCCTGTTAAAATCAACAAGACCAAAAACAACTTTATTTGATATGGCCCTAGACTGACATTAGGGCTGGTCAGGGCTGGGCAATAGGTTGTTTGCAGATGACGTCTCATCACATTGAAAATGCTAGATGGGGGGCAGGAAGTGATTTTGGCATAGAGAAGCATGATCAAAACGCCAGAGTTTTAAATTGTTTGTTAATCTGCCAACCAGAATAAAACGCAGTCTTGAGCTATGAGGCCCGAAAGTAGTGACATATGACAGAAAAAAAGTTTACAGCCGTGATTCCAAAAAAGTTGGGACACTGTGTGAAATGTACTTTAAAACAGAATGCAATAATGTGCAAATATCACAAACCTGTATTTTAATAACAAGACAAAATAAAAAAAACCCATTAGATGTTGAAACTGAGACATTTTAACCTTGTCATGAATACATTTCCTTATTTTGAATTTGATGGCAGAAACACATCTCAAAAAAGAAGGGAGCAACAAAAAGGTTGGAAAAGTAAGTGGCACAAATGAAAACAGCTGGAGGAGCATTTTTCAACTAATTATTTTAACTGGCAACAGGTCAGTAACATGACTCTGTATAAAAGGAGCATTTAAGAGAGGTGGTGTCTCTCAGAAGTAAGGCTGGGCAGAGGATCACCAATCAGTGACTAATTTTTCTAAAAATTGTGGAACAATTTCATAAAAATGTTCCTCAATGTAAAATTGCTAAGACTTTGAATATCCCACCATCCACAGTCCAAAATATCATTAAAAGATTCAGAGAATCTGGAGGAATCTCTGTGCAGAAGGGGCAAAGCCAGAGGTCAGTATTGGATGTTGATGATCTTTGTGTCCTCAGGCAGCACTGCATTAAAAACAGTCAAGATGCTGTCCTGGGAGTCACTGCATCGGCTCAGGAACACTTCCAGAAATCACTGTGTGCCATCCACAGATGCAAGTTAAAGCTGTTCCATGAAAAGAAGAAGTCATGTGTGAACAGGATCCGGAAATGCAGCAACTGTCTCTGGGCCAAAGCTCATTTAAAATAGACTGAGGCAAAATGTAAAACTGTTCTGTGGTCAGATTAATTACAATTTAGAAACTCTTTAACAATCATGGATGCCGTTTCCTTCTAAAGAGGAGAGGGACAATCCAGCTTGTTATCAGCGCACATCTCAAAAGCCTGCATCTCTGATGGTATGGGGTTGCATTAGTGCTAGGGATGGGTAACGAAAGCTGGTACTGACATGGTGCCGGTACCAACACATCCTACCTACCGATATTAACACTTCATTTCAATACCCTGCCACCCCAATGTGACCCCATGCCACCCCAAATGAAAGGCACAAATACGTAATAAGATTAGTGTTTTTTATGCGCTGACTATATTTCAGCAGAGCATGAAACTAACTTCTTGGATGTGTTGTTGTCTGGAGTAACGTCTCTGCTCTGCTTGCATTTTCCTACCAAGGAATTAATCACATTGACAGACACATTTACTTTACTGTTCGTCTGGTATCAACGCCAGTATATAAATTTAGCTTGAGCCTCTTAAAGAAGTCGCCGGTTTCCTTTTGGTTTCTTGAGCTCTAATATCAACATTTTAAAGATATTTCTGTGAATCATTTACCGACAGCTTTTATTCTCCCACTGACTTTCAGCACCCTTTTTCTCTCAAAAGTATCGATTCAGGCACCATTTAGGCATTGGACACAGTATAAAAAAGTATTGACTTAGCACTGGTATCAGAAAAACCCAAACGACACCCAACCCTAATTAGTGTCTATGGCGTTGGAGGCTAACACATCTGGAAAGGCACTATCATTAGAGCAACATATGCTCCCATATAGACAATGTCTTTAAACGTTGCCTCATCCCAACTTTTTTGAGATGTGTAGCCGCCATCAAATTCAAAATGAGCTAATGTGAAATAATTTCTCATTAAATGGTAAAATGTCTCAGTTTCATCGAATTAAATGTTGTTTGTGTTCTATTATCAATAAAATATGGATTTATGGGATTCACAATTGGATTCTCTTTATATTTACATTTTCCACAGTGCCCCAACTTTTTTGGAAATGGGCTTCTAAAAAGTGCACAGAAAAACAAAATTAGACACTGATTAAAAGCCTCCATCTCTAGTCTGGATAGGAAGTCAGTTACTTTGCAAAATAGTGGAATTTTAGAATGTGATAAAAATGATGGGATTAATCACGATTAACTACAGAGATTCTGAGATTAGATGCTGTTTGAAATATAAATATAAATAAGTCTTTTGACAGCCATAACTGAGATTTAAATCATATATTTCCATTCATCTAGAAGATCAAGATGATGTTCGGGTCACGTCTCAGTGCTAGCGTAAAGAAAAAAAAGGAGAAGAAATGAAGCGTGCTTCCTGACTGAGACGTCCCGAGTCTGTATTCAATCCCCGCTCGGCTCAGATGTTGCGTCCTTTAAACTGCACGTGAGCGTAAAAACATCAGCAGTCCACCTGCATCAAACTCCAAACAGCCGGCTCCGTCCCTCTTCCCCTGTCACTGCCTGGAACTGACGGGATGACGTGCAGCTCAGACATTTTGGCAGGAGATGTGTTGGGACAGCTCTGGGTGCTCCTAAGCCCCCCGTGTTAGACCCCTGCTGGATGTCTTCAGTTCATTCAACAGCCTTTACCGCTTATGGAATACTTCACACATCTGTCAAAACAGATCAATTGAGTTCAAACAGATGTCAGAAGGGCAAACCGCACTGCCACGGGCCAGCGCATTCCTCTCCCCGATGCGTCACAGTGGAAGTGTGTGTGGTTTGATTGTGTGTGTTTGTCGCAGACCAGTCATGCTGACTCCTTCATAGCCTACTGGTTTCAGCAGGGGGAAGGCATTTAAGGACCCTGGCCCCTTCTTTTCTTCTTAAACAGTCTGTTTCTTCTCTTGGTGAGTTGCTTGGCCCTGACTTTCTTTACTTTTTCACCCTTCTGTCATGCCTGCTCAGTTTCTCTCACTTCCTCTAGAGTTTCTGTCTTTTTCACTTTCTTCTGTTTTTGTCGAAGGTTTTTATTACATAAAGTTGCCTTTTCAGGAATCTTTCTATCTACTTTTACATGCACAGCAAAGTCAAACTACAGTTATAGCTAGGCTTTTTAACTGGACTGCTGTCCTTGTCCCCATACGAGCACATGAGGTGAATCAATTACAGACACCTGACTCTACAACAAAGATGGCAATATGCCTCATTTCAGCTAGTTATCAGCCTAAATTATACATTAATCTATAGCACTACCCAGCCTTCATCCATGTGAGAGAGCCGGGAACGCCAGAATCGATGCGTATGTGGAGATCCTACATGGATATGAGTTAGAGAGGAACAAGTGCAGGGGAAGTTGTGTTTTACCTGAAATTTTTCACAGCTTTACCTCCACTGGCGTGTGTCTGCAGCCACTCACACAGAGCTTGTGTCCACTCCAAATCCTCTGGATCTGTTTACTTGTGTGCACATCATGGCTAAAGTGCTTGCATATTAGACTATGGCAGTGCGGCATGGTCTAGATCAGGGGTCATCAACTCCATTTTCACAAGGGCCAGCTTTCCTGACCAATGCTGTGGGGGACGGACATTGAAAGAAACAAAAATAAAATCAATGTTGTTGTCTAATTAACATATTCTTATAAAAATATCCTCCCAAAATCAATGCAACTTTGAGCATTGAACAGTGAGATCAGTCCCTATCACATATACTGCCGCCAGCCACAAGGGGGTGATAAAGATATTTTAGCTACATATACTATATTGCCAAAAGTATTCACTCACCCATCCAAATAATTGAAATCAGGTGTTCCAATCACTTCCATGGCCACAGGTGTATAAAATCAAGCACCTAGGCATGCAGACTGTTTCTACAAACATTTGTGAAAGAATGGGTTGCTCTCAGGAGCTCAGTGAATTCCAGTGTGGTACTGTGATAGGATGCCACCTGTGCAACAAGTCCAGTGGTGAAATTTCTTCGCTCCTAAATATTCCACAGTCAACTGTCAGTGGTATTATAACAAAGTGGAAGCAATTAGGAACAACAGCAACTCAGCCACAAAGTGGTAGGCCACATAAAATGACAGAGCAGGGTCAGTGGATGCTGAGGGGCTTGGTACGCAGAGGTTGCCAACTTTCTGCAGAGTCAATCGCTACAGACCTCCAAACCTTAATGTGGCCTTCAGATTAGCAGAAGAACAGTGCATAGAGAGCTTCATGGAATGGGTTTCCATGGCCGAGCAGCTGCATCCAAGCCATACATTACTAAGTGCAATGCAAAGCGTTGGATGCAGAGGTGTAAAGCACGCCACCACTGGACTCTAGAGCAGTGGAGATGCGTTGTCTGGAGTGTCGAATCGCGGTTCTCCATCTGGCAATCTGATGGATGAGTTTGGGTTTGGCGGTTGCCAGGAGAACAGTACTTGTCTGACTGCATTGTGCCAAGTGTAAAGTTTGGTGGAGGGGGGATGGTGTGGGCTTGTTTTTCAGGAGCTGGGCTTGGCCCCTTAGTTCCAGTGAAAGGAACTCTGAATGCTTCAGCATACCAAGAGATTTTGGACAATTCCATGCTCCCAAATTTGTGGGAACAGTTTGGGGATGGCCCCTTCCTGTTCCAACATGACTGTGCACCAGTGCACAAAGAAAGGTCCATAAAGACATGGATGAGAGAGTTTGGTGTGAATGAACTTGACTGGCCTGCACAGAGTCCTGACCTCAACCCGATAGAACACCTTTGGGATGAATTAGACATAGACTGAGAGCCAGGCCTTCTCGTCCAATATCAGTGTGTGACCTCACAAATGCGCTTCTGGAAGAATGGTCAATTATTTCCATAAACACACTCCCAAACCTTGTGGAAAGCCTTCCCAGAAGAGCTGAAGCTGTTACAGCTGCAAAGGGTGGACTGACATCATATTAAACCCTATGGACTAAGAATGGGATGTCACTTAAGTTCTGAAGCATTTGGATACCAAATGGAAAACATCATGTAAATGATGTAATATCTGATAGCTCGTAATAAAAGTATGTTTTAGTTCGTCTGCCAAGCCTCACCTGAAAGTGATAGAAATTAAGGCTGTTCTAAGAAACCTAGAGCCAGTCTTTTGGTTCAGAAACAACTCTTCATTTGGGACCTTTTTGCCTTTTTCATATCTTTAAAACAACAAGTTGTCATTTTAATCTTACCTGTACCCCACTGACTAAAAAGCAAAGTTCTTTAACAGCATTTGTATGACAAAACAAGGGAGAAAAGCTGTTAAAGAGGCAAGGCTAGCCTCTTAGCTTGTGACCAGTTTACCCCCATTTATTTGTTTTGCCAGCAGCTTCCCTGCTTACAGCATAAAGGGATACTAAGCTACAGAAAGAGGGCCACAGAAATGAGGTCTAAGCTGTTTGCTTCAGAGGCGGGCAAGTAAGCGATGATATCCGTAGTCCCTAAGGTCACAGTGTTAATGCATAATAAGGACAGAAGTACTACAGTTCAGTCTCTTGGTATAAAAATGTCCAAAATGCAACAAGAATGCAGACTTTGAGAAATTAAATTCAGTACAACTTCAGTCAAACTAACACATTTCAGTCTATTTAACATAAAAGCACTGATTTTGTCTAACTTTATCCAAGTGAACAGGTTTGTTGCCTTTCTTTCCCCATGTTTGGCTCAGTATCTCTGTAGTCATATGCCTCTTGCTGTCTCCCATTCACAGTAGCCAAGAGTTCAGCTTCATCATACACCAAAGAGGTCGGCCGTCCACACATCATGACTCAGGCAGCGGTAGCCGCTCTGATGTGGAGAGAAACCTGATAGAATCTCATATTGCAGAGGATCAACTCCCAGAAGTCTGGCTTGCCTTGCATACACACGTACACACAGGCTAAGTGCAAACACATGGAGGCATGCAGGCAGACACGGACCACATGTGCGAGGTATAGACTCTGTCCTTCATTAACTCAGCCTTTGTGTTGTGACCCCTTTTTCATACACATGCACACACATATTCAGTCAATTAATGAGCCCTAAGTTTCTCAGTCAGTCAGATACAGTCTCACAGCTTCTGTTCAGAGAAATAAAGGGGGTCTTCAACGTATTGGGGGACATGGCTTCAGGGAGAAGCTCAATTACATGCTAATAACACACTGAGGCTGTGACAGCACATTAAAACAAACATAACCGCGGTAGACCAAAAACAGTCTGGAATACTGATGTCTAAAAATAAAACTTTGTAGTAACTTATCACTTCCATGGAGCTGATGATTCACCTCAACTTCCCTAGAAAACAAGCAATGTCCAAGTGATGGATTCCACTGAAACAAAGCTGAGGCTGGGGGTGTCTTTAAAAATTCTGCACCCCCTGAGAACTTTTCACTCGGGGCCCTGAAACAGTAAATATCTGTAATCCCTGAAAGCCCTGTCCAGCTCTCGGCCCCCTGAATCATCACACTCCTTCACCCACCCATCACTCCCCATTCTGGGAGAGCCCCCACAGGGAGGAGGATGTAGTCATCGATCACGGATTCTCCCAAAACAGTAACTCAGAGCATGTTAACTTCAGCTGTGACTACAACCTGGAACCACATATGTACAACTTTATCCCTATTATCTTGATCAAAATAGTGCTAAACTGTGCCATTCTATCGGTGCTTATCAGTTTGCTATTGTTTACACTGGATTAAAGAGCATAATTGCAGCATGACAGTGGTGATTAACCATTTATACAGCGGCCACTAGTGGCAGGGGGGCTCCCTTACAGTTTAGACAGAGCATCTGACAGGAACTATGGCTGTACAGTGACAGGAAATATCAAGACTCAAACTAACTGACAGTGAATTTCGGTATTTAGAGATGTGACACATTACTCCCTGTAAACTGAAAAAACACAAAGCCTCGTCCACTGACGTTAGCCTTTACAAAAGACTCAAACATGAAAACAGACAGAAGAATAGAGAAATGCACTAATGAGAAAATAAAAGCAACAAGTGACGACATTCAGCTCAGGCTTGTAAAGAGATCTTGCAATACTAAAATATCACAAGATTTCCTGTCAAGATGAAAATGTCTTGTGAGGATAACAGGCTGCACAGACCCAGAGCAGCAGCTTCCATGAAGCTGTCCAACTGAACTGGAAATTGCCCCCGACATTTTCAAATAATTTGTGACAACTAGTAAAGCAACGGAGCACAGCTGATCCTCTTTGACCCAGTAGAATTACTGCTGTTGACTAGATTCTACAACACGATGCAAGGGATTCCCTTCAAACTTTGCACAGATGTCTACTATCCACTATGACTCATGGATGAATCACAGAAAACACCACCGCTTTTTCACTCTCCTGCATCTGGATACCTTGTGTGGGCATATAACCAGTTGTTTTAATTGGTCTTACGTAATATTGAAATAAACTTAAAGCAAAAAGTAAGAAAATTTGTGTTTGGTACATTATTTCTTTGTTGTAACAATGCTTCTTAGTAATAAATCTTATACCGTTGGAAAGCCTGTTTATTACCCTTTTAAATGGTGCCACATTTGTAAGGATCATGCATTTGTGGGATGAGCAGCAGAGCTGAGTATGTAGGTTGCACCCATGAAAAATGTGCCAAATCTTCTGTTATTTTGAAATACTTGATTTTGGATTTTCATGAAGTTTAAGCCACTATCATCAAGACTAAAACCAAAACAAGGCTGGAAATGTTTCACTCTTTCTCCGTTAGCCTAAATCTAGAAAATATGACATGACAGTCATGCCACAGACTGTTACTTGACTGTACTGTGTTACTTAGTCGGAAGAGAAATTACATAATTTGCCGGTACAACGTATTCCCAGTTGATTTTTTTTTTCTAATTCACTTTCATTTATAAACAAAAACAAAAATGGCAGTTATATTCACGAAACAACCGCATTACAAACATTACATACTGAACAACATTTCATAAACAGAGCAGAGAAAAGGTGAAAGGTCTTACCCTGGGTAAATGATGTATAGATTCGTTTTAGAAGTAGATAGCAGTGGCTTGCCTCTCCTCTGTTAGCTAGCTACATTAGCAAAGTAGTTAATGTTACTACATAAGCCAACATAGCGACGTTAGCTTTAGAAACATAAACCCTAGCTAACATAACTACATAGATAACATCTACATAGTTTATATAGATGCTTTGTGAGCTTTAGCTATGTAGCTGTGTTAGCTATTTTAGCTTAGTTAGCATGAGCTTTAGCAAATATGGCTAAAGCTAACATAGCTACATAGATTACATAGATAAGGTAAATATGTAGCTGCTTTCTGAGCTTAGAATTAGCCAAGTAGCTATGTTAGCTAAGTGGCTGTGTTAGCTACATAGCTCCATTATCTAATGAAGCTTTGTAGATGTCATGTATGTAGATATCATATGTAGCTATTTTGGCTGTGCAGCTCTATTATCTATGTTGTTTATGTAGCTAACAGAGCTATATAAGCTACCCTTGCTACATGTGAATGTTTTCATGGAGGATGAGATGAACGGTCTGAAGTCAGACTGTCAGACTGGCTTATTTTGTATTGTAGAACTGAGCTTGTTTTTGGGCTGGCTTTACCAGCTGTATGGCTAGTTTTGATCAGCAGTTGGGTTTTCTGCACTGTCTTAGACAAACAGTGCTCAGCTTGTCTGTTTTCTAGGTCTGTTCTTTAAACTTGTCATCTTAACAGCCGTACAATTTGCTTTTAATCATATGTGAAATTATTTGCCAAGGGACATCACAACAATTGATTATTATTAAGGAATTGCCAACAAATTTTTGATTCAAAACTTCCTTAAATTACCTTCCCTTGTGGACGAAGGATGGGCGGGGTTGCTACTCCAAGTGATTTTTTTAAAAGTCAAAAATGAGTTGACTGATAGGGATCAGCACAGAACACAGAAGTCCAGTAAAGTAGCCCCCCGACTCATGCATGGCTAATAACTGGAAGCATAATGTGTATGCATTTACTCTATCTTCTCAGGGGAACTGCAATTAGCCAGTTTACATGACAACAGAGAGAAACCCTTTTCAAAGGTTTGCACTCTGACCTAAATCACTGTTTTTGGTGTACACATGCAGCCACAACACAACAAAAGGTTACCATTTAAATCATCAAGTAAACATGTCCTGAATGAGCATGTTTACATGATGATTTGGTCTTTCTTTAAGTTAGACTTAAACTACAGATCAGTCTGTTTAAATCGTCTTACAATAATTAGATCAATTAATTGTTTATCCTACTAACTAGCCTATTACCAATGATTAACACCATTCCCTTTTTTGATAAAATTTCAGTCAAAACTAAAAGAGTAAGCCACCCTGTTCACAGCTGCTTCAGTCCTAGACCCCTGCATTGTGTTTTAAAGGTGGTCTGGAAGGACCCCCTATGGTCCCCAGACCTCATTTTGGGAACCACATGACAGGACCGGTCCCATCATCTCAGTTCTTTAATATTCTCTAATGAGAGTTTTGGACAACTCTTCCCCTTTAACCTCTAACAAAAGCAATGAACCGTAATGAGCCACAGGTGCTAACATTCACACCCATGCTGCTCCTACCTGTGCCTGCTGGCTGCTCTCTGTCCCGCCTGGATACTGGACTCCGAATACCCCAGACCCCAGCAAACCCGGGCCAACATGAAGGCTAACAGGTAAAACACCGTCTCCATCCTCCGCTCCAGCGAGTATTCAAGTCAAATAAATGTCATTTAGTCCCAAAGTATATCGAAGAAAAGTCTCCCGGGTCCACTCAGTTATCCTCAGTGAAGTGGTGCCGTTGAATGAGGATGGTTAGCCATGCCTGTTAGGAGAAACGTCCCGTTAACGTCGCACTGACCAGTCAAGTGCATTTCAGAGGGTGAACTGAAGAGATGGAGTCAGTCTGCTGCTGCTCCTGCTGAAGAGTGGAGGGAGCCACATGAGGAAAGTTTCCTGTCGGAGCTCCAGGAGCAGCCATGCCCTCCCTCCCTCTCCCTCTCTCCCTCCCTCTCTCTCTCTCTCTCTCCTGTTGGTTTAAATGTCTCTCCCCCTCTCCCCTCTCTGCCCTGTATAGCCTAGCTTACACCATTTCTCAGAACTCAATTTTCGTTTCACTTCCATCTAACATAATCGTCTTTATCGGTAATGTACAGTCATTTTTAACCTTTCCAAAGAAAATGTTTAACAGCATAACAAAAATAGTCCAGAAATAACAAGAAGACTGCAAAAAAACACAGATGTAATGTTCAACCTTTATTCACGAGGGGTTTCGAAATCATTATAAATGTTTTATTTTGGGTTAAATTCAGTATGAATTTATGAGGTGTTTTTTTTTTTTGAGGGGCAGGGGGGACATAGCAGCTATCGAGCTGAGCATGCCCAGCTACCGAGGAATAACGCGAAACATGGCGACTACAGACATGTAAGTACTCAACTTTTGTTGTTTTTGAAAAGAAAACAACTCACTGCTGTTCTTTGTCCTCCTTTCACGAAGAATTGTTGTCAAGTTCTGATAAAACTGGCGCTTTAGCAGCATCCACGCTAAGCTCTTCCACCATAACTGCACCGGCCTCTTGTTGCTGCTTGTTTACGTCACGACTCTGCCGTGTCTGAAAGTACTGCCCCTCGTCGCTGATTGGTCCTGTCACTTTCTAACCTGGCCCAAACGGTTCAGACGGGAGCTTAACAAGATGGATTCGCCAGTAAAAAACAAGGAAATGGGCGTATCCATCTGCTTTGCAAGGTTATTATCTTTCCTTATTGGTTAGAACATCAAGAGAATAGCTAGATCTCTAACCAGGTTGTTCAGGTAAAGTCACACCTCTATAATAAAGTTAAATACACAGCAAAATTGTCAGTGTTATTTAAATTAATCTAGAGTTAAATATAACACTTGAAAAGTGTTCGTATTGGTCTCACACTACTATAACTACAGTTTTCAAGCATTAATTGTTGTACAATATGACAGAGCTGCAGTAACTTGCAAATCAGGCAATCCATACTGATAAAGAATATCTGCTATGTGTCTTTTTAGGGACGTCTAAATTAACAGGTGGGAACCCTAACTCAGTGGATAACTTCAGTCATGGTGCAACTGCATCTAACATGAAAAATAACAACAATCCACCAGAAAAATTAGCGAAAAACCCAAGCAGGGATCACTGTACAACAGGCAACTTCCAGCTAAACACATATAAAACACATATAAACACTCTGCCCAAGGGCATGATGGGAAACTCTGCCTGCTCATCCCCACAGATTTGAAACTGCACTGGAAACAGTTTTGATAATTTGCTCTTCATGGTGCGTTTAGAAGCATCTAAATTTACAGGTGGGAACCCTAACTCAGTGGATAACTTAAGTCATGGTGCAACTGCATCTTACATCAAAAACAACAATAATCCACCAGAAAAATTAGCAAAGGAACCCAAGCAGAGATCACTGTACAACAGGCAACCTCCAGCTAAACACATATAAAACACATCTAGCCCCCCTGCCTAAGGGCAAGATGGGAAACTCCACCTGCCTGTGCAACCCCTCAGATTTAAAACTGCAGTGGAAACTTCTTAGATAATCGACTCTTTACAGGTGCATACCTGGAAACTACCTGGAAAAAAACTACCTGGAAATCTAGACTTCCAGAGTAAAGCATTGGTTAATAATTCAGCGAAGAGAAAACTGGCATCTTTTGAAGTGCAGTGGTTGAGCAGCAGCTTATTTACCCTCAGAAAACAGAGGAGAGGGAGTATGCATGCGGATGGCGATAGCTGTAATCTCCTTCATAATCACAGTCCGTCTTAAAACAGTCTGTCTGTCTGCCCTGTTTCCCTTTAGATCATACAGCAGATTTTACTCTGAGAAGTGGCTGAAATCTAACAGCCTTACTTCAGACTGGTGCGTAGTAGCAGCTCCTTATCTGCTGCCTGTTGTCGGGGTGTGATTGATGCTGCTGCTCTACCACAGCAGAGACAGAGTTTGACTCCATGCCATCATTAACATTCACAGCATTTCACTCCACCGCTTTACTGTTATTATCTGTACCTAAATTTAGCTTACAGAGCAAACGGTAAATATAGCATAATCTAAGCATTTCAAAGTTCAAGATAGATCACCCAAATTTCAGTTTAGATTCCATGCCGGTGAAGTTTATTTTTAGTGAATCAACAGGAGACCCGTTACCACATTTATGCATTGTTTAATCTTTGCAAATTCACATTCTTGAAGGCCTGAATGCTCTCAGTCTTCTTATCAACACCTATTGTGGGAATTTTTGTGGGTGGTTATTTGCTTTTCCTCTTGTGCCTCCTTTCCTTCCTGGTTTATTTCTATGTTTAAACATATTTGAAGCTGTGCATCTCCTCCTCTGCTGCCACAGAGGAATGCCCAGCTCAGCAAACCTCCCCTCAGTCCACTAATGAGATCAGCTCTCCCAGCTGCTCTGTCACAGACTCTGCGACTCCCTTCTGAGAGCGATGCCAGGCCTGCTGAGGAGGATGAGACTGTTTAAAACATACAGCAACTTTTTTATCATGACGTGAAGCAGATACCCACAAACTTGACATCTAATGGCAGTATTTGTCAATTTTTCCAACACATATATATAGATCATCAAACAAAACTTAGTATTAGACAAAGGTAGCTGGAGTAAATGCACAGTGCAGATTTTAAATGATGATTTCATTTACTTAGGGAAAAAGCCATCCAAACCTACCTGGCCCTATGTAAATAAGTAATTGGCCCCTAAACCTAATAGCTGGTTGTTCCATTCTTGGCACTGTCCAGGTCCTGAAGCAGCAAAGCAGCCCAAGACCATCACACTACCACCACCATGTTTGACTGTTGGTATGATGTTCTTTTGATGAGATGTTGTGTTAGTTTTACTCCTGATGTAACGGGACATACACCTCCTAAAAAGTTAAACTTTTGTCTCGTCAGTCCACAGAATAGTTCCCCAAAAGTGATACAAGCCTTTGCGTTCATTTATGTCAGCAGTGGTTTTGGCCTTGGAACTCTCCCATGGGTGCCATTTTTACCCAGTGTCTTTCTTATGGTTGAGTCATGAACTCTGACCTTAACTGAGTCCACTGAGGCCTGCAGGTCTTTAGATGTTGTTCTGGGTTCTTTTGTGACCTCCTGGATGAGTCCTCGATGCGCCCTTGGAGTCATTTTGGTAGGCTGGCCACTCCTGTGAATGTTCCCCACTGTTCCAAGTTTTCCCCATTTGTGGATAATGGCACAAAATCCCCATTCTATAAAAACCCACCTCGGTGCAGCTATAAACCAAAAACACCTCAACTGACTACTTTAGACTTTTTAGCTTACGTTCTAGGGTTGTGAATCTCTTCTTTTAAGACAATGCTCATGCTGTGACCCAATTCACTGACAATTCAGTGAAATATTGAATATTGAGTCTGAATTATCAGGTGTAAATTGATGAAGAAATCCCAATAACTTTTGTTGCTTTATATAACTGATAAAATAGGGAAAAATGTTCTCAAAAAAGGGTTGGATACTTTGAGTTTGGTATTTATTTAAAGGACCACATCCCAGGTCTCTTGTACAAATATTTTAACATTTTGTTAATGACCCGATGTCTCAATTAAATTTCAAGACTCTTGGAAGGTGACACACATGAATCATCCACCCTGACTTGTTAACGTGATGCTGAAATGATAATCGAGCCATGAAGCAGCCATTATGGGCCTCTCTGACACCAAGTCTGAAATAAAATAAAATGAAAAGACTGTGAGGAGATGAGACATGCAGAATCAGTCACTTCTTTTAAAATCCTTTTTTACAGCTCATTTTTATAGTCTGGCTTTTATGTTATGTTTAGCCTATTTCTATTCTTAGCCCATTAACCTATTGACTTTTTAAGCTTATATTTAATCTTGAGTGTCGTTATTAATGTAGATTCCTCTCTCTGTTTTTACTGCTTGTTCCTCTTTTGTTGTTTTTCTTTCTATAACTGCCTCTATTGACTGTTAATTTTACTGCTTTAAAGTTTCTAGTCCTTAATCAGTTGTTTTCTCATGTTATTCATCCTATCTCAATTTACTACTTCTGCCCTGCTTTATTTGTCCTTACCTTTTCTATTGTTTCATCGATTATTGTTTTTTTTTCCCTCTTGGTCTCATTTGGTAGTTGGGTTCCTGTTTTTCCTACGTTTTTATGATGATATTTTATGATTTCTGGTTCTTGCATTGTTTGGGTTCCTGCAATATCTGTGTACTGGGTTTTGGGTTTTTGTCAGGGTTATTTTATTGTGGGAGGGATGTTGATATTGTTGGTTGTTTTGCTGTCTTGGTTATTTTGTTTTTGTTTGTTTTCTAGTGTATGCTTCTCCATCTGTCAAAGCACTTTGTAAACCATCCATCTGCATCCATCCATCTGCATCCATCCGTCCATTCATCCATCTTCCTCTAGTTTGCTGTAGCAACATGCCTTCAAGTCAGCCCAAACATTCTTCTCCCCAGAAACATTTCCAGTTCCTCTTTGAGGGTTCCAAGGTTTCCCCAGGCCAGTGGAGATATATATAGTCGTTTCAGAAGGTTTTGGGTCTTCCTAAGAGTCCTCCCAGTTAAGCATGCCAAAGGTACACAGAGGGCACCCTGATCAGAAGTCCAAACCACCTCAACTAACTCCTTTTGACGCTAGGGGGCAGAGGCTCTCCTTCAAGCTCATCAGATCTCTAAGGCTAAAGATGCCTGGCTGTTAATAACTACTGTCATGATGGATATACATGCAAAAAATAAATAAATAAATAAATAAAATTTGATTAATAATCATTCTGTGACAAATAGTCATGAAAATATTCACATATTTGCAAAAAAGGTCCCTGCGCTGTCTTTTTTGCCTTGGCTGTTTTTGTGCCAAAGTACTTCCTGTCTGCAGTGACACCAAGGGCCACATCACAGACTCTCTGTCTCTTTTTACCCACGCCGATGAAATCAGCAGGGGGTTATGCAAAGGGTTCTGTATCTTTGTTTGTTTCTTTGTTTGTTTGTATGTGTACAGGATAACTAGAGAACGGAAAGCCGGATCTTCACCAGACTTTCAGGGAATATTGGAATAGTGACAGGGAAGAATCAGTTAGATATTGGTGATGATCCTCGCACCCGTTTGGTTTTTCTCAAACTTCGAAATTTGGAACACTATAGTAATCAATGGGAGAGTAAGTTCCTTGGTGGTGCTGCTTAGGCGTGGGTCTGTCGCCTTAGATGGTCATTCTAGTTCTTTCTGTTATTATCTATTGGCTATTCATAACCTGGCACGTCAGATGGATGTGTTTCACACATCCATCTGGAAAACCACTCATACACAGTGTTTGGCAAAGGGCAGAGCCTTTGAAAAAAACTTGGAGTGTGGTTGGATGAACGTTCTGTCTGTCACATCTTTACGGGCCAATCATAGTAACAAAACATGTGACGTAGCCGCCACCCAGCTGCGCACCTACCGAGGACTAAACTCCACAGGGAGGTGTGTAACGCGAACCATGGCGACTGTCGACATGTCAGTACACAACTTTTGTCATTTTTGAAAAGAAAACCACTCAGTGCTGTTCTTTGTTCTTCTTTTAAAGAAGAAATGTTGTCAACTTCTGATAAAACAGGTGCTTTAGCAGCATGCACACTAATGTCTTCTGCCACAATTGCACTGGTCTCTTGCTGCTGCTTGAATGCGTCACAACTCCACTGCACCCAAAAGTACTACCACTCGTTGCTGATTGGTCCTGCAAGGTTGGGCTATTCAGGCCATCTCCAACGTTCTAAAGATGTGCAGTTTGGCAAAGTTTAACACGGCAATGGTACAACTTGCAAAGCATTACTGGAAAGCAATATTTGGGGCTAGAATGCTAAGCTAGTGGCAGAATTGATCAAAAATAAATTTAAAAAATGGATATAAAGACGTTCCACATCAGAGTTTCTGGTGTGGAGTCAATCTTTACAGGTCCTAGAAAGTCACCCAAGTTCCAGGCTAACTAGATAAGCTCTGTAAGAGCTATGAAGGCATGGATAGCGTCATTAGAAAGGCACAATGGTAGGCTGCAAGAGGGAAAAGAATAAGTTTTTAGGATTTATTATTCAGAAGTAACTTAACTTCAAATAACCTGTCCTTTCTTGTTGTGTACGACAACGAAGCCTTTTACACCAAAAGTAACAAACCTGACTGTTAAAGACCTAAATACAAAACATTTTAAACAGCCAACCAAACAGTGTGCTTACAGAAAACACACTATCACAGCAGAGTAGCTAAAGCTAGCCACAGTTTGCTAACATCTTTTAAAATGGCCAAACGGCAGTTTACATCACTTCCATTCCTGTGGTGTCTCACAGTGGCTTTCTGCGGGACAGGGTGTCTTATAGAGCAGTGGTCTGCAGCCAGACTTCTCTCCTAAGGCTGGACACAGCCATCCTTCCGAGGAAACTAATTTCAGCTGCTTGCATTGCCTTCTGGCTTGGCTCTTTTACACCACAATGGTCCCGTACAAGGCCTGCAATACTGCTGATGCTGCACCAATCAAAATCCCTTCTACCCTCTCTTGTGAACAAGACCCTGAGATATTTGAAGTCCTTCACCTTGAGCAAAACAGCAATCCACCTTTGTCCAGAAGAGAACCATGGCCTTGGTCTTGAAGGTGCAAACCCTCATCCCAGCTGCTCCACACTCAGCTGCAAACTGCTTTGACACCTGCTACAGGTCACCGGCTATAGAAGACAACAGAACCACATCATCTGCAAAAAGCAGATGATGTGGTCCCCCCCGCAAACCCAATCGCTATACAAATCAAGTTATTATTATTATTTCATTATAACAAGCCAAAAAGTAGTGTTGTTTCTCTACTAAGGAGAACTGAGGGAGTCAAGTTCTTCCACGGCTTCTATTTTAGTCTTGTATTTTATGCTCTTAGCTTGTAACTTACCATCATTATAAATCTAGCTGACAGTTAAAAGAGTTCAGGTATCTGGTCTGCACATAAAGTTAGCCACAGCCTGCTGGGACTCTTGTAAACCGGATCCATCACACAGACCTCTGAACTTTCTTAGTCCATGAAAACAATGTATTAAGATTCTTGTCAAACAGAAGTTGGACCACATTAAGCAGCTTGGGGAAGCGGTGACCTCCGTTTGGTGATGGGAGTCCCGCTGCACTTTGTCCAAAAGGCTTATGGCTCATTAACTGTAGCTCCAAAATTACAACCTGGCCACTGTACCTTTCAAATGAACCATGGTTGGTGTGGGAGGCCGGCTAGGCTGCAGTTAAAGTGATAAGACTGAGAATAAATGAGAGGCCTCACAAACCATGTGATACTTGACACAAAGCAGATATGAGAGGGTCTCTAATGGGGATAAGTTGAAAGACGGGATGAAGGCTGTGAAGAAGGATATACATCTTTAAAGAGGGCAAAAATTATCCTTACATTCCTCCTTGTTAACTATCAATCTCTAAAAGTAATTCACCCTGATGAAGCCAAATGCAGGCCGAATTCCCAATCTGAGACAATCAAATGTGGAAATTAGTTTCACTTTAAGCTTCAAGGTCCTGTGTTTATGCAGAGACAGGTGCTGCCAGCTTATCTACTTCACATTTCAAACAAACTCAAGTTCATTCAACCTCTTTGGTGCAGAACAGAGCATATTTCCCCTTCCTGGAAGTGTGTCTTACTGTAAGGGCAACTTTTAGAAGGTTTTTCCAGTTACTAAAGTTTTCAGTTTCTTTTAACCCTTGAAAGAGGAACATGATGGTTTCTATATCAAACTGCCTGTGAGGAAAAATCGTCTGACTTAAATGAGCAAATAGAACTAAAAAATACAACAGTTTGCCCTGAATACCCTTTATAGTGCATGAAAGGCTGCATCCTATGACCTTGCCAAATCATGGCCTCCCCATAACTGTGAATCTTCATGTACCATTTAAGTTATAAACCATATCTTTCCTTTTAGTTTCTGAACTCCCATCTCTCACTGGTTCCTCCAATCGTTGGAATGAATGGCTTGAATTTGATTTGCTTATGACTGTAAGCATTTGCTAGCATCTTCCCCTCGACTTCGGGGCATCCTCTGGCCAAGCCTCCTCAGTGTGGGGTTGCAAAATTGTGGCCATAACTTAATGAGGACTTCTCCTTCCATTTCTTAAACTGAGGGTTTAATATAAAAAATATTGTCATAGCATTTATCTGTGTAGACAACCACAATGACAATTCAACCCACTTAGAAGTACAAAGAATACTTACTCATGCTCAAAGGTACAGGCAAACATAATTAATGCTGATAATTCTCTGTCAATTTGGTATTTTTGGAGTTGGGTTGTACACTCTGGAGGCACCAGCAAGAAAGTAAGAATATACAGTGCTACAGTTGGGTACAGAAGCTCCACATAATTTAGTGAGTTTTAGACACAGATTGGCCAAAAAAACAATGATGGCTCAAATGTACTCTAGAAACATTTTGAAGCATTTTAGTTTCCCCCCTGTAAACCAAGCCATGATTGTCACTATTTTTGATGCAGCTTTTGACGTGTACATCTGCCTCAGTGTTTTTCCACTTGAGTGAGTGACGATGATGTGCCAGCCACCGTTGATGCTTTTATGAACCACAGAGGAACAACTTCTAGACACAGACTCAATGGCCATAAGAGAGATGGACAAAACTTCACTGGGAACTGGTTAGCAGAAGAGATTTCAAGTTACCTGGTGGCAAAGGCGTGCAAACTGTGAGCCTGGAGAGCTACAGAGGAGGACTCAACTACAACACTTCTTCAGGACTTTTCTGAAAGAGGACGGCAGACTCACAGACACCTGCAGCCTGCATCACTTCCCAGCCAGAGTTCCCTGCCTTATTGAACACTGCTGTTTATGGACCTTAACTTTATAAAGATAAATTGGAAAAAATGGCCCTGACCAGAAAAGCTGAATGGAAAATTGTAATGGAGTTAGTTTATGACTGTTGTATTATTCTTTTATTCTAGCAATTTTTAGTTCACAAATTACTCCACTAATTACAATTAGTGGTAGTTTTTTCAGTAAGCATAATGTAATATTGACATTGCTATTCTGTACATTTAGCTTACTAGCATAAAATCAAGTCAACTTAATGCTAGTCTGTAGAGGCAGATTGGGGTGTAAAACATTGACTTGACAGCTAATGTTAGCAACATTACTAGCTTTGGACAAAGACACCCTGTTGTATCTTTGTCTCTACTCTTTCTCTGAAGCCAAGCTTATAAAATAATCAAATCAAAGAAAGATACATAAAAAGGAGAAATTGTAGGGCATTTTTAATTGTTTCAAGTGGAAAGGAGGCGAGCGGCATCCTCAGTGGTGGAAAAATGAACTGCAGTTCCTCAAGTGTCCACTTGAGGTCTGCTTCAGAAACAATGGAACTCACATACACACCCCATGTTCAAATGCTGATTTTTACAGAAGAAATAATCGTATTTACAACCCGGTAAAACAATTTTTGGAGCACTTCATGTCTTTATGGCCACATACTATATGAAGAGCTCATTTGCCTGGCTCTCTGGAGCCAGTTGGTAAACTGAAAGCTTGTCAAAGCAGGTTGAGAGAAAAGCAAACCACATATTCCACCAAGAAAAATTCTTAGTGTGGTTCTTACAGAAATGTTGTCCAGTCATGATAAATCCACGTTAATCTCTTCACTGGCTGCCATTGTTTACAGAAGTGGTTTGCAACCTTTTCTTTTGGGCCCCTCTACTCATATCTAAGAAAAGTCCTACCATACACATCAGTTCGAATTAATTTCATTGCCAAATCCCAACATAACTGGCCTCATACCCCTGCTGTTGAAAATGAGCTATGTATAAACTATCCATGATTATGACGGTGTATTAGAGTCACTCTAAAGAAAAATAAATACATAAAGAGGATCTCGATTCCAAATTCATTCATTTAAAAGTTATTCATTAACTAGACAAAAACATTTTTTTACTCAAAAGTTGTAAATGCATGTGAACCAAAACTTCAAATTTTGATATTAGAAATATATATATAAATTTATTTATTTATTTATTTATTTTTTACAATTTTCTGGTTCGGTTTTATGTACATTTTGACTTACACTGGTGTAGATTTTTTGAAGATTTAAAGATTTTTTTATATGAAGACATTGTACATTTTTCCATATAAATCAACATTTTGAACTTTGAATTTCTGAGTTTGCTTTCTTGTTGATTTACAACTTTCTTATTTTAAAAACTGTGATTTTTTTGTTCAAAAAGATTAAGACTTTGACACTAAAAAAAAAAAAAAAATGCATCCTCTTTATTTTCTCCTCTGTTGTACATTATGTCTCTTATAATTTTGTTATTTGGTCAAAAATTTGAAGGTCAACCACTGGTTTTGATATGGTTTTTGAAAATGTTTGATGTTACACTGTTATAATTCATCATTTTGAAAACTTGAAATTTTTGAGTTTTTAAATGTTAAAATTTAAGACTTTTGGTACTTGCTTTTTTCAGAAAATATTCAATTTTCTAAAAAATTAAATCATTTTTATTTTATTTTTTTGTAGTGTCCTTTATATATTGTCATACATTGTGTTTGTTATCATGATTTAAAAAGAAGATATGCACATTTAAGTTTAACAATGTCAGAGCAGACAGGACCCTCACCCCCCAGATCTTGGACGCACCCCCAAGGGGACCCCAGATTGGGAAACACTGGTTTCAACTAAACCAAGCTTGTAGCTTGTAGCTAGCTATTGTCTCTTTCTCTAAAATGATGCAGATTGGTGAAGTCATTCTACATAATGTCACATTGTCATTAAAGACTTTTTCCTTGAATCTTTAACACTTAACAATGAGGAGTACATAAATATGTGTGTTAAATACAGTCCATTAGTAGTAGAAGAGCTCGATCATAGAAAATAAACTGGAGTTTGTCATATCTTCTTGGGTCAATAAACATCCTTAAAATGTGCGATCGATCCAGCTGATGGTTTCAGAAATATTTTGGTTCATCTGAAGGAGTGAGCTGACTAATTGGGAGACAAATAGGCTGACATTCTCATTCCTAGAGTTTTCCCAGAAGCATTGT
The DNA here is from genome assembly GCF_018320785.1 of Cheilinus undulatus. Lineage (NCBI taxonomy): Eukaryota > Metazoa > Chordata > Actinopteri > Labriformes > Labridae > Cheilinus > Cheilinus undulatus. The sequence goes on along the minus strand of NC_054878.1, from coordinate 10,687,557 downwards.
CAGTGAGATTGAGTCTTTAGAAATGTCATCGTTTTTAAGGAAGATTTTCCATGCTGCTGTTATTTCACATCTCTCAGCTCACAGCCATCCTCTGTCCCAAACCTGTGATAACATTCATGTTGAAGACTCTCTGGGGTCGGGTCTAGAGGGAGTCATCGTCCATCAGACAGAGTGACAGACTGTTTCTTTAACTTTACGTGCTGCTAAATTTCATTTTCTCCTGCAGATGCTGCAGGAGGGAAACTGCTTTCTGTTTTGCTTTCTCACAGTTCGCCTCAGCTCCCTGGAATCTCTGGCCTTTTCCTCGGTTTATGTGGTTTGCTCTGTGAGGCTGTGTACAAAGAATGCGACTGACAGCATTTCTCTCCTTTCCTGTGGTTTTCGATTAATTGTGTCCTCCTGAAAGGGCCAACTTGCAAACTTGGACTGACCCTGTCAGCTGTGTGGCGGTCTTTGGCTGGTCTACTGGACTCTTGACCAAAGCCACCAAAGCCCTTGGGAAGATTAACATTCCTGTGAGGAGGGGAGGGGGGTTACTGTTTCTTGCCATTATAAATAGTGAGGATTAAGCCGTACACAACAAAACAAACAGGGCTTTTTGTTGTAGCAGCATACAGTATGTGTAGATGAGGGCACTATGCTTGTAAACAGCTGTTTATAGATCTGAAATGTGCATTCTTACAGTCTTATTGTTCTATTTCACCCTGTTTCTGTTCTACGTACTCCCACTGCTTCCTCCACAGCCTTTATCTTCTCTTTGTCTGTGTGTGGCGTTTGACCAGCGCATGTTTCTGATGCTTTGTGGCTGCCATGTTGACATTCTGTAAGGCTTGGCCTGCATTTCACATTTGTGCAGGTCAGGGTGTTTTGTTTGCTTTTACTATTATGGGAGACCCCCAGTTGTTATTTCGCACTTTGGAGGAACCTTTAAAATGCCTCTGCTGGGGTGGTATGCTCTGCTGCATTGAAAAGACTCCAGCTCCGGGGGAGGTCTCTTCAGGGTGTAATTCTGTCAGGCTAGCTGAGTCCAGCTCTGGGATCACTGGCTGCTTTTATTCTGCTCAGGCTTTACATGCCCAGGCCACATGTACATACAAGGCTGCCTTCATTCATAAGTCACAGCCTGCAGTTTGTGTGCAGCAAACATACAGTAGTCCTAAGCAAACCCAGACTCCTTACTCACAAAGTTCCTTTAATATTTCCAGACTTTACTCTCACAGCAGGAGCCTCTGTGTTTGAAACATATCTGGACTCTTTTATATTGTTCCAACAAAAACTCACTCTTACACTGTAAATCCTCGTTGAAAGATAAAAAGTTGAGAGACTGTAGTGCAGAGGTGTCAAATTCAATCACAGCAGGGGCCGGATTCTGGATTCAGGTCTAATCTGACGTCCTAACAGGCTCACCTTTTCAACCATAAACCGTCAACCACAAATCACCAGTAATAAAATTTAAAAAACAAACAAACTTTGCCCCGATGATACATTATTTTGAGGTTAAAAAAGTAAAAAAGATAAGTTTAAAGGCTCATAATCTGAGAAAAGTACGTTTATTAGTTTAAAAGGGTCAAAACATGAAATTAAAATTGAAAATTATGTTTTTGAAAGGCAAATATATTAGAAAGAAAGTAAAAATTATGAGTTTGAAAGGAAATAAAATTTGTAATCATGAAATTAAAGGTCAAAATGTTATTCAAAATATTAAATTATGAGTCTAAAAGGTCAAACTATGGGATTATGAAGTCAAAATAAGGACCCAAAAATATGAGGAAATGCAAAATGCAAAATAATTAGTTCAAAAGGTCAAAATATTTAGAATTTTAAATTATGAATCTTAAAAGTCAAAATGTAATATAAGAAGTCAAAATTCTGAGATGAAATGCTCAAAATATGAAATAAAAGGTCAAAATCCCAAATTTGAGTCCTTATTGTGAGATACAAAATTGAAAGTATGAAATTAAAACACAAATCAATTTATTTTCCTACATTCCTGACTTCTTATCTAATTGGTTTTACTCCCTAATTTTTCAGATTTTATGACTTAAAAAGGATATCTTAAATCATCAATGATAAGTTCAATTTTTTATACTTGAGGAAATCTGCAGACCTCATGCTGCTGGGCCAGTTATAACAGAAATATCACAACTTAACTGTTCCATCGGCCGGATTTGGCCCCCGGGCCTTGGGTTTGACACCCCTGCTGTAGTGAGAATGTTCATACATAAGACTTTATTTATGTTTTACAAGCCTCCTGTCTGACGTCTGCATTCATATCCATATGTTCTTTCACATTCCCTAAAGCTTACAGACACAGACTAATTGTTGCAATATAATAGAGATGCTGAGGTGGAGTTGTTTTTTTTCTACCCGCTGTAACAGATGTTTGTAAGTAGTCACAGTTGTATTGACTGAAATGCACGGATCTATTTTCACACATGCAGGATGCATTGTGCATTTAAAGGGATATTTCATATTTTTGTAGATGGGTGGTATGATGTATTTGGCCATAGTAGCGGCATTATCCTCCAGAGATTTTAGTGAGCGTTGGCCCTTTAAGAAGGACTCCATGGAAGCTACAGTGTAGCCAGTGTAGTTATTTAGTAATTTATACAAAGGTCTTTTGATAAGAAATGCATGCATAGGCCTTTTTTAGGGTTTCATCATTGAAACTATTAAAATTTATGTTGATTTTTGGTGGCAGTGTGTCATTCTTGGGTCCTTGGAGGGCCCCGCTCTTCTTAGGTACGTGTGTGAGGGGGCTCGAAGGAAAAATGGTTGGAACACAGTGAACTAAACAATTTGTAAAAGTAATGTCACATTCCAGCTGAGCATGATGTGCAAAAACATCAGGGTGCCAGAGAATAAAGTGGAATGAACTGAAATCAACTGTGAAAAGAGGCAACAAAATGCAGTACATTTGTACCTATGGGCTACAAAAATTGTCTGAAAAACAAGTGGTTACAGAGTGTCAAAAATGGGTTAAAAGAGACAAAAAATGAGATGGAAGCAAAAAAGGATTGAGAAAGTCAAAAGGGGCAAAAAGAGGTGGGTAAAATGGTGGAAAGAGTTTATAAAGTGGCAAAAATTGGTCAAAGTTGGTTAAAAGTGGCAAAAATGGGCAGAAAAGGTTAAAAAAAAAACAGAGAAATTTTTACAAAGTGGAAAAAAATTGGTCTAAAAGTGGCATGAATAAGTAAGTTGAATATCAGCATCCAATAACAGCTTGACAAACTTTTCAGCTCCAAAATGAAGTAGCTATTAGCCAGGACACTAGCATCAGTGCTACTGATCCAACATACATGCATCGATACAATCATTAAATCACAACTGCGGATCCATTTACTGTTTCTTCAAGGGCTCAACCAACTCTGTGGACAGGCCCGGTTGGAAATCCTGTTTGTTCCCCTTTTATAAAGAGTGAAGAAGTCATGATGTAATTTTGTAGGCAGAACACAGAATTTGGAGTTTTTGGATCACAGCTGAAAATAAGATTTGTGTCCAGTTAAAGTTTATGAAACTTACACCTTTTGTTGGTAAAGATAATCTTAATAGATTGACAATATAAGCATCATATTTGGTCCGAAAAATATAACTGATGAACGTAAAAAGCTTAAGTGCGAGGACACAAGTAAACAGCAGGCTCAGTTGCTGCGCTGGGGGTGATGACGTATATGGTCCCGTCAAACGCTGTAGTCCTTGTTAAGTCCTTTATTAAGACTTGAAAAGATATACAACTCAAATGTGGGGAACTTTTCAGATATATTTTATGTCGTACAACAAAACTTTCAAGCATGGGAATTGGGAGTGCTGAAGTTCTACTTTTTGTGCTAAGTGCAGTATGACTCATTAATCAAGTGAAATTTTCTCTTTTTATTTAACTGTGCATTTTCATTAGTGTAACACTGTTGATTTCACTGAATGCACCAGACTTTTGGAACTTTTTCTCACTCAACATGATATTGTTTTATATGCTCTTCTTGCTTTTAGAGTAGCCCAGCGTGCTATGGCAGTAAAGGTAATCCGTCCCTCATCCAGAGTTGATGCCAAACTATAAACCAGGCTTTAGAAGGTATTTTGACTGGTTGGATGGTTTTACATCAGGGACCCAGGCTAGAATCTGACCACACCTGACCCCAAAGTCTAGTCAGTATGACCCGTGTGGACACAGGTGTACTGTACTTGGCCACTGTGCCAAGTCTTGGGCATGATTCATGTGCACTCTTACATGGTAAGCAGAGGATGTGAACACAACTATGTCTGAATTCTGGGTACTCGTCCGTGAGTCAGGTTGTAAAGGCGACTCTTAACGTCTCCTGTCCCTTCAAAAACTGCTGTATCAGTGCAACACGGGTCTGTTTCATCCTCTGAGCTGCACAGATGTTGACATAGGAAGAAGGTCATTGTTGGTGTCTTAAAGGTAATAAACACATCCAAAGAAGCAGGATGGACTCCATTGTCTAGATGGAGCATGAACACATGTTGACCTGAGAGGTGGCCATGCTCGTCTCCTTTTAGCAGAAGCGACCACACACATCTCACCACCTACTATCAGCAGACCAATGAAGGAGACAGGGTGCCAAACTCTTCTTAATCATCTATCATGAGTCAATAAGCTGCATTTTAAATGTGAGTGATTAAAAACCACATATCAACATAAAAATCTTAACATTTATTAGAGCAGGGACTGTTCCCTCAACCCAAAGTTCATTAACATTTTAATGAGGAGACTGAACTGTGCTGCTGCACAGATTCACTCTGTGTTGGGGAAAGGAATTCCTCATGATGTAGAGACGTGTGGGAGAACGGCAGCATGACTTATATCCCACAATAATAATCCATAACTTGAGTTCTTGGAGCATGATCAAGGTTTTACAGCACTATTAGTATGATGAATGCTATGTTTCATGTCTATAATCCTGCTGCAGCAGTAGTAGGAATTTTCCAGAAACACTGAGCAGTAAAACAGATGATGACTTTCCCTGTTAAATCAGATTAGCCACATATTATAATAACTGCAACTTGTCTAACATGGAATAATAGTAACGTGTTGCTTTTAAAAGCACAGTTAGGCCTAAAGTGTTGGAGATTGTTGAACTGTTAGGAGCTCAACAACAAGCTGTAAATACATCTTACACCTATTAATACCTGATCAAAAAGATAACAAGAGACAAGCATAAGAGTGGCCTTTAAACCTATGACACAGACAGAGACCAAAAGTAGCTTTTATTTGGAATTATGTTACATGAAACCTTACAAAGGAAAGTTAAATTTGACGGTGCAGCTTATCTTTCTTAAATGTCTGTTTAGACGTTTACTACCTCAACCAATCCTACATGACATGCTTGGCACTGCTTGGCAGAATTATTAGAAATAGGCAACTTTAATTCCATATGCACTGTCAGGCCAGGTCAGGTATGGGAACATACACTATATTGCCAAAAGTATTCACTCACCCATCCAAATAATTGAAATCAGGTGTTCCAATCACTTCCACGGCCACAGGTGTATAAAATCAAGCACCTAGGCATGCAGACTGTTTCTACAAACATTTGTGAAAGAATGAGTCGCTCTCAGGAGCTCAGTGAATTCCAGCGTGGTACTGTGATAGGATGCCACCTGTGCAGCAAGTCCAGTCGTGAAATTTCCTCGCTCAAATATTTCATTACAGACCTCCAAACTTCACGTGGCCTTCAGATTAGCTCATGAACAGTGTGCAGAGAGCTTCATGGAATGGGTTTCCATGGCCGAGTAGCTGCATCCAAGTCATACATTACCAAGTGCAATGCAAAGTGTCGGATGCAGTGGTGTAAAGCACGCTACCACTGGACTCTAGAGCAGTGGAGACGCATTCTCTGGAGTGACCAATCGCGCTTCTCCATCTGGCAATCTGATGGACGAGTCTGGGTTTGGCTGTTGCCAGGAGAACGTTACCAGTCTGACTGCATTGTGCCAAGTGTAAAGTTTGGTGGAGGGGGGATGGTGTGGGCTTGTTTTTCAGGAGCTGGGCTTGGCCCCTTAGTTCCAGTGAAAGGAACTCCGAATGCTTCAGCATACCAAGAGATTCTGGACAATTCCATGCTCCCAACTCTGTGGGAACAGTTTGGGGATGGCCCCTTCCTGTTCCAGCATGACTGTGCACCAGTGCACAAAGCAAGGTCCATAAAGACATGGATGAGAGAGTTTGGTGTGGATGAACTTGACTGGCCTGCACAGAGTCCTGACCTCAACCCGATAGAACACCTTTGGGATGAATTAGAGTGGAGACTGAGAGCCAGGCCTTCTCATCCAACATCAGTGTGTGACCTCACAAGTGTGCTTCTGGAAGAATGGTCAAAAATTCCCATAAACACACTCCTAAACCTTGTAGAAAGCCTTCCCAGAAGAGATGAAGCTGTTAAAACTGCAAAGGGTGGGGTGACGTCATATTAAACACTGTGGATTAAGAATAGGATGTCACTTAAGTTCATATGTGAGTCAAGGCAGGTGAGCGAATACTTTTGACAATATAGTGTATGCTGGTTCGACGCATCAACCTTGGACACCCAGCATGCAGTGAGCTGGATCAGGCCTGGGAAAGCGGCCATGTGCCGGTAAAAGCGCAGCTGATCCTTCCCATCCTCACTCTCCTGAGCACGTCTGCATTTAAAAAAATGTAAAAAGAGTGACATTTTAGAGGAACTGAGATGACAATTCTAAAAAATATTAATTAAAATGAATATCCTCTGCTAGAAATGAGTGACATCCAACCAAGGAGAAACCAGCAGACAGTGTGCTGACACAAGCCTAAATCTCTCTGACCTTCTCTTCTCTCTCGTAACTTGTTCACTGCCAGGCAGAGTTATATTATGTTTCTCTGGTAAGTCACAACAGTAAGTCAATGAAAAAGATAGGAGAAACTTTAAAACAGCTTGTGAGCTGTTTTTACTCCTTACAGATACAGCAAATTCAGTGTTTTACTTTCACTTTAATAGCCTGATAGTCTTGTGCTCTGACAGGCATGTTTCAGTTTATTTTCCTTAGATAGTGTCTCACAGCTATCACATGTAGAAATAAATAGTCAGACCTGGGTCTCGGCCCTTTCTATCTGCTCTGCACGGTTGAAAAAAATGTCCCAGAGATGGCGGGCGGGGTGCAGAGGAAACAATTTCCCTATCATTTTAGTCATTACTCCGGCCCTTATCATCACGGATGTTTGTCTAAGAAATCCTGCATGTGCACAGTCCTTTTGAGGATGAGGATGGTATTACCTTCAATGCTCCACTCCACAAAACTGTCTTATAGTGCTCTGGAACAGGAAAGGCAGAATTTAGAGCAATCATGCAGAGTATAGATGCTATACTTAAGATATCTTTTTACCTCAAGTGCATGCCGAAGTCAAAGCTGTGATACAGCTTCCTTAACAAAGACGACATTCCTGCTCTTCTGTTTTTACTGCAGATGCTTCTGAAGTGTGCAAGCCCCCAAACAGCTGCCAGAGATGCCACACTGAGTGAATGATGTGATGGATTTTGTTGTGAATCCCGTCGTCATAAGAGATGAAACCGACCTCCTGTGTGGGCTTTGTTTGAAGAGGCTGCGCTCATAAACAAACCTCCAGGGTATTGCAGCAGGATGTTTATGGGGATGTGATGTAGAATGAATTAGGAACCGCAGGGGTTTAAGGACGGGGGCCCTCTCCGCTCACACAAACATAAATACAACCTCATTCACATTTATGCACAGAAGCGCACAGCATCCAACACTTCACATTCTGTTTTCCTCCTGCAGAGCAATCAAACTCACCTCAAAGTTAAAACCCTCAGCAAAACCACTTTTATACTCACTGAAATAACCTTCACAACTTTTATTTACATTTTGCGTGCTCTGCTGCTGCTATAAAAGACGTTTTCTCACAGTAACTTCAGGGAGGCCAGATGTGGAGGTTTTGCAACGGAGAAACAGACAGAGGGGACTAAAGAAAAAGAGGAGGAAGAGTCCATCAGTCCTGAGCACATCTGCAAAGTTTTAACCCTAAAGCTAAACCAGAAGTCCACCACCATAACACACACCATCAAAACACATGAATAAAAACAGCACATTTGACTATTTCTGCATTTACACGCATTCTACTTGTTGTTTAATGTTGACCACATGTCCACAGCATCTTGCAGCGGCTGTGTTGCTCACCCATGGGAAAAAAAAGCTCAAATGGAGTAATCTTTGTTATCTGTGCTCAGTGTATTTTGTGCATTTTCAGTGCGACAGCCCTTCTCTGAACTCTTGTCCTTTGGCTGCTGCTCCTGGGATGACATTAGTCTGAACACAGGGCAACAGCTATTAGAGACACATTTAGACTCACTCATCAAAGAGGGTCTGCTTCTTGGTGGTTTGTTTGTTATTCTGATAAACGGAGAAGCAGGGTCAAAGTGTCAGGTAATGACAGAAAGAGACAATAGTCATGGTATATTTGTACTTTTGAACCTTTAAAATGGGACATAGAGGCTAAATGATTGATTCCAAGGGGCTGAACGGCTGCACAGGGATTAGCACTGCTGCCTCATAGCAAGAAGGTCCCTGGTTTTCTTCCCGGTCAGGGCCTTTCTGTGCAGAGTCTGCATGTCCTCCCCGTGGAGGGGTGGGTTCTCTCCGGGTACTCCGGCTTCCTCCCATCACCAAAGACATGCTCATTAGGTTAACTGATCACTCTAAACTGGCCATAGGTGTGAATGTGAGCATGCCTGGTTGTCTTTCTCTATGTGACAGCCGTGTGACTGACTGGCATCTAGTCCAGGTTGTACTCTGCACTCTTGTCCAATGACAGCTGAGGTAGGCTCCAGCCCCCTGTGACCCCTACAGGATAAGTGGTAGAGAAAATGGATAGATGAGATTGTTTCCAAATGAGAGGATCTTTAGCTGAATACACTCGTGAAAATGATCATAATTGGGGCCTTTCTGCACTGACAGCTTTTCACATGCAGCACTCAACCTCTGTTTAAGAGCCATTCCCATCACAGCTTACTGCTAACTTCTGGTTTACAAAACTTAACTTCTGCTTTCCTTGTGACTGTTAAGCCTGTTCTAAATAGCTCTAAGTGGTTAATATTTTTCATTATTCAAGGAAATATCATCAAGTTAGCATAAACATAATGTACAGGAATCCTGGCCTGGTATAGCAGAAGCTCTAGAGCTGGAAATCATTTCCTTTAACAGTAAATTCTGATAAGTTTCTCCTCCATCATTAGCTGTGTTTACATGGACACAGAAAAAAAAATCATAACAAATGCTTGATCAGAATAAAATGTGTTATGTTAACACCCCAGTTTGAATAATCTGATCTGAATGGGTAACTGTGAATCCCATTGGAGTTTATTATAACACTTGCTCTAAACGTGTCTTCCTGCTCCAGGGTAAACTACTCGTACTGCACATGCCTACCTTTTATTTATTCATTTAGCATGTCTGAAGGTCTTCCTGCAGTGTCTGGGTTCAGATCTACAGTGTCTGGGTATAGATTATTAGTATCAGGGCCCTGATCATCATTTTCCAAGCTCAGTTCTTCCAGACCTTCCAGATCCACGTCCAAATCTCCAGTGTTTAGTGTATTCAGTGACCAGGTCCAAAACTGCATTGTCTGAGTCCAGATCATCACTGTCAGAGTCCGAATCATGAGTGTCGGTGTCCCAATCATTATTGTCTGTGTCTAAATCACCAGTTTCTGGGTCCAGATCTTCATTTTCAAGATTCCTTAATGTTTGAGTCCAGTTCTATAGTGTCAGGGTTCAGACTGCTAGAGTCTGAGTCCAGATCATAAGTGTTAAGCTCCCAGATATCAGCATCCATGTCTAGATCATCAATGTCAAGATAGCTAGTGTTTGGATCCAGTTCTATAATATCTGGATCAGACCTCCACTGTCCTGGTCCAGATCATTGGTGTCAAGCTCCCAGTTATCAGCATCCATGTCCTGATCATCATCAGTTCTTTTGTACCTAAGTTCAGACTTTCACTGTCCTAGTCCAGACCATCACCAGCAGAGTCAGGATCTTTGGTGTCAGGCTCAAGAATTTCTATGTCTGGTTAAAGCTAATCGGTGTCAATGTCTGGATCATGATTGTCATGGTCCAGATCATATCTTGGTCCAGATTTCCAGTAGGCCACCTACACCACACATTGCATCATTCTTCATCAGCACCATCAGTGTTTAGACCCCATAGGATCAGTTCTTTCCTGATGCTTGCCTCATTATCCCTCTGAAGTCTGACTGAAATGCTGGATGTCATGATAACTTTATTTAACCTCAATGTAAAACAGTGAATTCAGATTCCCCTATCAGACTGATTTAAATGGAATTTAGGAAAAGTGGCGCATGCAAACATGAGTGCTGTCGTTGACAAATCTGACAACAGAAATCCTGTCACATATCAATTTTGATCGCTCACTGAGGAAGAGTGACAAGCAAGGAGGTGTTCCAGGAATTCAACCATCCTCCAGGAGAGTGCTATGAGTGCAGTGGCTAAAAGGTATCTAAAACTGAGGGCATTTTATCACCCACAGCAATGCTGCAAATGCCAAACTACATTGTTTTTTTACGGGTGCTGAAAAAGCCCCATCATTGGATACAGCCCCTTATGTTTCCTAGAAAAGCCCCTTATAGTTTTTTACTCTGTTAAGTGTTCTCTTTAGCTAAATGATTGAAGACAGCTGTTTTTCTTACTATATCTAATTCATAAAAACATTTACAATGTTGTTCCAAAATATGGTGTCAGGTGGTTCCCTTTAAGGGAATAAAAACATCCCCAAAGAACGTCATGTGTTTCATGTTTCCAGCAGCAAAAACAGTAGCCTGTACGGGATAATCAAAAGAACACAGTAAAGTGTTATGGCTATGGTAGAAAAAAAATTTAAAAAAGGAAAAGATACACAAGAATTTGACATACAATATGTACTATTCGTCCTGTCTGTATACCACAGAGATGATCATTTTACAGGGAAGCCACCAAAGTAAATGAATCCTTCATAATCCACTTTTAATATGTCAAAATTCAATACTGCATGATCCACAAGCCCTGTCCTACTGCCAAACACCCTACAAGGGAATATCCAGCCTGGAGAATTAAAGTCTTCTGGGGTCAAACTCACGCTTAGCTGCATATGGCTAAACCTGACCACTCAACTGCAAGCAGGGCTGCTGCCAGAACAGGGGCTTTAGAGAGAGCAGGAGCTAAAATAGCAAAAGGTGCAAAAGCTTTTCTTTGTGCATGAGAGAGAGAGAGCAAGAGTGTGAAAAGGGAAGTGAAACCAGGTTTAAATGTATTGATTCTTTCAGCGTTTGCATGTTTGTGGGAACCTCATAAACCGCCTCCTTCAGCAGCAGGTTCAGCTGCAGACGTAGTCGTGTAGGAGTGAAATCCCATCCAAAGAAAACACCGTACTACCTCCGTTTCACTTTGGATTGCTGCTACTTGGAATTTTTGTTTTCTAAAAGGCGCTCTTTGTCCATGCTGACGTGTATTGATCTGGTGAGGCACGTGGGAGTCCACCCTCACTTAAAACTGGCCCAAGAGGGCTGTTTAGCTGAAACAGATACTGCCACTTAAATATGCACGCTGAGGATTAGTAGCAAAGTTGATTATTGGCCCTCACAGACCTGCTCCCCTCACCTCCTCCCATGTCCTCCTTCCTGTAAGTTTCCCTGGAAGTGAGAGGCCCAAAGAGTGACCAGGTCAATGTAAACTAGGGCTGCAAGCAGCGTTGAAGGGCCCTGGCACCCTGGCTTATGTTGGGGTATTTTGCAGCCCCAGGAGGTGGAAATAGCTGAGTACAAGCAGCCTGGGCTGTGTGCTGCAGCAGACCACAGAAAGCATGTCAATCCTCCTAGGACTGTTATTTATCATGTAAAACGAGAAAAAAAAAACAAAACAGGATATTATATGTTGGAGATGTTTCTGCTTTCTTGCAGAAGGTGGCACAATAGCAATGACCTATAATACACATTTCAATACACATTTAAATATGTCGAGGAGCAGACCCTAACTAGAAAAGCACTCAGAGAGCCCAGACCTCCACCATCAGCCCTATCTCCCAATAGTGAAGGATCCTTTAAAATCATTCCTGGATCCAGATGGTGATCCGGATCACTCCCAAAATCTAATTCGCCGATTACTCCCTCCCCGGTGGGGTGGAGACACGGTGAGGCAAAGCATTGGCTTCGTTACGTGTGGACTGTCATGACGGAAGCACCCATGGTCTCACCGGACGACTGAAAGTCATGGCAGAGGGTGAATATTCCTCTATTCCTCCCAGCATAGTGAGTATTCTCGCTACAAATCACTGTCTTTCTCTCTGTTACGCTCCGACTCATCTCCTCGAGTGGGCATGTGTCTTTCAAACTCTATAAACTCCAAAACTTTGAATAAGTTACTCATGTCCACCATCTCCTGGTGTAAAGTGATAACAGCACAGACCTCTGCCATTAGCCCTATCTCCCAATAGTACAGAATCCTTTAAAAAATTCCTGGATCCAGACGGTGATCCGGATCACTCCCAAAATCTAATCAGTTCTTCCTTATGCCATTTCTGACATTTTCTGAAAATTTCATGAAAATCCGTCCATGACTTTTTGAGTTACGTTGCTAAAAACAAACAAACAAACAAACAAACAAACCCACCTGATCACATAACCTCCTTGGCAGAGATAATCTAGCGAGATTTGATGCAAAACAGAAGTTTAATAAGAGTTACAGTTACTTCCTGTGAAACCGTTGCACACTTCCTGTTGCCAATAGGGGTGCTACATCAAAATGATGAAACTGGCCTTCCAGTAGAGGGGCACCTTGATCCTACATGTGTAAATTTAAGGCAGTCAGATGTTTGGTATGAGAGTCACTCATACTTCCTGTCAAATTGGCGAGATACAGAAATGTTCGCCATCGCCAGTGGGGCATCTTTCAACGAATTATATCTGTGTTTTGGGCAATTATTGTGGCGTTTCTTTCAAAATCAGAGCTCAATAGGTTAAGCACAGTAAGAGAAATGAAGATATGAACCATTTGTGTGACTTTTTTTGCCAGTAGGGGGCGCTATGATGAGATGTTTGCATTGAACATGTTCAGTGTGATACGATTGTCGTGCAAGAAACAGCAGAAGATCACAAAATATTGTATAGGAAAGTTATACCAGGTTAAAATCATTTGGCACTGTCAAAAATAACTTATTTTGAAACTGACATGAAGCTGACTGACTTCCTGTTGGGATTTGGGCATGGCTCCAGAGGCTTTTTTGTGGGTCTTATGATGACCCATATTCAGACCAAAAATCATAAGCCAAGGCTGAATGATGTACAGAGGCTCAATATTTAAAGGGAAAATTTTTAAAAATCAGAGGCGGAAATGTTAGATTACCAGAAGGGGGCACTATTACAAAGTTATGATATTGATGTATGAATGTTTTTAGACTCAATGTGGGATCATCTCTGTGAAGTTTGGTGATGATTGACATAAGCACTAAAAGGTTCTGACCTTATAGGTGTATTTTCACTGAAAAAAAAAATTACAAAAACTTTAAGTTTGGGCTCTAGTCACGTCCCCTCCCTATGGTGAAAACTCACAGTTTGCACAAAAAAATGAAGTCAATCGGATGAAAGCCATTGGACTAGTTCGTTATAATATGAAACTTGTGAATTGCCAAAAAATGCCAAAAATTTGACACTTAGCTGATTGTAGTGCACTTCCTGTACATTTTAGAGGATGGTCTCAAGAGACTTTTATTTTCATCTAAACATGATACATATGTGTACCAAATGTCATTTATGTAGTTCTTACCTAGTCCCCTATCTCACATTTGTGGGCCCCTGCTTGATGGACTTTCACAATTCCACCAAAATTTTCTACTGAGGGACAATTTTCTGTAAAAGTTTCTGAGCATGTTAAAGCCCCCAAATTTGTGATTTTTCCAACAGAAAATTAACATCTACAGATACAATGGAGGACGGTGCAAAGGCCCAAATATGAGCCACTTTTTGTACATCCAAGTAAAATCCCCTTTTTTATCAAGACTACAACTTTCCCAGCTCCTCCTTTGCTTTGAGCAGAATGAGGAGACAAAACCCTTTTCAGTTTAAAGGCACTATATTTGGAAAGTTAGGAATACCCTATAATGTTTTTATACCTCAGCAGTAAGGCGAACCTCAGAGCTTTTTTTCCCATCATGCCTCCACCTAGACTAGTGATCACAACCCACACATGCCAGCATACAAAGCCCAGCATTCATAGACTGGTCCACCGTCCTGAACGCCCACTGCTCTGACAGCATACGGAGAGCAGCGGCCAACAGGATGGAGAGAAACGTAGAGCTGATATTTCATGGAAAGGAACAACATGAGCAGCTCTGAATGAATAGCCCCCCTTAAAAACAGCAACAGGTTTAAGTGTTGAGTTCAGAAGGGGGAGTGTTTGAGGACAACGCACCAGTGTTTGAAGCCAAACCACTTTTAATTTTCTAGAAAAGCAAAGGTCTTACTGTGGCCACAGTGTGCCGCATTAAAGAAAGGAAAAGTTGTTTAAAGGGTAGTGTATAAAACACCGTAAATTACATCGTGGCAGACTTATTCTCAGGGTTCAACCTGGACGACGTAGCTCACAGAAGGTCAGACTTCCTTATATGATGCATGTTTCATACATGTAATGTTGGCAGAGATTTGGTCTCAAATGCCCTGTCCACTTTTTAAAACATGGCTCCTTCAGCTTCTGGATCTGAAGAAGTGAATGTTAAACTCAGCAAAAACAGTACCTCTAAAGGAAAATCTTGACAGTCTTTTTCCACTAATATGGGAGATTTTGGCTGGACTCACTCTGCATGCCTTAATAACGCTCAGTGATTTCTTTTTTTTTTACAGTAGCTCTTGGCCTAACGTATAAACCCACATGTGCAAAAGAAGAAAAGACAAAGACAACACAGCACAATAGAGAGACACGGGAGATTATTTCAAAGTAGGCAGAACTGATGATCTACTCACACACTGTATGGGTAAGAAGTATTTGGCCGCCTGTCTTTTACAACAAGGGCGACTGTAATGGTTCAAATACATGTACTTTAATTTAGAGTTGCCCCCCCCTTTTGAAGCTACAACAACCTCCAATCTTCTTGGAAAGCTTTCCAATAAACTATGGGGTGTTTCTCTGGAGATTTGTGCCTATTCAGTCTGTAGAGCATTTGGGAGGTGAGGGACTGATGTTGGATGAGAAGACATGGCTCGCAATCTCTGTTCCAGTTTATCACAAAGGTGCTCAATAGGGGCATTCAAGTTCTCCCACATTGAAGTCATTAAACCATGTGTTTATTGCTCTTGCTTTGTGCACAGGGGCACAATCATGTTGGTATAGAAAAGGGCCTACACCAAACTGTTGCCACAAAGTTGGAAGCATAGCATTGTCTAAAATGTCTTAGTATTAAGCATTAAGATTGTCCTTCACTGGAGATCGGGGCCTAACCCTAACCCTGGTTTGTCTCTAGTTTTCTGAGATGTGTTGCTGCCATCAAATTCAAAATGAGCCAATCATTTTCATGAAAGGTTAAAATGTCTCTGTTTCAACTTCTGATTTGTTGTTTATGTTGCAGTGTGAATAAAATACGGGTTTATGAGAGTTTGTATTTACATTTTACACAGCGACCCAACTTTTTTGGAATTGGGGTTGTACTGTCATGGTCACCTTCAAACTGGTGTAAATCACCATGGTGACTCATTCCAAACACCTGGACACAATCAGATCCACATTGATGGTAAGGCTGGACCAAGCAGGGACAGGATTTTCCCATCCCAAAGTCTTGGTCTGAATTCCTGTCTGAGTCCATCCCTGTTGGTGGGTCAGTGGACCAATCAGAGAGCCAAGAAAGTGTCATTTCAAAATTGCACAGAGTTTGCTCTTTTATGTAAAACATTTTGTTTTTGAAGCTTGGTGTTAGCAGGTTGGCAAACGTCTGCATCTGGTCAATGCAAAAATTTCTGGCGTTCCATTTGAGTGAACTAATTTTGACACTTTAAAAGCTGACTGATGAACGATGCCTGGTGTGGCCAGGCCTTAAGATCCAGAAAAATACCAAAGATTTCCTTTAAAGAGTGAGCCAACAAGGTTGTCCAGTGCAGAGCTCGATGTGTGCCAGAGCTGTGGGAAGAGCAGCTACACTGACCTTAACAACGAGGCAGAGATACACAGACTAACAGATCTTTGAGCACCATTTCCTTTAATCTCTGAGAACAGGCGGACAGAGAGGTTTCTGATAACAACTGTTCTAACACACCCTGACATCAGCACCTCTACAAAGGATACATCCCCAATAACTCATAGATGGTCCAGTGGTTCTAAACATTGTAAATTTTACTCTAGAGGATTTATGAATACAGCCATATCTTTGTTTCGCTTTTAACTTCTCTGCCATGATTAGCTATTATCTTTATGCCTCACTGGATTACGGGAAATCTACTCACTGAGTCAGTGAGCCCAACATTAAGCCTGAAAGCTTAATGTTATGGTAAAACATTCCTTTGACATTACCTTATTTCTCCTCTTTAATTTCACTTTGTACTTTGGGAATCTCCCTTTTCATGGGCAGCAGGACAGGGGCCAGGGGCCGTGAATGTCTGCCAAGATGACACACCGATCCCTGCATGTGTGTGTGTGTGTGTGGGTGTGTGTGTCTGTGTCTTTGAAAGTGTGACTGTGACCAAACTTTTTGAAAACAGCTTTAAAACTATTTAAAGATCACTGATACAACAAAAAACATGTTTGTGCATTAGCTGAAACAGCTTTTCCTGTTAGCAGGCCTTCCTGCTGGAGAATTAATCTGGTTTTCTGCAGTATCAGTCACAGACACTCCTATGGTTCCAGGGGCCCTCATGCAGACCAGCAGCAGGTGGCCCAACGACTGTTTGGGGAGCCGAAGGAATCCAGGAAACATGTTTACTTGACCTTGGCCTGCCATCAATTGGTCCTGACCTACAGTGAGACTGTTTACAGAGGAATTTAATCTGCTCTAGAGCATTATTAACTCCTGCCACCATCACTCTTTCTTAGGCTGCAGAGCAAAGTAGCCTGAATATCTATATACAGATTCTTCATAGAAGATGTAGAACCTGCACACAAAGGCTGTGATTGACTCTATGTGAAATGTTCAGGTTGGTTTTGTAGTGTGTTTGTCACAAGAGCTGCACTGAGCATTCACATATCAGCAGGATTTTTGTGAATGCAGATAGAAAGTTCCATGCTGACAAGAAAAACAGGTGGAACTTTGTCCACACTGAGGAAGAAGCAGCTCCCATTAATGGTGTTTTATGTCCTCTCTGTCTATGTGAATATACAAGAGTACAGCTGACAATCATCTGTCTATCAAACATGTGAAGATGAACCACAAATCTGCTTGACACTGTATATATACTATATTGCCAAAAGTATTCACTCACCCATCCAAATAATTGAAATCAGGTGTTCCAATCATTTCCATGGCCACAAATGTGTAAAATCAAGCACCTAGGCACGCAGACTGTTTCTACAAACATTTGTGAAAGAATGGGTCACTCTCAGGAGCTCAGTGAATTCCAGCATTGTACTGAGATAGGATGCCACCTGTGCAACAAGTCCAGTGGTGAAATTTCCTCGCTCCTAATTATTCCACAGTCAACTGTCAGTGGTATTATAACAAAGTGGAAGTGATTGGGAATGACAGCAACTCAGCCACGAAGTGGTAGGCCACATAAAATGATGGAGCAGGGTCAGCGGATGCTGCATAGTGTGCAGAGGTCGCCAACTTTCTGTAGAGTCAGTCGCTACAGATCTCCAAAGCTGCATCCAAGCCATACATCACCAAGTGCAATGCAAGGCGTCGGATGCAGTGGTGTAAACCACGCCGCCACTGGACTCTGGAGCAGTGGAGAAGAGTTCTCTGGAGTGACCAATTGTGCTTCTCCATCTGGCAATCTGATGGATGAGTCTGGGTTTGGCGGTTGCCAGGAGAATGGTACTTGTCTGACTGCATTGTGCCTCTGAATGCTTCAGCATAACAAGAGATTTTGGACAATTCCATGCTCCTAACTCTGTGGGAACAGTTTGGGGATGGCCCCTTCCTGTTCCAACATGACTGTGCACCAGTGCACAAAGAAAGGTCCATAAAGACATGGATGAGAGAGTTTGGTGTGGATGAACTTGACTGGCCTGCACAGAGTCCTGACCTCAACCCGACAGAACACCTTTGGGATGAATTAGGGCGGAGACTGAGAGCCAGGCCTTCTTGTCCAATATCAGTGTGTGACCTCACAAATGTGCTTCTGGAAGTATGGTCAAATATTCCCATAAACACACCTTGTGGAAAGCCTTCTCAGAAGAGTTAAAGCTGTTATAGCTGCAAAGGATGGACCAACGTCGTATTAAACCCTATGGATTAAGAATGGGATGTCACTTAAGTTCATATGCGAGTAAAGGCAGGTGAGCGAATACTTTTGGCAATATAGTGTAAAACCTCCCAGCACTTAGATTCCCTCTCTCCCTAAAGCCTGGAACACTACAAGATATTGGTGCCAGTTTTCACCATGACTCTCAACTGGCAAAAGCCAGATAATCTGATGGAAGACTGTCTTGTAAGTTTTATTGTGATGTGAGGTGCATTAAGAGAAGCTTTTCCTCTCCAGTCTGCTCTGAAACAGTGCTATTTTTGTCAATTAAAACTATGATTAAAAACATTAATGGGCTATCTTTTTCCATGATCGAGTCCAGAACTAAAAATAGATTTTTGATGACTAAAACTCTGCCAAAAGGTAATTTTAGTTTTCATCAAAGAGACTAAAACAACTGTTTATGTATATCTAGAGAGAATATAATCTGATCTGTAGCTACATTAATGAAGCCATTTATTTTATTTCTTATGATATTCCGATGGTGTCTCAGTGAAACTAGAAAAAATGCACTACGGACATCATGAAAAGGGTTGTACGACTCCAGACATTTCACAGTGAGAGCAGAAACGTGAGCAGAATAAACAACTTTGGAAGATTGCTTTCCTTTGTAAACGGTCAGACAATGTCCTAAATTACCATGACAACAGCTGGAATGACTTTCTGATGCACCCCGCTATGATGAAGTAAATAAACAAGCAGGAAATATTCCTGTCCATGGACCTGCAGCTGACAGAGATGATGCTGTTTGTGTGTGGGGGATTGAGAGAGGTAGCAGGAGAGGGAGATAGAGAGAGCTCGTGAGGGGTAGAGAGAGAATTTGACTGGAGACACTTCACCCTGAGTGTGTGAGACTTTTAAAAAGGAAACTCCGTGTGTTTCTGTGACAGTCCATCCTGACTTCCGTCACACAGTGTGAGCACACAACCCGTGCACGATGGTCGTGCGTTGTAGACAATTCAGTCTCACAGTATGAGATGACATTCTGCCACGACTGTTGTATGGTTGGCTTGAAGAGAGAGAGCTGGCAAGACTTAATTTGTCACTTCTTACAAGTCTTCATCATGATGTTACACTGGTAAACTTAATCCCCCTTAACTGTGAGAAAATCCCATTAGAATTTGTTCTTTTTCAGAATTTAACAGCTCAGTTGAGCTCCAATGAAGCAGCAGTATTTTACATTCTCCTGAGGAACTGAAACTGATCAGATAAACAGGGGGAAAAAAAGGAAAATTTTTCTTGAAGTTGCCAACCATTGGCTTCTCCAGAACTAAAGAAAAATTACCTTTTTAGAGGTATGACTGCTGATGGGTTCTGAGATTTAGGTGGCCTGAATATAATTTGATTTGTGACACAGATTTGTTTTTGTGACAGTTTGAACAGCGAAAGTTTCACTGAAAACTGAAAAGAATATTTCTGCATTTTGTTCTCTCTACTTCTCTCTGATGGCACAGCTGTGGGTCATTGAAATCATCATGTAGTCGACGGAGTCAGACTTTATATTCATGCTGTAGGAGCTCATTTTGAAACTGACAAAACTATTTAACTCCAGAAGTGTCTCACTGCTCATCTAATTTATTGTCTGCAGGGGTTGACCCATAGATTCCAGCCTCATGTCCATCCTACTGCTGGGAAGAATTTCTCTGCTCACACCCCTAACACTTTGAAGATGTGTTTACTGACCAAAATTAAATGACGAGTTATTTCAAAGCTCAAATTCCTTCCTATAACAATAGTCTGTGAGGAGAATCAAGAGCTCTGCTCATGAAATGTAAACTTTTGTGGTTCTAGCTGGCCTAGAATGACCAGCAGACATAGATCATAATGTGACACAATACAAGTTAAAGTTTGCCTATAATAGTGACAGTGACAGCTGAACAGAGCCTCCTCTGTGTTTCATTTCAGAGTGCAGCCTCAGTAGCTGCGTCTCCCCGCTGCGCTGAGAAGAGGAGTCCTGCTGCTCTGAGATCAGGAGCTGGAGGCTGCTGGCTGTTGAGGTCAGCCACAACACTGAGAGGCTGTCTCATATGTTTAGCCTGGAGACTAAATAGAAGGAGACAGAGGGTAATTTACCACACACACACACGTGTAACAGAATTAATAGTGCCAACAAAGCTTCTGCAGACGTGAAGAAAAGACCTGACAGAAACTGCAAACGGCACTTTAATACACACATTAAAACAAACATCACACTCACACAGCAACACGTCTCACACTTCTGCACTTTCAGGCCTCACCCTAATAAAAACCCCCGTTTAAAGCACGTTCCCTGCAGTGCAGTATACACTTCCTCTAAGCTGCCACAGTGACAGTTTGACTGATGGTATTTTCCTATTTTCTGGACAATGGTTGTTTAAAATTATGATTGGTATTAGTTACAGACCTTGACAAGGCACTTTGTCGGAAAAAAAAACAGTGTGTTCGAAGAAGATGGGATAAAGCTCATAAAGGGTTTACATTTTTGTCATTAAAGGGGTAGTTTGGTGTTTTTGAAGTAGAGGTTGTATGAGATACAGTTAAGTATATTAGTCACAGGAGACATGAAGTGGTGTGGATATTATCTACATGACATTTATCCAGTGTTGGGTTACTTTAAAAGTAACTTGTTTATTATTACTGCATTACCTACTGAAAAAAGAAATGTATTAAAAGACTTTTGCTAACTGAAGCTAAAATCAGGTAACCACTCATTCCACATATCAGTTGTAAAAGCAGCACATAGCCAGCTGTACATCTACCTCTGAATGTGTCGACTCTAGCATCATTCCACAGTTTAGTTTTCTGCCTATAGCCTGTAAGTATGCAGACTTTAAACAGAATAACAGATGTAATAAGTATACTAGGTCTTTAACATGATCACCATCTAACAATAAATGGGAAATAGCCATACCGCGTTACACACAGGCTGCGCGTACTACTGCATACCTCATTGCGTTGAACATAACATGATCTTTTCAACTCATATATCTCTATGATGTTGTCCCTTTCATCTAAACATTTGACAAAATGAGAATAGTTATTTTATAGTTATTTTTGTCCTCTTGGTTGTAATCTGCTGTGCCCTACACTATTTTTTAACCATTTTCAATGTTGCTGGGACCAGAGGAGCACTACTGGCATGGATTATATGAAATTTAATGGTAAAGCGTTTCATTACTTGTTACATCCAATAGATCTTGAGTAACTTTGTAACACATTGCCTGCATTTACCCCAAAGTTGTTTTACATGCATAGTTTACAAAGTTACACAGGGCAAAAAGAACCACATTATGTATCTTATACAGACCAACTTCAAAACATCCAACTGTCACTTTAAAGTACAAACGATACACTTTCTAGACAAAAGTATTTGGCCACATGTGTTAACCTAGTCAAGTCCTGGTTTGGCAGATGCCTGGAGAACGTTACCTTCCTGACTGCATTGTGCCAACTGTGAAGTTTGGTTGAGGAGGGATAAAGGTATGAGGCTGTTTCTCAGGGTTTGGACTAGGACCCTTATCACCATTGACGCCCAATTTTAATGCTTCAGCATACCAAGACATTTAGGACAATGCTATGCTTCCAACTTTGTGGCGACAGTTTAGGGAAGGCTGTTTTCTATTCCAACATGACTGTGCCCCAGTGCACTAAGCAAAGACTATAAAGACATGGTTTGATGAGTTCAGTGTGGAAGAACTTGACTGGCCCACACAGAACCCTGACCTAAACCTCATGGAGCCCCTTTGGGATGATTTGGAATGGAGACTGTGGACCAGACCTTCTCAACCAACATCAGCGACTCACCTCATAAATGCTCTACAGAATGAATCTTTTGCAAAGTCTTCCAAGAAGACTGGAGGCTGTTATAGCTGCAAAAGGGGGCTAACTCCAGATTAAAGTACCTGTATTTGAATACAACATTATTATAGTCCCTGTTGGTGTAACGGTCAGGTGGCCAAATACTTTTTTCCATGTAATACTTTAGATCTTGGACAGGAGCCTTATGGGTAAAATGAACACAAGATTACTCCAACAAGAGTGGTGCCTCTCTGACCTGTGAGCTTTGTCTATTATAAGACTCATAGTGACAAAATAAATGTTGAAAATCAAAACCTATTTTTTGAATTGTAAATATTTTCTTTCTGATTCTTATAAATGCTTCAGATGCATTGATAACAGCCATGCAGATGTTGTTAATACAAAACATTGAGCTGAGGCTCTAAATATCAGTCTTTGTATTTTAATGAGCCTGAAGGACATAAAAACATATTTTCCACACACATCAGTTAAAAATGGTTGACATATGGGCTTTTACAAGAGAACAGTGTGGTCATGAGACATTTAATGGTCACTGTGTAAATACTTTTAAGCACTATGGAGGAGAATTTATGCTTTTTGAATCACATGAAATAGCTCTGTTGACTTCATACATCAAAGCTCCTTTATTTAGCGTGATGAGAAACTTCTTTTTATGGCACATTGCTTCATAAGACCACAGAGGTGTGAGACCAACACTCAAATGTAAAGGCCTGATGACCTTGCAGGACCAGCTACGGTCTAAACTGTATGTTTATGCTAATGTGCTTGGTGATCAGCATGCTTAAAGATTAGTGATTGTTTAATCTGGCTTTCCTAATGAGTTGGTATCATCTGCATAACAACAACTATTGATTGGATGTTTCAGAGAGGCCTGTGGCATGTATTGTTGACATGTTTTCCAATAAGTGGATGACCTCAGAGGAGACCTCCTCACCTTCTGAGCTACACCAACTTCCTTGCATGTCAACATCTGGTGACCTTTACTATCTGCACTACATTTCATGGTAATCCATCACATAGCGGTTAAGATGTATCAGACAAATACCAAAAATGTCAGGCCATATGGCAGCGTAAAAAGAGAAATCAGGGGAGAACAAAAGCCTGTAGCACTGATTCTCTGGGGATCATGTGGGTGATCTACAGTTGTAACAACTTTTGCTCTAGGCTTTGTATCATCGAAGGGGACAGAAATGACCTACAGTAAACCCCTCTGAAATAATCTTTAATCCCCTTAAAATTTACTTCTCCTAAAGTGACTCAAACACTACATCAGTGAAATACTACCTAAACTAGACTAGTATTCTGTAGCTGTTTATACACAAAAGACATTTTGTCTTGCAAATGAAGTCCCATGTCCTACTACCTTTCAGCTACACAAATTAAGGATGTTCCTAAGCATCTATTTCCCTATTCAACTAAACACTCCTTTAAATTTTGAGGAGCCTGGCTAACATTACAGCTAGTGCTGCCAGCCTTCATTCCCCTTTGCAGATTAGTATTGTGCTTTGATTTCTGGCCTTTTTTCACTTCGGATGAGTAGTTTTACATGAGTTCAACCCTTGGTATTTTTTCTGTAGTTGGTGGGATATACAAAGTCTTTGCATTTTATGTTGTTCCACAATTTTGAGACAGAGTTTTTCACAGGTTGGTGAACCTCTGCCCATCTTTACTTCTGGAAGCTTCTCTAAAATGCTTCTTTTATACCCAGTCATGTACTAACCTGTTACCAATTAACCTAATTAGTTGCAAAATGCTCCTTCAGCAGATTTCTTATCAATACCACTTACTTGGCCAGCATTTTGTTGCCCTGTCCCTACTTTTTTGACATGCATTGCCGACATAAAAGTAAAAAAGAGCTTATAATTATCATGACATGATAAAACGTCTTAGTTTCAACGTCCAACATGTTTATTATGTTCTATTGTGAATAAAATACAGGTTCATGAGATTTGCAAATCATTGCATTGTTTTTATTTACATTTTTAACAGCGCTCCAACTTTTTTGGAATTGGGGTCATACCTTTAAAACTCCCTGTATTTAACAGTTTAATGCAGGCGTCCCATTTTTGGCCCGTTAGTTTTAGTTGAGCTCCCTTTACCATCAGAATGAGGGTATCATAGTCCAGATAATAACATTAAATCTTCACGTAGGCTATGTTATATTGTTCCTTATCTTATGCTCTAGATTATTTCTCTTCCTGGTCATGTTTAGTTTATCTTGCAGCCTACTTTTGCATTATTCAATTCTTTGTGCCTCATTTATTTGCTTTAAAGTTGGACTGGGTCCATTTAACTGTCACATCTGTGTGCTTATATTATATCAGGTCTCTGAGCTAAATAAATCACTTTAAGCATTCACACAAATATACACATCCATCATCCTTTCAGGAGTGCTGCTCTTGTACTAATTGATTAAACCATCTGATGACAGGAGGAAGTGGGTTAAATCATCAGCCTTCAAAAACAAACGCATTGAGGCAGACATGATAGGCCTTGTTGAAATTTTCAGAAGAGGTCGTCCAGTGTGTTAGACACTGATTCAAACCAGACCAGGGCCATTTGCCAGTACCTTAAGTATTTTTCTCCAGTGCTCCTTGAAAGACAGATAGGAAGAGTATCTCAGAGTATGTCAGAACACATTGATTTCCAAAATCTAGCATGTATGTGGAGCCTCTAAACTGCATCTGACATTTTTAAAGCATATACTGCTAGCTGTCTAGGGTCACATTAAAGCAGTATTATCTTTAAAGCCTCTGAAAAAGGCCAAAGATTAACTGAAACTCTAGAAAAGTAGGTTAGGCTAATTGAAGGCGGGCCTGTAAACAGGCGTCCTCACGTTTGCCCTTTCCCCCTGCACGTGTCCCGTTCAGAGGGGGTGGACATTAGTTCAGGGTATCCATCCATTCATCCCTCATCCATTTATTCATCGGTATCTTTCCTACCTCAGCTCCTGCACAGGCAACCCTCTGACAGTCTTTCATGCATGTCAGAGCTGAAGTATTTTATGTTCCCCTCTGCCCCCTGCAGGTCCTGCAGCTGTGATTTAAAGCAAGAGGAGAGAGAGAGGCAGGGTCAGGGGGGCTGGGGATGGAGGAAGGCCTCCATCCTTCCTGCTTTAAAAGCGTACCACTGGGGAAACACCAGCAGGGACCTGTAAAGGTAAAGATCTGAGATCCGTCATGAGGCACACTCCAGAGGTTTTACTGAGAAAGCCAAAGAGGGGTCATAGTTTTAAAGAGGAGCTCTTATTGTTCATGTTGAATGCTGCTGACTTTATGGTGGTGTGTTGACCTCTAAATACATGAGTAGTCCCAAAAACATCAGTCATATTCAGTCATGAAAGTGAACTTTCAGGATGACAAATAGTGAGGAAAATTCTTTAACTCTTTAAACTGGCATCCAGACATAAAGTAACCCTATTTTTTACCATGTCAGCTGATTTTCTCATTGATAAAAATGATTGACCAGTAAATCTTTAGCTCTGCTGGTCTCCTTTCAGAGACTGGTGATAGTAAATGATGAAATTAAAAGTCAAATTACCTTTCTTTATTATCAGACAGCAGTCTTTAGAGGATATAGATGACACAGTTAGGGGCCCAAGTTCCAAGAGTGCAAGGACCCCATTAAAACCTTTTGAAATTTTTCTTAATTCCTAATAAATTGAGACATAAATCTCTGAGGTCTACTCACAGATTGTTCATCTGAGATGCTGTGCATCTCAGAAAGGAAGTGCTGTAACTTTCTAGTACAACGTAGTTCCAGTTTTTTATTCTTTTTTGGATTCAGATTTGTTTATGAACAAAATCTGGCAGTTACATTCATGAAATAACCACACTTCAAACATGACAGACTAACAAAGATATCATAAATAAAAAGATTTGGGGTCTAACCCAGGATTACATTAATGAACAGACCCATTTTAGAAGTAGTAACAGGAACAGTGGCTCACTAAAGCTTTGGTAGCTTTAGCTACATAATAAACGTTTCTACATAAGCCAGTGTAGCTAAAGAAGCCTTAGCAAAATGAGCTTCAGCAAACGTAGCTAAAGCCAAAGAACACAGCTGCTGTGTGAATTCAGCTTAGCCTTATCTACATTAGCTATGCAGCTTTGTAAGCTTACATAGCTATGTATTCTTTGGCTAAGTTAGCATTAGCAATGCGAGCTTTAGAAAATGTCGCTAAAGCTACAGTAGCTACATAGATAATTTCTATGTAGCTTACATAGCTGCTTTGTGGGATTATCTTTAGCTGCATAAGCTAATGTCGCCATGTTGTCAATGGCTAAGTTAGCTTTAGTGATGTAAGCGTTAGGAAACATAGCTAAAGCTAAAGTACACAGCTGCTTTCTGAGCTTAGCTTTAGCTTCATTAGCTATGCAGCTCTGCAAACTTACATAGCTATGTTATTTTTTGCTGAGTTAACATTAGCAATGTGAGCTTTAGAAACGTAGCTAAAGCTAATGTAGCTACATAGGTAATAAATATGTAGCTTAAATAGCTGCTTTTTTAGCAAAGCTTTAGCTACATTACATAACTTATTTAGGTTTTCAATGGCTAAAAGTGAGCTTCAGCAAAATGAGCTTTAGCAAACTTAGCTAAAGGTAAAGCACACAGCTGCTTTGTGAGCTTAGCTTTAGCTTCATTAGCTATGCAGCTGCAAGCTTACATAGCTATGTTATTTTTGGCTAAGTTAGCATTAGCAATGTGAGCTTTAGAACATGTAGCTAAAGCTACAGTAGCTACATAGATAATATCCATAGATAATATCTATGTAGCTTACATAGATGCTTTGTGAGCTTATCTTCAGCTACATAAGCTAATGTCACTATGTTGTCAAGGGCTAAGTGAGCTATAGCAATGTGAGCTTTAGCAAACATAGCTAAAACTAAAGTACACAGCTGCTTTGGGAGCTTAGCTGTAGCTACATTAGCCATGCAACTATGCAAGCTTACATAGCCATGTTGTTTTTGGCTGAGTTAGCATTAGCAATGTGAGCTTTAGCAACTGTAGCTAAAGTTAATGTAACTACATACATCATATAGCTGTTTTTTTAGCTAAGCTTTAGATATATTTTCAAAGGCTATGTTAGCTTTAGCAATGTCGGCTTTAGCAACATTGCTAAAGCCAACATTGATAAATAGATCATGTGGACACATAACTCTTGTAGCTGCTTTGTGAGCTTAGCTTTAGCTATGTGAGCTACGTAGCTCCAGTATCCATATAGCTCTGTTATCTATATAGCTTACGTAGCTTACAGTTTTTAAGCTATGTTTGCTACATTAGAAGACAAGCTTTTTCCTGTAAGCAGACTCTTAATTTGGTGTTATTAAACAGTTTGTAATTTGTTTTTTCAAGTCAGGTTTTTAACGTTTAACTGTAGCTCTCCTAACCCTTACACTAACCCTAAACAGAAGTTAAATCTAATTTTATTTCTAAAGCTTTACCATGTAGTTCTGTTCTTGCACATACGGTGTCTCAGTTTATGCTAACAAGTGTGAGTTTGGCAGGCTCTAATATAAAGCTTGGACCAACATGGCCATATCAACGGGAAGTTGTAAATGTTTTATGTTTTGCCAACTGTAGTTTAAACTGGACACTTAGAAGCCTTATTCTGGCATTAAGTACTCCTAAAGAAGAAATCCAAACCCATGTAAGATTTTGTGTTGGGATATAAAACACAGAGTAGAAAAAGAGTTATTCAGCTGATGTTGAAAACCTAAGGTGCACAGCTCTGCCAGCTTGCTGAAGTTTGATGTCTCACCATGTAACAGGAAGTTACTTTTATTCACACACAAGATGAAAACTGCCTCAAACTATTCATGTATGATTATGGACCACTTCACAATATACATGCATCTGTATACCAACATGAAATATCTGTGATAGTGCCACCCATTGGTGAGATCCAATAAACCTAATTAAGGCATCTACCATCACATGTAAACTGTTTGCTTTCACTTCATATTTTGTGTTTATAAAATCAAAGCAGTTCATGGCTATTTAACTTTTCTGTATCTGTGCATCGACCCCAGTTTGCAAAACCTGGACTGGTGCAAAGATGCAAGGGACCGTTATGTGTTTCTTGAAGTCCTGGTGTGAGGATTGGTGTCTTTACTTTAGAAATAGACATACTTTTGAATTTATGTTTTATTTTCAGTTCCCGCTCAAACCTCTTTTGTATTTAATGTGTTGGTTATTAAACACTAACTGTTTTTCTTCATCAAAACTGTGCTTACTTTTTAAAGCATAAGTGCTTGTGAACATCCAATGTAAATTCATTGTTGTTCTGGTCCTGAGGTCCAGAGATACCTGTGAAAATGCAGAAGCTGCCCCTATTCAAGTATGTTTTTACCTATTATAGCTTTTGGTAAGACCCAAAAATTGAAAAAAGTTGAGTCCCAAAAAATTGAGACTTGATAAAATTACCAGAAAATGGGTTAGCTATTGGAATTAAGTTTTTAGGGGCCCAAGTTCTTCTACTTGGTAGACTGTGAAACGAAATTGGCCTTTTGGGATAAAGTTGTCTGAATTTGAATCTGAATTTACTTTTAGTTATAATTAAAAAATAAAAATAAAATAAAATAAAATAAAGCATTAATTACTGGCAAGAAAACAATGTTGATGCAAAGAAATATTTGTTCTGTCATGAAATAGAAAATCAAAAACTGTTCACTTTATTTATTCTCTGTTGGACAGCAGTAATCCTTCCTTTCCAAAGTTGACACTCGTTTGTAATGCAGTGTTTTGTGTTGGTTAGGGATCACTCAGGAAATTCCGCTTCTTCTCAGAAAACGCCATGATGGAGCACGTGAGGAATGCGGCGGATCATCAGATCTTTGAGCGCCCCCTTTAAAGCGGTGATAAATGGGAAGCAGTTTTCCAAGGTGCAAGGTGATCAAAGGCGGGGCAGAGGTCTGGCCCTGCTTTATGGGAGTGTGGTGGTCAGCTGATGGGCCCTGGGATGGGGGGGGGGGTTCAATTTTCCACAAGCACACATCTGTGTTCAGCACCAAGAATGAGCTGAACTAAAGCACAAAGACCTGTTAAGACTTCTGTGTGTTAGGGCCTTGGTACAAAACTGGGGTCCAAGCCCCCCTAGGGGACATAATAGAAACATGATAAAACACTTGTTAGTTTATTTATAGGAAGATCTTTTGGTAAAAAGAGGGAAACAATTAAAATGTATGATTATTTTTGACAGCATTGTAACACTTTTTTCCTGTTTGAAAGAAAAAAAGTTGGGAACCACTGGATTAAGGTGACTTAAGGTGCTGTTTATCTGTAACATTTTGTTTTACCTTCCCTCATAAGGCTCTATTACTGTCATAGAAATGTAACTTGATAAGACTTTTGGAATAAGGACTCTGATGATGGATGATTTTGTTATTAAAGAATGTCTCATTAGTGCAGCAGGGGGCTTTACATTAGATATTCTGTGAAAAAGTAATCACCCAATTGTTCAATCATGATTTAACTGGGATTAACCACATTTTTTGGAAAGCTAAGTTAAATTTAATTAGCCACACCTAGACCTGATTTCTGCCAGACCTGTTGAATTAAGGACCCCCTTAAATAGAACCTGTCTGACAAAGTGAAGCTGGCTAAAAAATCTCAAAAGCAACCCATCATGGCGCCATCTAAAGAAAAAACAGATGAGAAGAAAAGTCATTGACATGTATCAGTCTGGAAAGGGTACAAAGAAATTCCTAAGTCTTTGGGACTCCAGTGAACCATGGTGAGAGCCATTATCCACAAATGGAGAAAGCTTGGAACAATGGGGAACCTTCCCAGGAGTGACCAGCCAACTAAAATTACTCTAAGAGTGCATCACCGACTCATCCAGGAGGTCATAAAAGAATCCAGACATCTCTTAAAGAGAACCGGTCTGACAAAGTGAAGCAGGCTAAAAGATCTCAAAAGCAACTCATCATGGCGCCATCTAAAGAAAGAACAGATGAGAAGAAGTCATTCACATCTATCAGTCTTGAGAGGGTTCAAAAGAAAAACATTTCTAAGGCTTTCGGACTCCAGTGAACAATGGTGAGAGCCGTTATCCACAAGTGGAGAAAATTTGGAACAATGGCGAACCTTCCCAGGAGTGGCCGGCCTACCAAATTCACTCCAAGAGTGCATCGACAACTCATCCAGGGGGCCACGAAAGAACCCAGAACGTCATCTAAAGGCCTGCAGGCCTCACAGGACTCAGATGGTCAGTGTTCATAATTCAACAATAGGAAAGACATTAACTCGGCTACAAGTTGTTACAGAAGTACACCACTTCAAATCTTTTCCTGTCTGTCTTTCTCATTTGTTCAGTCTTGTCCTCCAGATCACAGCAGATGCAGACAGACTGTACCACTATTACATTAGCTTGTTGTGACATATCAGACATCTATTTCGATGAAAATCTAAAAATTTGTTACAGTAACAGCTGCTCTGTGTGTATTCTGTCACTGGAGCCAAACTGAACAGATTTTACATAACTGCCCCTCCTAAAAAAAGGTCGACTTGGGCAGACTTCAACATTATGAAACAGTATCTGATATGTTTTTGTATCCTGACTTTATGGGTTAACATGTTCCACTGAGCCACCAGCTCCAGAAGCATGATTAATTCAAACCACGTGGTGACTCTGAAATAAAGTCGATCTGAAAAACAGAGAGAGTGGATTTTGGCAGACAAAACAAGGTATAGATTTTTACAGAGTCAGTCAATTAATGGAACTAGGATTACATCTAAAAATAAAACTCACTACTTTAGCTGAAAGAGTTTCAAATGAGACCCAGACATGGGAAGCAGACACTTGTTCTGTATTGTGGATCCAATTCCCAGCGTTCCCAGATGGATCAATGGAAAACACAACATTTTTAGCTCAGACTGAGGAGGAGAAAAACACAATTGTACTTTCTCTTTTTTTGCTGAACAGGCCACATACTTGGCTTATTTCCTATTTCTCTTTTACGTATTTAACTCCAGACAAACTGACCTTTTATAGTCAGAGTTATAAATTTTCTTTTCGTGTTTTTCTTTATACATGTATCTGATTTATCGCTGCTTTGAGAGATCTACAAACACAAAGTCTTCTTATTTCTACTTTGATTTCTTCATGGTCAGGCAGTCACAGACTTAACACTAAAATGCAAACCCAAATTCTAGAAAAGTTGGGACATTGGCAAAGAAAGACCGGGAACGTTATGGAATGCTCAAAAACATCTGTGACTTTCCACAGGTAAGCAGGTTCATTAGTAACAGGTGATAATACCATGATTAGGCATAAAAGTAGCATTCCTGAAAGGCAACAATGATGTCAGGTTCTCTACTTAGTGAAAGACTGCATGGGTAGATTGTCCAAAATTTTATGAATGACGTCACTCAACATGCAATTGCAAGGAATTTAGAGATTTTGCCATCTAAAGTCCATAATATCATCAAAAGATTCAGAGAATATATGCTACGACTCTACCATGCAAAGTGAAAGCCAGATATGAACAACATCCAGAAGTGTCACTTACTCCTCTGACCCCGAGCTCATCTGAGATGGACTGAGCTAAAGAGGAAAAGGACCATCCAGACTGTTATCAACGCAATGTTCAAAAGTTAGATGTACATCAAGCAAGTATGTGTAAATAATCCACTTTATATACTTAAACAAATGCTTGGAGAGTGCTGTTAGAAGAAAAGGTAATGTAACGCATTTTTTGGAACAAATTGCAAGCATCGAATTCAGAATGTGTGTAGTTGTCCGTAAAAATGATTAAGTTCATTGGCTTGAACACTGAATATCTGTGTTCTTGTGATTATTAAACTAAATATAGGTTAAAAATGGCATATCATTATATAGCTTTTTTCACATTTATACCAAAATCCCAACTTTTTGGAATCAGGGAACAATGCTCAAATCAAATCTTGCCTCCAACCAGCCATTTATTTCCATAACTTGAATCTACTCTTGTTTGAATTTCACCACAAGCCACCATCAAAAGAAAGAAATAAAATTCAGACACCATAAATTCTTATGTTATGCACACCAGATGCAAGTAAAATCATTTGTGCAAGTTAATTACATGTAGCATCAATGTAAAGAAGCAAGTAGATGCAGGTTCTCTTCTTGCGGCGCGGACCATGAATGTTCAGTGCAAAAATTTGCACCCGTGTTCAACATGCTTCATTCGTGAGAGTTGAAAAGCCTGAACTCCACTGAATTGTTTGCACACAATGGCAAATCAGCATTGAGATCCTCCAGTGATGTATGTAAAATACGTCAGTTGAATCTCTGGAAAACCAGCCTGGGAGGAGAAGGGTCATTCGGCCGGAAAATGGAGGAGAAACTTGAGGTGTCTGTCTGTGGCTATCCTGAGCTATATGACACAATGTGGAGGTTGGATTGTCTGATAAGTTGCATTTGTCTGTCATTTCATTCCAGCCATCCTCTACCAAGTTAGCAATAACCCAAGTCAGGATAGCCCAATCAAGCAGGCTAATTTTTCATTCAGTACTTGACATGTTTGTATGTTGACTGAAATGCTGCATGTGGGATAAGGAAGCCCCTCCCCTCTCTCTTCTTTTGGGCACACCTGTACATGCAGTTTGACATGCAAGTGGAGCAAGTTTTCGAGTGATTTAAAAAAAAAAATAACAGGCCAGTGAACTCCCTTTATTCGTGGGTTCAAATACACTATATTGCCAAAAGTAATCGCTCACCTACCTTGACTCGCGTTTAAGTGGCATCCCATTTTTAATCCATTGGGTTTAATATGACGTCAGTCGACCTTTTGCTGCTATAACAGCTTCAACTCTTCTGGGAAGGCTTTCCACAAGGTTTAGGAGTGTGTTTATGGGAATTTTTGACCATTATTCCAGAAGTGCATTTGTGAGGTCACACAGTGATGTTGGATGAGAAGGCCTGGCTCTCAGTCTCTGCTCTAATTCATCCCAAAGGTTTTCTAGCTGGCATCCTATCACAGTACCACACTGGAATTCACTGAACTCCTGAGAGCGACCTATTTTTTCACAAATGTTTGTAGAAACAGTCTGCATGCCTAGGTGCTTGATTTTATACACCTGTGGCCATGGAAGTGATTGGAACACCTGATTTCAATTATTTGGATGGGTGAGTGAATACTTCTGGCAATATAGTGTATGTGCGAATAGGCAATGTACATGCCTAGGGTGAACACAACATTAGGAAGGTGTGTGAATAATAAAGTAAAAGAATAATAAAAGTCATTCCCTAACCAAGTTAATGTGTGTTTATAAAATGAGTCACAAATTGTAAATTCAGCCATCCCAGTACCTTGTTAGTGGAACACCAGTCTCTGAGAGTGTACTCCCGTTAGGCCTAGTTGCCCCATACTATGTCTCCTGCTGGCCTCCATCATCTCTTGTCCTAACAGAGCCTGAGGACAGATATGCCATCACATCGTTATAGGACAGTTAACAAGAAATGCAATTTCACAGAGTCAGCAAAAAGAGGAACACACAGAAAACATGGCAGCAACTGCACTCACTTTGTGGCTTATACCTTTGGCATTTTGGTCAGAGACAACCCTCTAATACCTCCACAGTGATTAAACTTCGTGAAAAGAGGAATGGTAGTTTATCTGCATAAACATACATTTCTATTCAGAATTATAAAGCACATAGCACCCTCCTCCTTGTTTGCACACATGAACAACCATTCTGGACTAAAGCAAACCTCTTCCATCCGTGCCAGGGCCAGAGAAGTGCACAGAGCACCCACATGAGTCAAACTACCTGGACTTAGAGGGTCAGTGGGAATGGTACAACCTGCCTAGTTTGAGTGCTGAAAACATGAAATATGACATTTTGCTTAGAATCTGCTCTGAAATGAAATCATAATACCACATTTCGCCTGATATGTCCACCAACAGCCTTCAAAGTGAACTTTTGTAAAGGGCCATCATTGTTTTCCTCCCGTGTGAAGGAGCAACCTTAGTAATATCAACCAGAGAGCTCAGCATGGAAGCCGCTCTGTTGTTGGCTGCAAAGACAAAACATGTGTCTTCCCATCGCTCTGCAGCCTCAGAGGACCGTAGAGGGAAGAGGCTGGACTTTGTTTTTAATGGAAATATATTTTGACTAAAGCACAGCACAGATGTTTCATATAGATCACAGAGGACCGTGTGCAAAGGTGGAAGAGGAGAATAATATGTCAACTTTAATACAACTTAACTATTAGCCTGCATTGTAAAACAGTGACAAAAACACAGAGGCTTTCTGGGTATAAAATACAACGCTTCAAGTATTTCTGATAATGCATTTGTTTGAGCCAACACTATTTTGGGGCCCATTTTTACCAAAAGCTTGCTAAAGTCCATGGAGAAACTGTACCCATCTGTTACACCGTATAGCCTCACTTCCCGGCCGGTACAACCAGCAAGACCTTCTTGGAGCAATGCTCACTGAAATTACTGAAGGATAATGCAACTATTACTGCTACCTATCTCATACTATTTAACTTTAAAAATACTGAACTATTCCTTTAATAACCAGAACTGCAGTGGCGCTGGTCTGCAGCTGACATGCAGCATGAGCTCTGACAAACATGCAGGTGAAGACTGCCAAGGATGCAGACCAACAGACGCATTACAACCTCAGCACTCCACACTTTACAGAACGAATCAACTGACAGTCCTGACATGTGATCATGTGATGCTTTATGATTTTTACAGGAGCAAGGCATGATCCCCAAAGGTTATAAAATTTTCTTTTTTCATCCAAAGTTAGGGCCCATTGCGCAAGTCCACAGGGGGCTTAGCAGAGCTTATGCTACGTGCCAACCACAGTGAAGTAGTAAAAAAAAAAAAATACAGTACTTAAAGCAAAGGATAATGACAAGGGTAGCAGAGAATCATGGGCACTTTCCTGGTAGATGAACTCCAAATCAACCAAGGTCAAAACAAATGGAGGCAATTAGTGTTTCTTTGTGTAGCAGTCTTTGACGTTATTTACAGTATTTCCTCAGCAATAATAAGAAAGTTCATCCATCATTGCGAACTAAAAAGTGCAGTTAAAACTTGAAAGCTGCTTAAATATTTAAATAAATGCATTAAAGGTGAAGTAATTTTAATGAGTTAAAAATGTTAGTACATGAATTCTTCATATTACATCTTAAAGGTTTAAAATGACTTACAATTAAAGATAGTTAAAATAGTCATTGCCACATTTGGCTTTTTCTAACTTCTTGGTGATTCACACAGCTCTAGCTGCAAACCCCAATTCCAAAAAAGTTGGGACATTGTGTAAAAAGTGAAGAAAAACAGAATACAGTGATTTGCAAATCCTTTTTAACCCATATAGAGTTGAATTCAGCACAAAGACTAGATATATAGTATGATAACTCACAAAATTTATAGATTTTTTAATGCACACATTCTGAATGTGGTACCTGCAACGACTTCTGAAAAATTGGGACAGGAGCATGTTTAACACTGTTACATCACCTTTTCTTCTACCAACATACTTTTCCTGTCCCTGTCCCAGCTTTTTGGAGCATGTTAAGGCAGTTATTTATTTGCTTATTTATGAGATTTCACAAAATTTAAATTTACAAAAATTATAATCAAGCAAAGAAGGAGTAGAGAGAAAAAACTTCAACAGAAAATTAACACATCAGAGGGCGCCTGCGTTCGATGTTTAGCTCATCAAGAGATGCTAGGAAGACAGCAAAATGCGGTAAGAAAACTAAGTGGAGTGTTTAAGAATAAGGCATTTTGAGAGGAGGACATTGGAGGAGTAACTTAGAATTAAAGAGCTTGGACCTGACCGGCCAGATATCAGGATGAAGCAACAAAGCTGTGACTAATATTAAGAAGTAAGTAAATAAGTCAATCAATAAATAATAGTTTTGTGGGTTTAGGCATTTTTGCTGCACTCAGGTCTAGTATATGTATTTTTTTTACTCAACCAGTCACTCTTGAAGCAGTGACTACTTTCACCTTATGCCTTTTGTAAATTTTCTATTTAAAATAAGCATTCAATCAGCTCTTTAACATCATTTTGTCATGCATTGAGTTGATAATGTGTGATAAGAGTTAGCTACTTGTGGCTGCTGATGACCTTAATTATAGCCATGTCATTTTAATATTTGTTCACCAAACATACAAATGCAGATGTAAAAAAGGCATATTAATACAACTTAACTCTCTGTGTAGTACCACCTTACATACATAACATATCAAATTGGGATTTTATTGTACCTGCCCCTGAAGAAAAATGCACCAGGCACCACTGATGCTTTGACTTTCCATGGAATGCATGGCTAGAAACCCCCATATGGATAGATACATTTATGACAATACATACTGAATACAATAGAATCAGTTCAAAAGCAATTAATAGTATCATAAATCCCAATATGAGATTGCAGCAAGCTTTATGCTATAAAGGAGGAGGCTGGGGTGGAGGAGGTTAAGCTTTGCCAGCAGCAGCAGCAGCAGCATGGTGCATCAGCATTAATGCAAGCAGGGATTAGTGAAGAGTACGGCATATTTTAATACTATAAAATAATAGCAATCTTAACGCTTCAGCATACATAGACATTTTGCACAAAGCTTTGCTTCCAACTGTGTGGCAACAGTTTGAGGAAGGCTCTTTTCTGTTCCAACATGACTGTGCCCCAGTGCACAATGCAAGGACTATAAAGGCATGGTTTAATGAGTTTGGTGTGAAAGAACTTGACTGGCCTGCACAGAGTCCTGACCTCAACTCCAACAAGCACCTTCGGGATGAACTGAAACAGAGATTGTGAGCCAGGCTTTCTCATCCAACACCAATGTCTGACCTCATAAATGCTCCATGGAATGAATGGACACAAATTCCCACAATCTGGACAAACTTTAAAAGCAGCTTCAAGAGAAACAAACCTGTGGATATTGTAGCAATGAAACACGCTCAGTCAGAAGGTCCCTAAATCCCTCATTTCCTCTGCTTTTATTGTCTGTGTTTAGAGACTCACAGTTCGCAGCTGAGGTTCAACATCATTATTCTCTCCCAGCCACAAGGCGAGAGGTTAACAGTAGCTGTAAATGGGTGGTAAAATATGCTTAATGAGCCTTGACAGCCGCCCCCCAACAACACATGCTCCGTCTCCAAAAAGAGCTTCTGATTCCCCCCGGAGAAATGTTAAACCTATGTGCCAAAGAGGTCAAAGGTCAGCCCAGCGTGACCCTTACTCTTTGTTTGCTTAGTGGGTCACCACCTGGATCTGTTTCTAATTGTGGACACCGACTTAAATATGCCTTTGTTACAGTAGGGGGAAGTAGGAGTCATTAATTAAACAGGTGGGGGTGACAGGAGCGTTTGATGGTCAGAGCCAGCCTGGAGAGGAGCCGCTTCTGTGTCTCTGTGAGTGTTTGTGTTACGTGTCCGTCTTCGCCTGTTGCTTTCTGTCTTTCAACTCGTCTGTTTCTCCTTTTTGTCTCCCTGTCTGTCCCCCGCTGCTCAGACGTCACCTTCCTGGTTTGTTGTCACTTTGTAGGAGAGCAGTGGGGAGGTGACTGACTGTCAGAGTTTTACAAGTCACTGCTCATCTTTAAAAACACGTAGAAAGCCCTCGAGGCCGTCATCAGACACTCACTCATGTGCACAGACAGACTTAAGGCTTGTTCCCTCTGGAACTGATTAGCCTCACTGATTAGCCTCCAGTACACATGTAGTTAACCAAAACAAACACACAGCATGTCTACATGCATAGTAAAGATGAGCTGCTGGGGCTCAAACTGTTTACTTTTGAGCAAATTGTTCATTATTCAACAGTTGAACTGTTGGATTAGCTGATAACGTAGATCTGCACTCACTGGCCACTTTATTAGGTACACCTTGCTAGTCCGGGGCAGGACCCGCTTTTGTCTTCAGAACTGCCTTAGTTCTTTGTGACATAGTTTCAAAAAGGTGTTGGAAACATTCTTTACAGTAATTCTAGAGCTGGTTGTGCAAGAAAACCCCAGGAGATCAGCAGTTTCTGAAATACTCAGACCAAGGTCAGTGTTTTTTCTGGCAGATCCATTTCCTGTTTGAAATCAGGATCAAAAATCATGAGTATCTCTCGTTATTCTGTTGTTTTTTTTCTTTTTGTTTCATTTTGGTCACAAAAACAGAAAAACAAATAATACATTTTTTAAAGATGTCCAATTTTTTGTTTTTTCTTGAGTTCCATTATTTTGTTTTCTTGTTTTAATGAAATACCAGAGGAAAAGGAAATCATGTGACCCACTGGGTAAGGTGAACATTTCAAAATAAAAGCCCTAATGTCAAAATTTAAGCCTACATAGCCATCCACTGTGTTTTACAGTATAATAATAGGCCTATTTGCCTGGACTGCTTGAGGTATTTATCCATGTACACAGCAGGAGTCAGATTTCAGTTTATGATGGTATTGTTCAGTGGACAGTTTTATTTATTAGTGTGTGCCATCAGACTCCTCCTGTGTACTTGAATAAATCACTCAAGCAGTAAGTTATTTAATTATACTAGTTTTTAACTCATTTTCAGCCAATTTTTGTGACTTATTTGTACCGTTGAACTCATTTTTGCTGTTTGTCACCCTTTCTTACCACTCAAAACCATTTTTGACCCTTTTTCCACATTTGAGCCACTGCTTTGACACTTTAAACCCATTTCTGTTTTTCACCTTTTTTACTACTGTTTTGCCATTTTAAACCAATTTTGCTAATATTCCTCCATTTTTGGCCATGTTTTTCAGCCAGCATTTGCCACTTAAGGCTTATTCTTGCCACTTCTTCTTGCTACTTTTGTCCTGTATTTTCCTAACTTGCAAATGGATACACCCGTTTCTGTGTTTCTCACTGACAAATCCATCTTGCAAAGCTCCCGTGACAGGAAAGTGACAGGACCAATCAGCGACGAGGGGCAGTACTTTCAGGCGTGGCGGAGTGATGTAAGCAAGCAGCAACAAGAGGCCGGTGCAATTATGGCGTAAGAGCTTAGGGTGGATGCCACTAAAGCGCCAGTTTTATCAGAACTTGACGACATTTCTTCTTTAAATGAAGAACAAAGAACAGCAGCGAGTTGTTTTCTTTTCAAAAACAACAACAGTCGTGTACTGACATATCTACAGTTGCCATGGTTCGTGATTTTGCTCAGTTGCTGCGTATGCGCACCTTGGTCACGGCTACAGCACATGTTTTGTTGCTCTAATTGGCCCGTAAAGTTGTGACAGACAGAACGTTCATCCAATCACACTCTGAATTTTTTTCAAAGCCTCTGCCCATTCCAAAACGCTTAGTCTTGAAGGTTTTCCAAATGAATATGTGAAACAAATCCATCTGGCCTGTCAGGTTAATATATGCCTTTCAATTTTCTAGCCACTGAACACCCATTTTTGCTACTCATTTTGGCAGTTTACCCCATTTTTTTCCCCATGTTTGCCACTGGTTTGCCACATAAGGCCAGTTTTTGCTGATTTTCACAATTTTTAGCATTTTCTGTCACTTTGAAACAGTTTTTACTGTTAACACCCTTTTCCTCTTTTTTTGCCACTTCTATTTTCCACTTTTATCCCTTCTTGCCACTTTTCACCCATGTTTACCTCTTCTTATCTATCTAATTTGATGCATTTTGGTAATTTTTGCCCCTTTTGTGCCATTTTTAGTCTGTTTTGTCACTTATCACCAATTTTGGGCCTCTTTTTACAATAATGCAATTATATTCCGTTAAAGTTGTCTCTGCTTTTTCTATATTTTCTGGCATACTGGTGTTTTTCGTACATCATGGCATAGATAGGAAGTCTGACATAACTTTTCAAATTATTTAGTCCCCTTTAACCACATTGTAAACATCATCAATAAAAAGGTCATTCTGTTTTACATTTTGAAAAAGGCAATATGTACTACTGCATACATAAATAAAATGCATTCTTGCTGCTTTGATAAGAGTGCTATTTTTCAGTTTAGGGATAAAATGTGACCATGATTTTGCTGACCTTCGTGGGCACCAGAAAGCTCTCTCCTTTATTCGCCCTTTTGACACCTCCCAGTGTTGAGAAGATTTTAAAGAGAGAACTTGGAAGGGATTAATGAAGGTATTAGTTCCTCAATTTTTGTAAAATCAAAGCTTTTATATTTTTCAAATGTACACCAATAAGGTTAAAAGATGACAACACACATGGTAATAAACCCCCAAAGTCATACGCTGACTCTCCTCTTGGTTTTATAAACCATTTTAGTATTTCTTTGTCAGATTTTCTCTGATCTATGGTTGCATGTCTAGTGGTTGGCAGTACATTGTTCCAGCAGCAGTTGCTACTATCAGTTGAGGAGCTATAATAAACTAACTGATAACTTTTACAGTAAGTCAGGGAAGGATAAAAATAGATCTAACCCCTTCTCTTCCCCTTACTGTAAAAAAAAGAGAAATTTTATGATTTTGTGTGAACATCAGAGAGGCTGAAAATCCGTATGGTGTCCATATGATGGAGACTGGATGGTGCAATATGAGGTAAGTGGGTCAGCTCTCTTATCCTCAACACTGAAACCACATCTCTGCAGCAGTTGGCACTAAAACATGTGTGAACATCTGGAGACACACAGAAATGAAAGACACTCAGTTTGATTTAATTTACACCATTGTGACTGTAATTGAGTGCATGTTTGTGAGTGTTTCATTTCTCTGAAGATAAATTACAAACACTGGGAGGCTAAATATGGAAGTTAGTGTTTCACAGTCAATATGGACGACATTTCTCAGCTAAAAATGGCTAAAATACCACAACATATTTACACTATCCTCTGCCTTTTTTTCTCATTTTCTCCCTGAGTGAACCCAGAAGACTTCAGTCATCACCAGTGGAAGAGGACAATCCATCACGTTTTAATTTAC
This sequence comes from Cheilinus undulatus, assembly GCF_018320785.1. NCBI lineage: Eukaryota > Metazoa > Chordata > Actinopteri > Labriformes > Labridae > Cheilinus > Cheilinus undulatus. Next base: position 10,646,485 of record NC_054878.1, on the reverse strand, counting down.
TATTCATCCTATTCTTTGTGGGTTTTTCAAATGTTGCAGTGAAAGTAGTGGACATGATTTGGAAATGCACATGCCTCTCTATAGAAGCCTCACCACTGACGATGCAGAGCAAAGCCAAGCCAATGCTGCAAGGCACAGATCTGAGGAAGGCTAGAGTGCTTCACTGAAGGTTCCCAAGAGCACAGTGGCCTCCATGATTCTCAAATGGGTGTTTGGCACAACCAGGACTCTTCCTAGAGCTGGTTGCCCGGCCAAACTGAGCAATCAAAGAAGGCATTAGTAAGAGAGGTGACCAAGAACCTGATGGTCACTCTGACTGAGCTTCAGTGATCCTGTGTGGAGGTGGGACAAACATCACTGCAGTGCTCTGCTGATCTGGGATGTATATCAGAGTGGCTATACAGAAGACTCTACTCAAAACACATGAAAATCTGCTTGGAGTTTGCAAAAAAGCCTCTGAAGGATTCTCAGACTTTGGTCTGATGAAACCAAGATGGAACTGTTTGGCCTCAATTTTAAACGTGTCTGGAAGAAACCAGACCCCACTCATCACCTGCCCAGTGCAATCCCAACAGTGAAGAATGATGGTGGCAGCATCATGCTGGGGGGGGTGTTTTTCAGCAGCAGGGACTGGGAGACTGACCAGGGTAATGACAGATGAAAACCTTGTTCTGCAGCACTCAGGACCTCAGACTGGGTTGAAGGTCCACCTTCCAACATAGCAATGACCCATCAAGACAAAACGAGTGGCTTAGGGACTGTAAATGTCCTAGAGGGGCCCAGCCAGAGCCCTGACTTGAGCTCAAAAATCTCTAGATAGACCTGAAAATATCCATCCACTAACGGCCCCCATTGAACCAGACTGAGCTTGGTCCAGGTGTGCAAAGCTTGTTGCTGATATTTAAAACGACTTGAGGCCGTGACTGCTGCTAAATGTTCATCAACAAAGTACCTAGTAAAGGCTCTGAACACTCATATTACAAGTCAATGTAATATTTCAGGGTTTTTTGTAATACATTTGCATACGTCTTGTTCTACTCAAACAGACTGAATAACATCATCTTCACTTGAGACTTTTTCCTTTTCTGTTTGTCTAAGTTTTCTGTAATAACATTATCACTCAGCATAGTCACTATTACATCAGGATATACTGCATGTTACTGCTGGGAATCACTGCAGTGATCTCTATCTTTGTAAGCTGTGTCTGAGAAAGGGAGTCATACATTCATACATTTTCCGGGCACCAGAGGGCGACAAAGCAACACAGCCTCACTGCCTCAGTTTAGCTGGTCTTCTTTAGAGTCTCTGATAATCAGATAATTCAAGGAAAAACACACAGCTGTGCAAACGTGGTCTGAACAACACACTGTGTCACTGTGGATCCTCACAGAGTTCAATAATACACACATGAAGAATGAGATACTTTACTATAGAAAATAAATGTCTCAGTAGTGTGATATTACTCAGTATAATGGCACAACTCTTTTATAAACTGTTTTATAAATCAACAGGATATGATGAGAGCTCTTGTTACTTCTTTAACTCTTTTATGTAGCCTATACTCATTGCTATTCAAAGGATTTTCTCTAGATGCTCAGGTTTCCCATCAGCCGCTGTAATTAGGATATTAGCTAATTATCCCAGTGATGCTCCTCACTGACCAGCTGTAAGTGTACAAAAAAATCAGCAAATCCAAGATGGCAAATGGAAATGACATCCTGTCCATAGGTATTTCCCAAGTCTCGTCGTTGCATCCATGCATCCTTCAGCTGGGAAATTAAACAGAGGAGAGGACTGAGGAAATGTGTTTTTAACACGTGTCATCCTTTCTTCCAAAGCATCACGTGTCTGTTTTTAATGATGATCACAGTCAGCCTGTGCTGCTTCTGGCTCTGCACAGATATACACTGCATTAATACTAATAATACACACTCTATAAGATTGTTTATCTCTCTGTAACACCTGCAGATGAAGACAAACGTGCTTTTATTAAAAAAAGAAACATACAGACATTACTACAAGATTTATGCGTTATTACATGTTCTATTCTTCATTTGATTTATATGAACTGTTGATCTTATTATACAATCAGTATTCTATGATCATAAATCTTTTTATAGAGCATCATAAACAAGGAAAATTTAGTTAAAAACTTGAGGAAAATGTTGAAATCATCTGCCCTCATCAGCAGGTATGTGCAGTGTCATACTGGTCATATCCAGCATAGAAGAGATGGCCTTACAATCGTGGAGGTAAATATGAGCTCATAGCCTTTAAACCAGGGGTCATCAAGTACATCTGCACAAGGGCCAGATTTATTCTCAACAGAGACCCTGGGGACCGGGCTTTCAAATGCATAAATATTAAAGAAATATTTTGGTCTGATTGAAATACTGTTGTAGCAGTATTTTTATTTTCTTTCAAAATGCAGGGCATTTTTAGTCATTATCAGTGAAATCTATCTCTATCTGTCCCCCAGTTTGGAAACTTTTAACCCCTTTTTGATACTTTTTGCCCATTTTTCCCCTCTTTTACCAATTTTTGCAAGATTTTAACCCCTCTTAAACCACTTTTCCTGCATGTTTAACCCACTCTTTTATCCATTTTTCCACTTTTTAACACCTTTTTATTACATTTTTTTCCAACAATTATTGCAACTATTAAATGGTTTGCCACTTTTTTTTTTTACCCATTTTGCCACTCTTTAACCCCTTTTTGCAACTTTGCCAGGCTATTTCTGCTGTTTTTGACACTTTTAACCCATTTTTAATATTTTTTGCCACTCTTTTCCTCTTTCACCAATTTTTGCAACATTTTAACCCGTCTTAACCCCTTTTCCTGAATGTTTTACCCAGTTTTATCAATTTTTGCCACTTTTTAACCCCTTTTTCATTATTTTTTTTAACAAAACTATAGATAATAAGAGCTATAAGGGATAAACAAGAGTTTTGGTCAATAAACCATTAACAAACTGGTATAACTGGTTAACCAGCGGTAAATGAGAGGTGAATCTCAATAAAGTTGTAAACAAGTGGAACAAAGGCGGGCTTTACATGTTTAATAAAAGGGTGAATAAAAAAGGTTTAAATAAGAGTTGACTACAGGTTGATAAACAGTACATAAGTAGCAAACAAACTGTGAAAAAGAAACAAACAAGTGAGGAATGAGTGGAGAATAAATGTTAACACAGAGAGGGTGTTGAGGCCGTTTGTGGCTTTTTTGGTCATTTTTTTCCTGTTTTTTTTTTAATTATCATTTTGACTGTTTTGAAACAAACATTTTTTTAATCACAATTGAAACAATAATAATTTATTGTCATTTTCATTTTCTATTGTTATAATTTTTTAAATTACAAAACATATGGGATTTCTTTTACACTTAAACTGGCATCTTAAGAGTGACCCTGTTAAGATGTTTTTGATTGAAATAGCTTTGATTTCAGTAAATATGACCTCCTAATGCTGCAGATTTAATGAATGACCATTTTCAGTTCTTTACAACCTATAAAATCTTTTACAACTCTGTTGTGTTTAATAATGTAGAGGTTTTTATTTTTAGAAAAATAATGGTTATCATTATGAAGTTTGTTCAAAAACATTTGAATCGTGCTCTAACAGCTGATGACTTGAAAAATATTCTGACTGTTATTTACATTAATACTTAGGAAAATAAGAGAAAAATGTCATTTGCATAATAATGTGGAAAGCGGTGTATATATTTATTTACAGCTTACATTTTGGCCATGAACAACCAGAGTGCAGTTTGTTAAAACCTTTTTTTTTCTTTCATAAATGCATAAAAATCAAAGCTGTTGCTCATAATACATAAATTCAAGGCTGTGATAACCCTTTTCAAGAAAATCTGATTTGGACATTTTCAGTGTGTATTATTTTTATTCACCCCGCGACCCAGAATGGGATAAGCGGTCTTGAAAATGGATGGATGAATTATTTTGATTTATGTATGACACCATTTTTGATCATGAGCAGCCTGAATGTATCCATTCTTTTACACAATCTTGATAAAAGGGTTAAAAAGTACTAAATAAGTGGTCAATAGATTGACAACAGATGTAGAATAGATGGGAAAATAAGTGGTAACGGTGTTAACAGAAAGTAAAAAAGTAATTAATGAGCAGTTTAAAATCAAAAAGTAAGTGTTGAATAAGGTTTCAACAATCTTTTAACAAGTGGAAAATAAATGGTTAATAAATGTAAATAAGGGGCTGACAAGTGATTAGTAGGTGATCAATTAGTGGTTAAAAAAGGGTTCATCTGTGTCTGAAGTAGAATAAGTGGTCAGTAAGCAGTTAACAAGTGATGAGAAAGTATCAATTTGTAGTCAATGAGAGTTCAGTAAGTCATGAAAAAATGGTTATTAAGTAGTTTAGAAGTGGAAAATAAGCTTTCAATTAACTGTGAATGAGTATAATTTAGTGGTAAATAGATACGTTAGTGTTGAACATGAGGGTCATCAGTGAGAAATAGATCATAAACAAGCATTTACAAGTGGTCAATAAAAGAATTATTGATAAATTATTGGTTAACAAGCAGCAAATAGGGAGAAAATGAGTGCTGATTACTGGATAAAAAATAAATTTTTGGTAAATGACAAGCAGGAAATACGTGGTAATGATGATAATAATTGGTAAATAAGTTGTGTAAATTGTAAGTTGTGAATCAGCTGTAGATCTGTGGTAAATCAGTCTGTAGAAAAAAGCACTAAAGTGGTAAATTAGTGAATAAATGGTGAAAATAAGAAAAGGCCGATTTTTACATGTGTCTTTCTTGTGGATTATGATCAGTCTGTGTTGAATCTACATGTATTTAACATGGTGATCATGTTCTAATTAAACCATACCATCCTCCATTGATTTCTGATTAGTCATCAAGACTGAATTATTCAGTGTGTTATGTGAGACGTAAACCAATTATCCCCGTTTTAGCTCAGCTAAGCACTATCCAGGCCAGTGTGTTATAGTTCAGGGGGAAAGGGATTACACTTCACTTTCAGCTGAAGTTGCCGTATTCGCTTTGTTTGCCCCTCGATACCCTGGCTGTCAATATCAATGCTCGTAAAAGCCTTTCAACTCCAATTAGATCACTGCAGAGAATTTAAGCCCTAATCTAATGGTACTGCAGCGTACACCTGCACGACCACACTGATGCTCCTGTTCACAGTATTTTAATACACAATCACATACACACCACTTTATACAGAGTGAGTAAGAGCAGGAGTAAGAGGGATGATCTCATCCAGAGGCTCAAAGAGATGATGTCAGACTTTAGATCAGGGCTGCTGCTACTGTAGCTGTTTATGTTTTAACAGGCCAACAGGGGCAGTGGATCAGGAGAGGAGAGGAGCGTGAGCGATGTGAGAGTGTTTGGGAGGGGTTGTGTGTATTGATAAATGAGAGCTGAGAGCTAATGCCAAAGAGCTGTTAAAGTGGAGTTACTTTACAATCAGGGGCAGAAGAATGGGCAGAAGAATCAGGGATAAAAAGTGTGTTGTTGTAGCAGTATTTAAAGGTCACCTGTTATGCAAAATACATTTTTTTCAGGCTTTTCTAAGAAAAATATGTCTGCCTGTCCACAATACCCGCAAAAATCAGAAAAATCCCCCCACCCCTTCCCCTTTATAAAATGTGTGCTGAAACAAGCCGTTCTCAGATTTTCCCCTCATGATGTCATGTCGGGAGTTGGCACCGCCCACAGGTTTGGTTGGCCCTCCCTGCTTGGAAGAAAGTTCCGCCCTCCTCTCCTGATCCTCCTCTCAGCTGAGGGTCAGGATCCATTAAACGACATCCATTATCTGAGAGGGGCGGAGTCAGACAGCTCGCTAACATTTAAAGACACAGACACAGAAACAGCTCGTTCTAAGCAGGGCTGAAACAGAGAGGGTTTTAGACCATCAGATATCCAATACTGGAGGTTATTTTTCAGGCATGAGTTGGGGCCCTCTGAGACCAACATAAAATTGTCTTACAGGGGTAAAATATGTGATCTTTAAAGGGGCTTCCATGTTATTGTTGGTAATGACCGATGTCAGCTGTCTCTGGGAGACCCCCTTCCACCTCGAGGCCCTAGGCCAGTGGTGTCCAAACTATGGCCCATGGTACAATTTTGATTGGCCCAAAGCAAATTCTAGAAATAAAATTAAACATGGCCCACATTTGAATATTTGCATTCAAAACAATAACATCTTGTTTTCGCCAGTGGCAGCTAAGGGCGAACAGCACCACCCAAATCTGATTGGTATCCCCAAAAACCTGAAAACGATTGTCTATGGGCCCTGTCAGACATTAAATCGAGCGTTTCATGTTCAAACAGGCCACGGAGTCAAGCTCTGCCCCAGTCAGCTGATCTGACGCAAGCCATCAACAGCCAACAGTGAGCTGATTTGCTGAAATTACAGTATTGGCCAATCGCTCTCATGCTGCCTTATTTTCTTTCTCTCTTTCTCTTACCTGGCCACACTCTGCTGCTCTCTCTGCAAGCTGCTCCTCTGCTCTGCTCCTCCACCCCAGCTCCTCCTTTATTCTGCTTTTGAATTAATCAAAGCATATACCTCATCTTGTGGATATTTTAGTGGCCCCAACATCCTTGTGGTCCTCAAGTTTGGACACCCCTGCCCCTGCACACTTAACAGATCATAATTGAGTAAAAAACTGCTAGTTAACCTCCACTAAAACTGGTTAAATTATATACTAACAAATAATGACATTAAGATGCTTTTCCAGAACAGGAACCTTCCCCAGGAACTCTGGAGGAACACTGTGCTTTTCACCTGCAGGAACCAGGGTCTAAATTTAGTCCTGGTGTAAAGAAAATGTACCCCTGCAACAGTCCCTGCTGAGAGTTTTGTCCAAAGGCCCAGGAGCTTTGGGGTGGACGGCTGGTACAGTTCAGGACTTACTTGTTGCCTTGTAACTCTGCCAGTTTAAGTGTGGATTGACTCAGTGGTTCCCAAACCCATTACTGTAAAATACATTCATCAAATGAGGCAGATTTATAAAAAAAAATGAATTCATGATGAATCCTTTATTTTAAAGCCTCAGGACTTTGAACAGACAGTTTAAACTGACTTTGTGAAAGGAGGACTATCTAACCAGGCCATCAGCATCTCTGCATCTGTTTGCCTCCCAACATTTACATCTTTATCTCTCTGTCTATTTCCTCCTCAGTTTTGTATGCCTGCAGAGATTCGATTCCTCACAGGCAGAGACCTGATTTATCTGTTTCCTCTTCTTTAGCTACTTTCATGTTGTCAGATTCACATCCTCCATCCCAAGAGCCTTTTCTCCCACCCTCTCTCTAAATCCTCTCCCCCAGGTGTTAGACGTGTGCTCCCTTGTTTCTCTCGGTCTTCCCTCCTTATTTTTGCAGCGCTCTGGTCCTCCCTTTAATCTTTGTTCTCACAGAAACACTGAAATAATCTGTTTGATCCCATTTCCTCCTCCTTCTCCTCTCTCCCCTGTGATCTCATTTCCAGGATGTGTGTGATGTTTAATGTCACACGTGCGTTTACCGGCAGTGGAGGAGAGAGGGGAGAGCAGAGGAGGCAACAGGACACACCCTGTTGTGACCTCATGCACATCCTCTCTCTCCTCTGTTGTCGCACTTTCATCTCGTGCGCCTGTGGACGGCGTGGTGACATCATGTCAGATGCGTGAGCTGAATGCACGATCAAGGGGTGGCAACAACAGATAAATCAGCCTAGCTTTCTTCTCTGTTGTCCTCTATCCTGCAGCCATTTTTAGCTTTTGTTTGTTTTTCTTTTGTGCCACTTTGTCCTTCAGTAATGTTTGATTAAAAAAAGTTAGAGCACACTTAAAGTGGCATGCAGGGATTAATTTTAGAGCTGTTATCACTAACAACAGCTGCAGTAATACTGACACTCTCCAGGAGGAAGGGGGGGCAACTATTTTGCATGTGCCATATGAACCAAACAGCACCAGGACTGGGAATATATCCTGCACCAGTGCATCAAGGACTTCAGCCTCTGCACATGAGCTCTTGCTTCACCACCAAATTGAACTGGTGCCCTAAAAAGTACTCTTATACACCGCAGTGTGAGCAGAAGATGCTTTTGAGATGGTTTGATTTTCTCAGTTTGGAATAGATTTGTTTACCGTCCTCTGATTCTGTTAGCATTCATCCATCTTTACTCTCAGCAGAATGTGACTTTTAATCCTGTGACCCACAGGGCCATGAGCAACAATGACTGGGGGGCTCTGTACTTCAGAAATCACAGACTTAAGTTATGTACTTTAAAGACCCCGTAAAGTGAAAATTAAAAATCTGTATTTAGGTTTGTTCTATGACAAGTCACTGTTATAAACCCCCAGGTCAAGTTTCAGTCATATAAAACATCTCTAAGTTTATGAAATTAAGCTTCAAAATCATAAAAAATGAGGCAGTAAATTCTGCTCCAGGATGGTGTGGGCGTGTCTGTTGAATGAGCTCAAGCCACGCCCACTTAGGAGAAATAGGATCCTCTCAATTTAAAAAATTGCTACAATCTGAATAAAGGAAAGCACTCAAGCTATTAGCCTGTCCCTTGACCTTACAGTGACCTTATGATCAGAGCCTGACTCTGTGCCAGAGAAGAGAGAAAGTCCGTTTTGTAGCTCAAATCTGTGTTATGATGTTTTAAATGATCCATAGACCACTGTGGCTGATAGATTTGGCAAATTTACCTCACAATGAACAAAACAACAGCATTTAACTGCCTGTTAACTTTAAACAAAGGCAGTGACATCAGCGAACAACAGACTGTACTGAGATGAACTGCTCTGTGATTTTATATCATAGCCGTAAAGGGGCGGGGTCATTCCTCACTGTGGGCTTGTGACATCACCAGTCCACATATTGGCCCAGCTTAAGTTAAACCCAGCCAGGAGAGAGGTGAAAAACTTTCTGATGGTCTAAATCTAAAAATCAGTCACATGTAGATCTCAGTGTTTACACATGTTTGCAGCAACCACATCTAGTGTGTTAAGACACAAATTTAGGATTTCACTTCACAGGGTCTTTGAGGAAAATGTCTCTCATTTCTGTTGTTTTTCCACTGATTCGATGATGGAAAAACTCTTATTGTGTTTTATAAATGAAACTTTTTTTATGGCAGATTTTATTTGAAATCCTGGAAGGAAAGACAGAATGTACGATCAGCTGTGAAAGGAAAATGTAATTTCGTATGGTTTTACATTACACTGATTTGTTTTAACACTGGGATGACATCTTTTGTGTCTTGTAAACCCATGAGGGTTGGGCTCTTTGTGTGCATTGATTTGAATAAAGTTCAGTCATGCAATTAAACAATAAATCAACAATTATTCAAACAATTGAATGAAAAAAAGAGAAACTCACTTCCCTGTACTCTGTGTGCCCATAAAGGCACTGGTGGTTTCAGAATATTTAAAAAGGAAAGACAGAAAAAACAGAGTGCCCTCTCATTGGACAAAACCAGATTATTCCCTCCATACCTTGGCCAAGCTTCTAAAAATAGTGTACATGCCACATCACTGGTGACAACTGCTCCAGTAGAGCAGCCGCTCGCTCTAAACTGAAGCTGATCAAGACCCAGATCAGATAAAGACGTGGGGAGGACAGGCTCTCTGAACTTCTGTCTGTTTCCACTGAGATGGAAATCTCATCAGACCCAGACAAGGTCAGTGGTTTCTACAAACACAAGGCCAGAAGAAGAATTCAGCTCTCCACTAACAACACCCTGACTATTACCCTCTAAAAAGTTCATTTTTCCAACATCCTCTTTGGTGCATCTTTGTGAATAAAAGGCTGACTAGTTCATCTGTTTAATCTGAGGCATAGATGGTAAAATCACTTATTAAAATGTTTATTCTTAACCAGAGTCTCCAACTATTTCACCATAAATTTACCACAACTTTTTATTTTTCCCCCTGCCCCTCAAACCAGTCTATTGTAGACCTGTTTTTGGAGTGGTGGCTCACCCCTAATTTCATCTCAGTGTCCCTTAAATGCAACACATTCAGAGTAAGCACTGAGACCCCGTTTCATTTACGCTGCAGCCTGATACTGAAGACAAGAAAAATCATTTTTATTCTCATTAATCTACAATCAGAACCCCATCATGACAACTGAAAACAAAATATTAGGATTTTAACAGGAGCAAGTGACCAATCAGATTTTTTTATTTTATTTTATTTTATTTTATTTTTTTCAATTTCAGAGAAATGTTGCAAATATCTTATTTTAAAGTCTAGCAAGCAAAATTCCTAATTCTAGGTCCTAATTCCACATCAGGATCCAGGGAAATTCACTGTTTCCTTAAGAAATGTCAGTCTAAAAATTAAAAATAATAATTAAAAAAACAAGGTTTTATGGTGAGATGATACTTTTTTTATTTTTTTTTTTTTAGATTTTTTTCTCCTTGTCTGACTCTTCTTGAAAGACTTGTGAAAATTAGCCACAGTCGTCATCTGGGTTTATTTTAGGAAAAGTCAAGGCTCTTACGTTCCAGAATTAAGTTGAAGTCAAGACATTTTTTTTACACTAATTTGACCAGCTAAATTCTAACAATAATATTTGGTTATCCTTGAATACTTTTGTCATACATTTCACTAATTTAATGCAAAATGAAGCTACAGTTTTATGTGGCAGAGAAGGCTCTGCTCAAAAGATGCTCCCTGGGTTAGTCAAGCAGCATGCTTTGACTTTCCATGGAAAATCCCCATATGGATAGATACAATCAAGACAATGTGTACCGAATACAATAGAATTAGTTCAAAAGCAATTAATCCATAGTGGTATAAATCTGAACAAGAGTGTAACAAGCTTTATGCTATAAAGGAGGAGGCTGGGGTGGAGGAGGTTGAGCTTTTCCACCAGCAGCAATGTGGTGCATCAACATTAATGCAAGCAGAGATCAGGGAGAAGTACATCAAATTTAAATACACCACTTATTTTAAATTCTGGCAAACAAAAATCCTAATTCTAGATCATAATTCCATATCAGATCCAGGGAAATTCATTGTTTCCTTAAGAAATGACAGAGGTTTTTACAAAGGTTTTATAGTGAGATAATTTTTTTTTAGTTTTTTAATTTTATTTTTGGGACTTGTATTGAAAGAGTCATGGCAAAGAGTCATAAAATTTACAGTTAAAAAAGTAGTATTGTGAAGCTACGGTGTGGCAAATCCAGCATTTAAAGCTTTGCTGATATGACTGTAGCATTGTAGTAGCGTAAAAACATGTCAGTGATGAACAGATTCAATGTACTTTTTCTTCTTTTGCCAGAAATGAGTGGTTTAAGCAACTCATAATAAAATGTATCAATGAACTGAGCACGCCTTAAGGTCTGATCCTAAAACTGCCCTGGCCTCAAAAACATCCAGAGTCCACAGCTTAAAGGCATGAACTATTCTGACCAAAATCAAAAGTTGAACCAGACTGATAACATGTTCAACTGCAGCTTTTTGCACTTCCACATTGCTTAATTAATCAACAAAGGAGTGCATTTCTGTGGGATTTTTTTTTTCTTCAAATAAGGACCGAAGCTTTCAAGTTGTGTTGGAAACACCTGATGACCAAAGCCACCCACAGACACGTGAACCAATTCAGGCATCGCAACACACCCATGTTCAGCTTTGTTTATCTCTAAAATAAGAGTATTTGTTCCCAGTGTTGTCCAGCAACAACATTTGTTTGTATTTAATGTATATGTATAATGTATAATAACAGAAAAATGAAACATGACATGCCTTAGCAGTTTTAAATCTAAGAATCTTACCAAAATCATTTATTGGATAAAAGCAAAAATGTTTTTAGGTTGCCTGTGAACTAAACATACTTCACTGGAATTTAAGGCTTATGGAAGTACGTCTTTGAGATGTACAGTGCTTAACAAATTTATTAGGCCACCCTAACCCTAACCAAAGTAAGGTTTATGCCACAGCTGCCCTCAATCAACAGCATTGGTAATTACCAAAACCATTTTTTTTTGTTTCTGCAATGGCTAATACACCAATATGTTGAAGCTCTTTAACCCAAATGATATTTTTAATGCTAAAATATAATTATTATTGTTATCTATGAATTTTCAAATTTACTGATTTACAAGAAAACTGAAAAAATAGTAAAGCACATGAATATTTCTTGATTCATATGTCAAATTATAGTTATTTACTTGCATTCCTGAGCAGAAAAATTAGTTTTAGTGGTTGAATGTTATGCTTGATTCTTTTCTGACTTCTCAGAGAAGCCCAGTGAGCCAGCTCAAATTTGGGTGAATTCAGTTTGAAATTCCTCATTCCTGTTCAAAATGGTAAAACGGTGAGAGCTCACTGAAAATGAAAGAGTCCGCGTTAAAGCACTTCATGATGCTGGATGGTCTCTGAGACAAATTTGACAGGGGGTCTAATAAATTTGTTAAGCACTGTACATGTCCTAAATTTTTTTCAGTATTTGTAGTTCCAGCTGTTGTACAACCTCAATTCCAAAAAAGTTTGGGCGCTATGTAAAATGTACATAAAAACAGAATGCAATACTTTCAAAATCTCATAAACTCATATTTTAACCACAATAGAACATAAGTAACATATCAGATGTTGACACTGAGGCATTTTACCATTTCATGAAAAATAAGAGCTCATTTTGAATTTGATGGAAGTAACACATTTAAGAAAAAAGTAGGGACAGGTCAACAAAATGCTTGAACAGTAAGAAGTACCAATGAAAAACAGCTGGAGGAGCATTTGTCAACTAATTAGATTAATTGGTAACAGGTCAGTAACACGACCGGGTATAAAAGGAGAATTTTAGAAAGGCAGAGTCTTTCAGAAGTAAAGATGAGCAGAGGTTTACCAATCTGAGAAAAACTGCATCTGTGAATCTATTGTGAATCTATTTCAGAGAAAATGTTCCTCAATGGACACTTGTGAAGATTCCAACTATCCCATCATTTACAGTCCATAAAATCATCAAAAGATTGGGAGAATCTGGAGAAATTTTTGTGAGCAAGGGACAAGAGTAAAGGTCAGTATGGTTGCTCATAATCTTCACGCCCTCAGGCGGCCATGAATTAAGAACAGGCATGATTCTGTACTGAAATCGCTGCATGGGCTCAGGAACACTTCCAGAAACCACTGTCTATCATCCACAAATGCAAGTAAAGCTGTATCATGCAAAGAAGAAGCCGTATGTGAACATGATCAAGGGCCAAAGCTCGTTTAAAATGGACTGAGGCAAAATTGAAACCTGTTCTGTGGTCAGACGAATTAAAATTTTAAATTCTTATTGGAAACTACGGACAGCCAGAGAGATCTTGGAGCTACATATACCCCCATCTAGATGTCTTTTTCAGTGAAGGCCTTGCATACTTCAGCAGCACAATGCTAAACCACATACAGCACCCATCACAACAGCATGGCTTCACAGTAGAAGAGTCCAAGCGCTGAACAGGCCTGCCTGCAGTCCAGACATTAAACCAATAGAAAACATTTAGAGCATAATAAAATGAAAAAGAAGCAGCTAGAATCCGACATCAGACAAGAATGGGACAACATTCCTCTCCCAAAACTCCAGCAACTGGTCTCCTCACTTCCCAACCGTTTTACAGACTGTTGTTAAAAGAAGAGGGCATGCTACACAATGGTAAACATGGCCCTGCATGTCCCTACTTTTCTGAGGTTTGCGATCTCAGCGTTCTGTTTTTATTTACATGTTACACAGTGCCCCAACTTTTTTGGAATTAGGGTTGCAATTCCAGCAGTTAAAAGTAGGAACAATGAGCTTCACACACAAAGGTTTTGGACTTGTTCTAGTATTTACGGTGAGGGCCTAAATAATTTAACGTACTGCATGCCTCTTAGCTTGGCACCCTGCTGAGACGCCCCCCCTCCCCACACACACACACTCTCATACACACTCACACAGACAAATCTTCACCAATTTCTCACACTACTTCCCTGAACTCTCCCCATCCATAATCCACACACACACACATCAGAAATGACACACTCCTGCAGCACATAATGAAGCATCCACCACCCACCCTGCAGTGCCACACAAAGAGCCGTCAGCCCTCCCCCCTTCCTTCATCTACACTCTGATTGGTGGAGAGGCCTGGATGCTGGCAGTGTCTTGCACCAATGAGACGTCTCCATGGTGATGTCATGGAGGCAGCATTGATGCTGTTGCTGATGCTGTTGCCCGGCGCCTGTATCCGTGCAGCCAGACAGAGGTAACAGTAGTCAGCGGACCAGCAGCAGCAGCAGCAGCAGAGAAGACCGGGACAGAGGGGGGTGAGTAGACTCACCGAGCACACATGGGCATTTCACTGCTGTCACACTGAGCTCTACTGGTTCACTTTTACTGATTATCACAGTCTGAATGTGCTGGAGGGTGAGTGTGACGGGGTGAGAGTGAGGACGCTGATGATGCAGTGGTTCCTGCTGACACAAGAAAGAGGAAGAAGAGAACTCGGTGTACCCTCAAACCGTATGGCGTGTAACCTTGTGTCATTTATTATTGATTCTCCATATGAGCAGATGTAGCTTTGTGTCTGCTTTTGGGAAAAGAAGGCCAGAATGAGTGTGGGAGAGGAAAACACAGGAGTATTTGCATGTTTTAGGGTTAAAAATATGTGTGAGTTTGTGTAAGAGTGTTTACAGCTGAGGAATAAGAATGGAAGACTAATGAAAATGTACAAAAATGTTAGGAATAGTTCTGCTGGTCTTGTGTTCCTGACCCACTCTGCCCTTTCTACCTTTAGCTTTCTGTGCTCCACATGATTCTTGGGTGGGTGCAGAGATTTTTATGTGCATGCCTAAAGTAAGAAAACAGAAGAAATCTCTGCAATCCTACAAAACTGAGTCTAAATGGCTGTTTAAACTATCAGTTAGAGGTGCAATGTGAGTAATTTAACCCATTCCCCTCGGTATTTTTCCCTCTGTGTCAATTAGTATTTGAATAAAAGTTGCATATTTCCTTTAAAAATAATCCAGTGATTGCAGTGATAATAATAAAACTGAAACATGAACATGCTGAGCATAAGAATATATCATTGTGCATGTAAGATTCATAATGTTCTGTTTAATATTCATGCAAGAATGTGAACATCTATGCAAGAAGTACATCTACTACAGTTTCCATGGAAACAGAGTGAAATATGAAAATCATTTTTCTCTTTTCTGATTCTTTGGAAACTCAAGGTACAGCTCAAGACAACTTGAGATTGAAGAGCTACTCTTTTACTGAAACACTGTTGATATTGGAAGCTATTTTGAATTAAGGCTTAGTCTCTAGATTATAATGGCTTCTAGTTTTAGCCACATTTTTGGTCTGCTTTTAGTCAAGGAAAAGTCAAGGTTCTTATGCTCCAGTGTTAAGTTGTAAGCAAGACATTTATTTTCTCTTAAACTAACTTACATTTAACCATTTTATTGCAAAATGGATGTACAGTTTTACATGGCAGAGAAGGCTCTGCTCAAAAGATGCTTCCTGGGTTAGTCAAGCAGCATGCATTAACTCTTCAGGGAGTGCATGGCCAGAAACCCCCATATGGCTAGATACATTTATGACAATTTGTACTGAAAACAGTAGAATTAGTTCAAACTGAATGAATCCATAGTGGCATGAATCTGAACGAAATTGCAACAAACTTTATGCTATAAAGGAGGAGGCTGGGGTGGAGGAGGTTAAGCTTTGCTAGCAGCAGCAGTGTGGTGCATCATCATTGATGCAAGCAGGGATCAGAGAGGTACATCATATTTAAGTTCATTGCTGTGTTGAAAAAAATTGGCTGTGGGGTTGGGAAGCAACAGCTGGCCATCAGCTGATCACAGCTGGGCGTTATGACCACTGTGTCCTGTATGAACTAACACTAGGCTTCATAGGTATGGCTATTGAATAACGAGACTACGCTTATGAGGTTAAAACCACATGGTTTGCAGTCGCATTGAGTGTTATATTAAAGGTTTGGTAGTCACGCACAACTGCTGTAAGTTTCCAATAAGTGACGTCTTTAGTTCACTACTAGCTACTGATTTAAGTGTGTTTTTGCTAAGGCATCGGAAAGTGATTCACTTAAAAGTTGAGCAACTTTCCAAAAAATGTGGGTTTCCTTCCATGTATTCTAAAATGTCTCCACAAATTTGTTAAAGGGTACAGTTTCACCACTTAATTCAATTTCTTTAAGGTAACAATAAGCTGAAAAAACAGTGTTGACTCACGCTGTATTGAAAATGTCTGAAGTGCTTCATCATTTACCCAGAAAGCCTCTGTGCTTGGCACAAGAAGCTGTTAAGATACGCTGAGGTGGAAGAACACGTAGCTGGTAGCCGAAGCTCACATCGTAAAAATAGTGCAAAACACAGAGGCTTTTATGGGTTAAAAATAAAAAACTCATAAAATTCTTCATATAGCATAAAATTGAGCCAGAATTATTATCTGGCCAGTTTTTACCTTAAATTTATTAGATTACTCAGTGAAACAATACCCACCTGCTACACTGTACAGTATAGCTTCCTCCAATATGACCAGTTTGAAGAGGCAGTGATCTCTGATACCACGGGAGGCTAATGCCACTACTGTTGCCAACTACCTCAAACAACCCAACTTAGAAAATACTGAAATATCCCTTTAATATCTAACACTGGGTGTGACTGTGAACCGCATGGTTTTATCCTCATAAGTGAAGTCTCATTATCTAATAGCCATACCTCATAAATGTAAGACACTCCTATCAATGCAATAATTATTATGATCGATTTTTGAAACTGTACAACTGATGAAAAATACTTACATATCTTGTCTGCACAGTGGAGAAATATCACTGATGTCCAGCAGTCCAGATGTTACACTGAAGTCTTGTTTTTGTCTACTTGATGGGAACTAAACTTAATTTTCATCAGAGTTTTTGATTTATCACCAAAGATCTGTTTTTAGCTTTTCTTAGTCTTGTGTTCCCCATAAAGTTACTCCTGCTCTGAAACCTTACTGACTGTACAACAGCTCTTTATAAGGATTTTTCCCTTCATAGGCTGCATGTAAGAGGGGGAAAGGGTAGAGCTTTCTTTGGTCCAGCATGGAGGGGCCAGTGGAGGTTAGCGCCGAGACAGGCCTTCTTAAATTTAAGCAACGATAACAAATTCTCATCAACATAAAACATAACCATTATTTAGTAAAACAGAAGAATTTGTTGTTGCTTTTTAAATGTAAACCTCTCTTTTTAAACCAGCCTGAGTCCATCAGACAAGGTGACTTTATCTATAGAGTATCTTTCATACAAACAGCTATTCAAAGGGCTTTACAGCTGAACATTTATTCCAGATTTTTGCTTGATTGTTTTGTACCAGCATTGTCAAATGTCAGGCATTATAGGAATGTCAGGAGGATCAAAGATGGGTCTAGGTCACGCCATAACCATGATTCATTATGACTGGAGCGCCAGTATTTTTCTTGCATCTTCTACTTTACACTCTGACCTGACTTCAACAACAGTGTCCTGACACTGACCAATAGGATATCATTTTCTCCTTATCTTTGCATCACCATTACTGCTGTGACATAATAAACTAGACTAGTTTAAAGAGGAGGAAATATCCAGAAAACAATCAGATTCCTCAGAGTAACTGTGTCGGTGGGTTCATGATGTGAGTCTGGTCTACTGCAGGTTAATATCATTCCTGATGGGGTTTACTCATCACAGCCTAATTACCAATTTATTCCCATTTTCTAGTCCAACATCAGTCATACTGGGCTGTTCCTACGTCATGCTAACTGCTAAGCTTCTCCTGTTTACACCAGACAAAGTGCTGAGGAAAGTTCTGGCAGTAGAGATTAACTGAAGCTCCTAGTGGCGGGAGGCTACATTACAGTTTTAAAAGAGTGTTCAACCAGAATTTCAGGCCTGTGTTTTAAGAAAAACTGATAGGTAGTTAGTTTAGCCAATTTATAAATCTTGTGCCAGTTTTATATCAGAATTTGGTCATTTACCTGGCTAACCGCACATATCCCAAAGACATACAGCAAAGCTAGCATAGCCAGCTAACTGGGCTACTTTAATAACCTAGCAAAGCTAACAGATTGGCCAGTTTCCATGTCAGTCATCAGGTGGATCCATCTCCCTGGCTGATCAGCCCCATTTGAGGAGAATGAGGCGGTGGCTATGGGTGTGGTTTAGAAGAGAAGACAAGCAAAGAAGTGAAAACTTTCCTTGTGGAAAAGATGTTTCTGCTCTCCTCCTGGCCAGCTTATGAGCTTAATTTACCCACTGGTTCCAATGATAGTGAGCAATCATGTATTAACATGGCATCAGCTGTCTGTTGAGCTGTTAAGTTTACTCCCCAGGGCTGCACATGTCTACTGAAGCCACGTTTCCACCAGGTGGTCCTGTTAGACTGAGTATGGTTCGGTACGCTAGACCCCAAAACAGTTTGTGTTTCCACAGACACTCATACTCTTACACGGTGAGTGGACTGTCAAGGTAACGCGTGTGACGTCACATGCAGTGTGAGTCTGCTGGTCCAGCCTTAGAGTTGTAGAAAGGACAAGTGACAGAAATCAGTGGGGATGAGCAGTAAATAGCTTTATTTCAGCTAAAAATGCTGTTTTTCCAATAACGACATCATAACTATGTTCACCATGGTCAGTACAGATCCTAAGCTGATGATATACGTGGACAGAAACGTGCCGAGTCATAACGGTACATTAATATGTGAAAATATCTAGTCTATAGCAGTTTATACGACATAATATAAATGTTGCGAGCTATACCATGAGAATCTGTCACATTAAAAATAAACTAAAGCTTTAACAGGTATAGAGTAAGCAGACTTCCATGTTTTTATGTGCAGCCCGACTGTGTTGAGCATGACACACAAGGTACCGTCAGTGCAAACCCCTATGTTTGTGTGTGTAGCTCCACCTTTTTGAGACAGATTGGTAAGACTGGTACTGCTAAGGAGGGGTGCCATTAAAAGTGGGGTGGTACAGGTTGTTTGTTTTGGGAACCTTTCTGAAACGCAAAAAAAAAAAATGTGTGCTGTGCTGTACCGAACTTAAGTGTTTGGTGGAAACGTTATTAGTTGTGTTTTGTTGCTCTGATTGGCCCTTTAATCAGAGTGACTCAAAGAACATTCATCCAATAAAACTGAGTTTTTTTTAAGGATTCTGTCCTTGAGTTTCCTGTCTTATGGCCATGACAGGACAAGATTTTGGTTGTATTGTCTGACATGGAAAAAGACAAAAAAGCGTGTGATCCAAAAGTCAGACATTAAAACATCAAGAGCAAACATACAAAACAGAGAATCAACTCATTATCAATATATGTATTTTTAATGTGTTCATATTTACTGTAGGGCCAGTGATGCTGGACTGTGTGCAGCCATACTAAGACCTGCTACAGACCTTTTTGTCGGTCAGCTTCAAAAGTTCAGTGGGTGTTACTGTTAGCCAGGAGGCTAGTGCTAATGTGCATCACTAATCCAACATGCATGCTTTAATATCATCAAATGACGTCTAGGAAGGGCCTGTTTGCTGCTTCTCTCAGGGCCCAGTAATATATGTGGGTGGGCCTGCATACATATAAACTTCAGTTTTATGAGATGGACAGAAAATCAGGATTGATAATTCAATGACTTCCTGCAGATTAATGCTAAAGTTTCTCATTTGAGGTGGTGAGTAAGTGCTGTTTGCTCATATGTGGATATGTCCATTAGTTCTGTGGTTCTGTGGTTTTGTTAACTGAAAAGAAACGCTTTTAAATAGTTTTCTCTGGTAGCTTTAAATGCTTGAAGCTAAATAGAGAAGGGCCTCATATTGCTCTTTCCCTAGGGGTTCCAAATTACAAAACCCACCCCTGATTTCACAGGCCTCATCAGTGTCTTTTATGCCCTCCATGCCTCTGTCTTTAAAGCACCAGCTTTACTAAAAGGTTGTTTTAAAGCATCTTATCAAATCCTTAATTTGTTCTTGTTTTTGCAAAAACTCCTCATGCAGCAGATTTATAAACCTCTGGTCCCAACACTGTTTGCTCCTTCTCTGTTTTTCAGTGCTTCATCATGAGCTAAGCAAACAGACTGCAGCATTTAGATTTATTTTTAGCATCACAGCATGAAATTCAACCTTTCTGTGACTCTCGAACAAACTGAATAAGTAAATTTCTGAAATGCTGATTTTTGTTTGCGATTGAACATCCTGATGGAGACATAATAGACGCTGGCACATTATTTTTGTCATAATGTGGGAAATGATGTACTTTGTATTTGTGCTGTTTTGTCCTTTTTTGTTGAGCTAATGCTATATTTGTATATTTATTGTTGAGTTTTGTGTATTTCTAAGGCCTGGTTAGGCACGGGCAATGCAATAAAATTATTCTGTCTTAAGCTAGTTGAATAAGTATTACTTACACGATTCAAAAAATTAGACAATCATTAGCTATAGTTTCTTATTTTAAGTTGCACCTCATGAATTTTCTCCCGTTATGCAAACCTTTAAAGATGAGTTTATCATCCATTGTTAAGATGTCTTTAAATAGAAAACTAACCTTCAGTAGACATGGAGTACTGTGATTTTTCTGGGACAGTCATTACATAATAAAACAAAACAGTCTAATAAAAACATCGCTGCTATTTAACTGTCAGACAACTTACCACCAGCCTGACCCAGATTCACTCCTCTGTGTGTGGAAGATTTATTTAAGTTGCTTCTTTCTCTGTATCCACACGTATTGGAGCTTCCTCCTGCTGCAGGATGCAGAGCATTGATCTGAAACCAGGGTGGATTTAGAAGATGAAAGTGTACGTTTAATGCTGTTAGAGCTCTGTAAATAAGCAGTACTACCACTGACCTGATGTGTGTACAGTCAGCTGTGTTAGAGCAGTGTAGATAAGCAGTATTACCCAACCTAATGTGTTTAAGACTGTGCATTTGAAGATATCCCTGCATGTTTGCTGCAAATGACTGTATTTGTTCTCTGCACTGAGATGTCTCTGTTCTTCTCAGTGACAGGTTGTCTCATTAGAACACCTTCACGTACTATCTTCAGGCATTTCACAAGTGCTGGATGACGGAGGATAAAACTCAAACTGCATCCAAAGATAGAACAGAGTTAAGTCACGGGGAGGATGCTGGCTACGACGATAGCTTAGCTCATGATCCAGGCAGTCATTGCACATAACTGAAAGCATGATTCAAAGCTTACAGGACTTTTTTTATGGCTGTAAATATCACAAACTTACACATCACCAGATAGCAATGCTACTTTGCATGTAGTGTCAGTTTTCCTGTTGTGAGATATTATTTGATGCAGAGCAGCCTGGGTAGCATTAATATTAGCAAAACTCCACTCAATGATCCAAAATACACCAACAAAAACTCACAATTAGCATGATCTATTTTGTGTTTAATCTGTGCATCCTGTTTATCTTTCCTGAATTTATTTGTGGTTCAGATAGGAGCAGGTAATCTTAAGAGTGGCTCATATGTTGAACATGGGTGCTGGGCTGATAATGTGCTGTATATCAAGGAAGAGTAACAGCTTGTACCTCGCCTGAGAGCAAACAATCAATTTCATTCACCAGATGAACCACTGGATGTTTGAAATCATGCTTTAAAGGGTCATAAATTGCTTGATTTTATATTTATGCATCAAAAAGGTCCAGAGTGAGAGAGAGCACAGAGGACATTCAATATAAATTTAACCTTTTAATCATTATTTCCTCTGATGTATAAAAGCAGTGTCATGGTTTAACTGGTGTTGTGTTAACTTGTGACACTCCATAACCATTCTACTGCACTGCT
This sequence comes from Cheilinus undulatus, assembly GCF_018320785.1. Lineage (NCBI taxonomy): Eukaryota > Metazoa > Chordata > Actinopteri > Labriformes > Labridae > Cheilinus > Cheilinus undulatus. The sequence goes on along the minus strand of NC_054878.1, from coordinate 10,624,700 downwards.
CACCAAGGCCGACCATCAGGGGAGTCAAGGGGAGAGCGTAGGGGCCCAGCCAAACTGAGGGGCCCGTGGAGGTCAGAAAAATCCTGGTTCACTGTAAAGTTAAGCTGTGATAACCATGTTTTTTTATTTAACCTGGATAATAACTGTTCTAATTAAAGCAACAAAAATGATATTTTTAAATGTATGTTGTAGTGCAAGCATCGTCTTTTTCAAAATTTAAACCCCTGTTCTTAAAATGTGACAACTTTTTAACTGGGTATGATAACAGAGTGGATGGGCGTACTGAACTAAACCACTTGATAAGAAATGACTTTATAGCTAAGCTATGATGTGCACAGATGTCAGGATGCCAGGAGGTAAAGCAGAAAACCTGAGACAAGTTTAATAGAGAACAATTACTTCATTGTGTAAATAGGCTTTACTGTAGGGAGTGGCAAACAAAGGCAACAATGGCCTAAAACTGGCAAAAATGGACAAAAAGCAGCAAAACCAGGTTTAAAATGGTAAACAGTGTAGAGAATGGGCAGACCATAAATCAATCATCAGAAGACTTTTCTTTAACGTCTATGTAGCAGTGTTAATTTCGTCGACTAAACCATTTGTCGACAGCCTTTTTTTCCATGACAAAAACTAGACTAAAACTAGCAAAAATAGACCTGGGATGACTAAAACTGGCAAAAACTAAGAGATGACTGAAACTAGACCAAAATGTAATTCAGTTTTTTCAGACATTCAGAAGCCATGATTTTCTCCACAGTGGGTAAATCTGTCAAAATGCAATGCATCTGTATCTATTCTGTCTCTCAGCTGTAGAAAGCAGGGACCCCAGGTTTGGCAGGGTGCAAAGGACACACTACCATGATTTAGTACCAAATTAAGGCAAGAAGATAAATGCTTGGACTTAAAGTAAAGACTAAAATGTGAGAACTTTTTATGGACTAAAACTAGACTAAAAAGGGTAGTAATGACTAAAATGTGACTTAAAATAAAATGCATTTCATTAAAAGACTAAAATTAAAAATGGCTGCCAAAATTAACACTGCTATGTAGGAAAATTGTCTCTCTTTGATGGTAAGAGTGAATTATTGTTTCTTTATTGATCATGGTGAGAGCAAGAATGGTTAAAGAGTGGCACACGATGCTGTCAGTTCACAGGTTAATTTTTTTTACAACAATGTAAAGTCAGTCAGATCAGACAAGGTAGGGATCAGACTGTGTATGGGATCAAGGAGGGCTGAGAACGCTGCATTATCGGCTCTAGGCGCCCTCAAATGAGTCGCTCAGTTGTCGTAGGAAAGCAAATCCCCTACATGCCGAGTTAAATCAAGTTGAGCCATGCCGCTCCCCACTAGAATGATTTTACTTGAGGCCCCTTAGAGCTTGAGGCTCCAGGCGGTTGTCTACCTTCACCTGATAGTAAAAGTGCACTATAATGCCACAAACATTTTCTAGGTAATGTTAATGTCTCTGAAGACTGTGCATTTATAATAAACTTCTCTGTTTATGTAATAAAAATGTGAAGGTAAATACTTTGAGAGTCATCTTAGGGTGTTTTGCTTTTCTTCATGCAGTGATTTCTTTATTTCTTTAGGTGGGGTGATTAACGTAGAACTGCCACTACATATATTCCTTTCTGTATGGCAGGCACACTAATCTGCATGATTAGATGTAGATCTTGTTAGAAGATGAAGAGGTTGTAGAGATGCATTATTGCATACGCATCACAACTGTTGTTAGGCTCCAGCAGGTCCACACCAAGAGCCGATGTCATATCTCAGTATCTCATTCTGTTTTAAAGTCCAAACATAAATGTTCTCTCTAAAAATCTCTCTTAAACCTTTTCCTCCACCTCCGAGTCTCCTGGGTTTAAGCAGAACTTAATTAGAGTGTGCATGCAGCTGTGAAAAAGTCAACAAGTGTGAAAGATCTTGCCTGGATTCTCCCCGGATAGAATTATCCAATTATCAGGCAATGACGCAGCAAGTTTAGTCTGTCTTTTAATCTCCTGACTGAATTGAATGTTTATTTTCTGCAGCTGTCTACTTTTTTGAGCTGCACAGAGGAGTAGTGGTTGGTGGTGTCGCCTCACAGCAAGACATTTCAAACCCTGGCTTCTCTGTATGTAGTCTGCATGTTTCTCCAGGGTTCCCCTGGGTCCTCTGGCTTCCCTCCACAGTCCAGACACTTGCTCGTTAGCTTAATTGCTTAACTGTGAGCGTGGCTGCTCATTTGTCTCTATATGTGAGTCCTGTGGTTGACTAACCCGGTCCAGAATGTGCCCAGCCTCTCACCAACTGACAGCACTGACTCCACACTCCTGATCCTGAACAGGCAAAACAGAGTAAATAATGGATGGATGGGTGCTCACTTTTTCATTGACCTAAATTGAAAAATTAGATTGAGAGACAGGAAAATTACTTTTGTTCTGTCTTACAATATCCATCATGCTCCCTTGACAACAAGGTTTTGAAAACCTACGTCGTATAATAGCGCCTTATGTACAGAATCCATCTGATGTACATCTATGTAGTGCTGATCAGGCCATCTGACAGACAGGACAGCAAAGCAGGTGGTGAAACATCCAGTGAGATAGTTTGCTAATTTGCTCTTTATTAACTGATTGGTTTGTGATAATGGTGATAATTCTGAGTTCAAAACGAGAACAAAACACAGCATATCTCAGCCACTTATGACCAGTGTCAGAACACACTCCTTTTCCTCTAATATTTATCTCCATGCACAGAAATAACAGCCCAGGTGTTTTGCTTTAGTATGTGACCGGCAGCCAAACACACTGAATGATGCTTTGTTTGGTTTTCATCATATTGCCAACGTATACTCCTCAGATATGAAATTCACTAAAAGACAAACTATTACAAATGCAGCCATGAACACACTATCTAGAGATATGGATAACTGTGGACTTGGTTTATCCATTTGTGTTGGAAATCTTAGCTCTGCATGCTGCTGGTAATAATATTCAGACTTATTATATTATCTGCAGCTGCAGGACAGTTCTCTTTGTCATATATGCTCAAACACCCAAACTTTTTGAGAGGCGTCTAGCTGCAGACAGCAGATGTAATCTTCCACTACAACGTATTTGCCATTGAATAATTTTTAGGCAATTGCAGTGTGAGAGCTGGCAAGTTTCACAACCTGCTGCAATCGCTGCTGGAGCCTCAACTGTGGCTCTACTGGAGCATCTACCACCAGGAAGCAACCACTTGTAATCCTTTCGCGCCCCTTACTGGTAGCCTGTCATCTGGAACTGGTTTGTTTTGAGGCCAAATCTGTAAAACTATGTTTGGCATGTTTACTATAAAAAAGGATTTAAATGTTTTGGAAACAGCCACAGTGTGAAGGGACATATTTAAATGCATTCACCTGCACCTGCTAATGGAGAACCTAATACATAAGATTTAGAAAGAATTAAAACTGAGGAAAACTCATTTAACCGCAGCGCCCCCTGTGGTTGTGAAGAAGGAACATTCTTTGTCAAGGAGAAGCACACATTATCGCTAATAGCATACTCTGTACTCAGTTATTGTGGAATCATGGGCCCTACCTGGGCTTGAACCAGGGTTTTTAGATTGATAGTCAATTGTTTAACTATCAGATCCACTGCAAGAGTGGAAATCACACATGCATTTCCAATACTTGTTCCAATGGCAGCATCTGAAAAAAGTTGAAAAGCTTGTAACATTCAAATGCTGATCATCTGAAATATTGTAATTGTTGGGAGAGATGTGAAAATATTTCCTCGTCATAGAGAATCATAGAGAAAATAGTTGAAAAACCCATTATCAAATTGTTGTTAGTGATGATGAGGGTTTTTTCAGTGGAAGTGAGATTCAAACCATGGCCCAGTTTCCTCCCCAGTTGGGGGACTTACCTGCCAGTTGCCTTGTATCTTAAAGAGTAAAAAGATCAACAACACAAATGGGCAAATGGTTGTTAGTGTTGGTGAGGATTTCTCTGTAGTAGCGAGATCCAAACCTTGGTTCAGTTTCCTCCTGAGTTGAGGGTCTTACCTTCCAGTTGCCTTGGAACTTTTAGATAGTTGAATTACACAAATGGACAAATGGTTGGTAGTGATGGTGAGGATGTTATCATACCAGTGAGTTTCAAACCATGACCCAGTTTCCTCCCCGGTTGAGGGACTTACCTGCCAGTTGCCTTGTAACTTATACAGTAAATAGTTGATTGATACACATGGGCAAATTGTTGTTAGTGTTGGTGAGGATTGCTTGGTAGAAGCGTAACACTCAAACCTTGGTTCAGTTTCCTCCCCGGTTGAGGAACTTGCCTGCCAGTTGCCTTGGAACTTTTAAAAAGTTGAATTATACACATGAGCAAATGGTTGTTAGTGTTGGTGAGGATTTCTCAGCAGTTGTGTTATTCAAACCTTGGTTCAGTTTTTCCCCTGGTTGGGGGTCTTACCTGCCAGTTGCCTTGGAACTTTTAAAAAGTTGAATAAAACACATGGGCAAATGGTTGTTAGTGTTGGTGAGGATTTCTTGGTAGTAGTGTAACATTAAAACCTCGGTTCAGTTTCCTCCTCGGTTGACGGACTTTCTTGCCAGTTGCCTTGTAACTTAAAGAGTTAATAGTTGAACAACACTCGTGGGCAAATTGGTGAGGATTTCTTGGTAGCAGTTAGACTCAAACCTTGGTTCAGTTTCATCCCGGATGAGGGACTTTCCTGCCAGTTGCCTAACGGGGATCACACATACATTTGTTTTTGACCATGAAACTTAAAACCCTTATTGTACTGAATATGTTTATCATAAAATTATGAAAAAAATGACAAAACATTTTGATAGCTTAGAATTACTATCAAAATAAAATATAAATGATAAATAACTAATAAATTAAATGATCGATTATTGTCAAAATTGAACAAATATTCAAAATAGTATTTGTACACTGTACAGTAAAATATTTACTGTCACTCTGGGCACATTATTTGATGTCAATGTCTATGCCAATCTTGGCATCATTTCACTTATGATTTATTGAGCTGCTGAAGTTTAGTGATTATGCATATTTTCAAAAATATAGAGCAACATTGTTCTGAATTAACAATACCTACTTTTATCCTGTGAGTAGATGGTTAAGTCAGACTTACTAAACATTTTGTAATTTGGTTTTGCAGGTCAGGTTTGTGACTTTTAACTGTTTGTATTCTAACCCTTAACCTCAACCCTGGCCCTGGCCCTAACTGGAAGTTTAATCTGATATTATTTTGAAAGCTATGGTTTGTATTTCAGTTCTGACAGAAATGAAAAAGACAAATGAGTTTTAAAGCTCTAAACAACTTTGTTTATGAAATTTCAAACAAAAGAGTCAGTGTTTCTGTTAACATGTTGACATGGTAATGATGTTTGATCACTTCTCATCCTTATGTAAGGTGATATTACACTCATGGAGAAATGCATATGCATTATGCCATAATAAACCTCTTGCTTCTAGTGAGATATTCCAGCCCAGCAGCCATCCCTGGCAAGATTTAACCTTCTATTTTGGCCCACATTTATTCCATGGCACAGAGCTGTTCTCTCATTGGCTGAAATAAACCTTAATGGGAGGTGCTTACACAAGTATGCTGCAGTTTGCGGTGCTGTTCATTTCTCCTTAACCACCTCGTCTCATTTATTTCACATCCTGATGAGCTGCCTCAGTCAATTCTTCCTCTTTGTGTCTCTGACAGACTGAGAAGGATCTTCAGCATCCCTGGAGAGTTACATACGCAGTGTGAAGATGACTCTGGCAGGTAAATGCAGCCTCAGCAGAAAGTCATGCACCCCTTTACCTTTACTGTATGTGCTGCCAATGATGCAGAATGATAACAAGAGGACAGAGTTATGATCTGAAGCATTTATCTTCTCATGGTGATGGTGTTTTTATGTAGCACAGTGACAATGACTAGTCAATGCCACTGAGAGGAGGAATGATTACATAATCAGGCCTTGAATGCTACCTCATCATTCAGAGAGTCAACACAATGTCAAACATAACTGAACAAGCCTCTGTGTGTCTGTTCGTCCTCAGCCTACAAAGAGAAGGTCAAAGAGCTCCCCCTGGTGTCTCTGTTCTGTGCCTGTCTCAACCCGCAGACTGCAGAGAAAACCACATACAAGGCAGAAGGTAAGATGAAACCACTCTGTCTCCAGTACCAGAAAGGTTGGGACATTGTGTAAAATGTGAACAAAAACAGAATTTATAAATCACTACTATTAAATACTCAAGCTGATATCTTTCTTAAATTTACACACATTTAGATTTTATTCATGTAACATGTTTCAAAAAAGTTGGGACAAGGGATAAGAAAAGACTAGAAAAGGTGAGAAATGCTTCAAAAACACCTGGAACATTCCACAGGTAAATAGAGATGTATATTAGGTGATAGTACCATGATTGGGTATTAAAGAGCACTACTGAAAGGCTCTTTTGTCCACGATTAACAATGGCCCAAAGTTTTCCACTTTTTGGAAATACTGTAACAGTTTATGAATAATGTTCTGAAACATGCAGTTGCAAAGAATTTGGAGATTTCACCATCTACAGTCCATGCTATCAGCAAGAGATTCAGGGAGTCTGGAGTTATCTCTGCACATGAGGGGCAAGACCAAAAACCAATGCACTGCCGTCAGCCCTCAAGCAGCATTGCATTAAAAACTGACATCATTCTGTGAAAGATTACAGATTAGTGTGGGCTCAGGAACCCTTAAAAAACATCGTCAGTTTAAATCATATGTTTCTGTGTCTGAAAACATAAGTTAAAAATCTCAACAACAACAACATCCAGAAGTGCAGCTGTCTTCTCTAGGCCAAAGCTCACCAGAAAAGTGTGCTGTGGTCTGATGAGTCATAATGATGGCCATCAAGTCCTCCAGGCTAAAGAGGGGGTAACTTGCAGATCTGTGAACGAGCCATTAATAATAAGAGGTACATTCAGGTGTTGGAGCAATGCTTCCACCCATAGTGTGTCTTTTGGTGCTGGACTGGGAAGAAAATTTGGCCCTGGCATTTTTTTGTGCAAACCAGCTCTTCACTTGAGCTTAAACCAGACATAAGTGCCCTGTTCCCTCATCTACTTCAATAACTCTACTAATTTTTTTTTCCCCTAAACTATTATAAACCCAGTTGGTTTGACCAGACCTCAGGGTTAGCTGTGTACGTAGTGGAGTGGTCAGGTTGGAGAGTACCTGGAGAGATGGGGCATGGGCCGGGTGCAGGTCTGGATGATGGCCATCAGGAGACCAAAGCAGTACAGGCCAAAGGTTGAAGCAACAAAGTGCCAAACTGGCACACGCTCCCACACCTGACCTGACCTGAAACTGTTACAAAGCTGAGGAGGAAATGCCGTAGACAAATAAAATTTTATTTTTTTTTTTGTTTGACTCTCTTGTTGTCAGAGGTGGAAACAGTGGACACAACATCCTCTATCAGAAGTAAATAAAAAGTAAGAAAACAAACAACAAAAAAGATTTGATCATACCAACCCTGAAATGTGTCAACCCGCCAGGAAAATGCCCGTATGCCAGATTGCCAGTCCAGCCATGGCATCTTTTTCAGGCACGTCCCAGCTTATTTTAGCAAGACAATGCCAAGACTCAATTATTAGTTACAACTGCATGGCTTCACAGTGAAAAAGTGCAGGAACTAGACTAGAATACATGCAGTTCAGACCCTTTCTTCCATTGAAAATGTACAGTGCATTATGAAAATACAGCAACAAAAACAGTGCAAGAATAGAAAAAAAGTCACTTTCAATACTACAGCAATTAGTGTCTTCAGAGTGTTGTTAGAAGAAAAGGCGAGGAGACACAGTGGTAAATATGCTCCTGTCCCATTTTTTTTGGGATGTGTTGCAAGTATCAAATTCAAACTAAGTATATATTTTCCAAAAAGCAACCCATTTTGTCAGTTTAAACCTTGAATATCTTGTCTTTGTGCTGTATTAAATTGAATAGGTTAAGAAGGATTTGCAAATCTGTGCAATTTGTTTATATTCACATTTTACACAGTGTCCCAACTTTTTGGGAATTAGGGTTCATAGAAATGCATTAAACTAGATATGTAAAAGAAAGGTCATTAAAATGCAAACCATGCATTGCACCAAAAATCTTATTGATAATGTTTAGCCTTGTTCCTTTGTTCTATGATTTATAGAGAATAAAAACTTAAACATGACCATGATCTATCACCACAGATGCAGTCGACCTCGGCTGGTGCGTCATCAAAGATGTGGAGGTGATTGAGATAAATAAACGGGCCTCAGGCCAGGCCTTTGAGGTCATCCTTAAGCCCCCGTCCTTTGACGGCGTGCCAGAGCTCAATACCTCCATGCCACAGCGCCGTGACCCGTCCCTGGAGGAGATCCAGAAGAAGCTGGAGGCTGCCGAGGAGAGGCGGAAGGTGAGCGGAGAGGGAGATGAGGTTAAGATTTACCCACAAGAAAGCTAAGTGGACAGACTTTAACCCTAACTGTAACCCTAACCCTTGGTATTTGTGGCTCATTCAGCCATTGTCAACATCTGACAACACTCTTTGTGAAAAGCATGATTTATCAGTCCAGGAGGGGGACAGGGTGGGAGTGGATAAAAGGGATAAAAGGGATAAAAGAGGGAGTGAATGGGCCGGGGTTGATGGAAAGGAAGGGAGGAAACACAAGCAGAGTGAGATGAAAAGAGGGACATGAAAGTACAGAGGCAACCATGCAAGGACAGACTCACAATGGTTCATATTCATCAAGTAAAGAGAAGCGAGGAAGAGGAGCAAGAAGGGAGAAGGGAAAGGTGAGAGTGAAAAATGTGCCCTCCTATGTCTAAACATCTGCAACAACAGATGTTTTCATTATCACCATATGTTTATTTGCCTTAAAGGTCCATTAGACATAATTACTCTCACAGGAAATGCTATTTTCTGCCTTAATCAAACTCCTGTACTCTCCTTTTCAACTTCCATGCTTTAGTAGAGCCCGCTGTGATCTGTTTTAATGCAGGTCTGTACATTTTTCTACAAGGACTGCCTGTCTCTCTGCTCTTATATTCCTGTTAGAAGGATACCTGATTTAATATTGTCCTGCTGGAGTAGAACCTTCCCTGTAGTTTTTATCCACTGCTTTGCCTTTGGATTCACCTGCAGTGCTCTCTATCTCCCTCTAGTGTCAGGAAGCGGAGCTGCTGAAGCACCTGGCCGAGAAGAGGGAGCATGAGCGAGAGGTGATCCAGAAGGCCTTTGAGGAGAACAACAACTTCATCAAGAACGCCAAGGAAAAGCTGGAGCAGAAAATGGAGGCCAACAAGGAGAACAGGGAGGCTCTACTGGCGGCCATGTTGGAGAGGCTGCAGGAGAAGGTACCTTCTAGTTTAATACAATCATAACGGGTGTGGTTATTGGTCATTTGCCCTCTTGCTGGATAAATAATAAAATCCCTTCTACTAGTTTAGCAACATCATGAGGTTGTTTCTGGTGCAGAAAACAAATTATTTGTTTATAAGTGATGTTGTTTGTTGGGCATTGATTTAACATTGGTATCAGGTGATATAGATCCTGATAACAAACTTAGGACATTGGCAAATAATGTAGTGGCATGGACAGATATCAGACTTTGGTGTCTTGGGTGCTTTCACATTATGGCAGATCCGAGTGCTCTTGACTTCAAAGTCTGGTTCTGTTTGGTCAGAGTAAATGCAACCATATTGCACCCGGATCTGAGTTCTGATTCCGCTTAGAGGGGCGGTCTGGGGCAAGATCCATATGGCAGACGTGAACCTAACTGTGCCCCAGTACGGGACAGAGAGTTGCAGCAGCTACATGAAATCAGTGTAACAACAAAATTTCCTTTACTGGTTTAGCAGTAGTGGTGAGTACTCTTTTAGTATTGATTACTCCAAGAGAGTATCGACACCAAACGAGTGCTCTAAAATATGTCTTGCCATTGCTTCTCTCGAATGCTTCCCTGTCTTGCTCCTCCTGACTGTGTGTCCTTCACTGCTTGTCCGGGTCATGTGACTTTGGAGACCAATCAGATATGTCTATCCTACCGTACCATGTGACTTTGGGGATTAGTCATACCCAAGTATTAAATCTCAGCAGCTCCACACACCCGTATATGAACTTGGCCATCCTTCTCACTCAATGTGGCCTCCAAGTCAATGTCAAAACTGCAAGAAAATATAACAAAAATTACTCTGAGGCTACATGTTAATACCAGAAACTGTATGAAGACCAAATTTTAGAAACATAAAAAGATAAATATTTCTATGGAAATCTGAATTAAAAAAAGAAACGTGGCATTTTTTTAAGTTTTAAATATTTTAATTTCAATTTTGAGCTATAAATATTTATTTTAACCCATTTTATTTTTTACCTGCTCACACAAACATTAAAATTTGATTGAAGTTTTCAAATTGAATGTAATTTAAATTCAAGTTATTAAGTTAAATTTACTGGAAGTAAATATATTTCTGAATGACCTGGACACATCATTTTATTTGCCTGAAATGTGTACCTTTTAGAAGAGTGACAGTCCAACATTTTTTCTTTCTTAAGAAGTATCAGTATCGGTAAAGTTAAATCAAAAAGTATCAGCATCATATTGAATTCAAAAAATTTGGTATGCCCAATCCCTATTTAGCAGTTTGTCCATATTTCTGCACTATTATAAAAATCTAGTCTACCAATGGTCTGTCATGACCAACCTTACAGATGAACTGAAGTTGCAGCCAGCGGCAAATAGAGTTGCCAGCACAATTCTAAACATGTTCTGTCTCTTAAAAACTGTCATATCTGCACAGCATGGACCCATTTGGGCATTTCTGAGCAGCACAGAAGCAAAACACACAAACAACAGCACTTAGCATCAGCTTACCTCAAGTAGCTCTAAGTTAACATCAGTTGTCCCATATTAGTCCTGGTAGACTGATGATCTCAACTGTAACCTCCACTAAGACAGTATAATCCAACCACAGTGGTTTATATGAATTAGTCCTGAAGAAAGACAAAAGTCTCCACTGTGGATAGTTCAGTCCTCTTGATGATGGATTTTCCGAAACTGCTGTTGATTAGCCAGGATGCCCAGTTACAGGAAAGTGAGATTGCAACTCATGCCTTTCTGCTCGGTTGAGGTCTGTCCTCGTCTTGGCCATTAATGCTCATGTCGCTCAGCTATTTGCAGCTCCCTTTGTTTTGGCATCTTTATTACATGCAATGATGATTAGTTCAAAATCCTTCCATACCGTGATTTCCTTGCATAGTTCCACCTAGCTCTAAAGACCCCGGAGACAAGCTTTGTCCAACTTCATCCACATTGAGCCCATGAATGTTAGGCACCTAAATTAGCCATGTACTTGTCAACATACATGACAACCTGAACACTGATAACTGGCATTTTAGCTGTTAATATTTGTATCTGCTTGACATCCACCCATGAAACTGGCAAAAAACTGGTAAATACCAGCTTAAGGAAACTGCATGGACATACAGGAAAAGAGGTAGTTTTTGGAGTCTTAAAAATTTATGAAAAAACATCCATAGTTGTGGTCTGGACTCCATTATTGCACAGAGCATTAACAAATGTCAACCCAAGTGGTGGCTGTGGTTAGCTCTTCTTTCTTCTTGGCAGATTTGCAAACTAGTTCCCTGCATTCTGCCTTCCACTATGTCAGACTGCACTTATCTTCAGTCTTCATGGTTACTAATGTGAAAGAAGGCCAGCAGGAAAGAGAAGAAGCTGCATTACTGAGCAATCCTGTTTGTGAAAGCACTTTTAAACTACGCCTGCAATTTTATTTCAACACTCCTCACAAGTTTACAGAGTTGATCGGTAACGGTGAAAATGACATGAGGTGGAAATAGTTTCTGCTTCTCCCTACTCTGCATCATTCCGTGTTCAAATCTTAATGAACAGTCACTGAAATATGACTTTGTTCTGCTAGCTTTCTTCTGCTCTAATGCTAATATATTCATGAATAACTAATGACTCCCATGTTGCTCTGTCTCTGTGTTTGTCTGGCAGGACAAACACGCAGAAGAAGTGAGGAAGAACAAGGAGATGAAGGAGGAAGCCTGCCGGTAGACGAGTGCAGATGGGGAACACAAAGGAGAAGAAGGCGTACTGGGAACTTTTGAAGTCGGTAAAAAAAAGGGGGATAAGAAATAAAACAGTGCAGGAATAAAAATAGAGAAACTTGGGAAAGGGGGAAATTTTCATATTTAATGGTACGGTCTCAACAAGCTGTTCAAAGTGAAGCCAAATCTTGATGTTGAAGTCTTTTTCTTTCTTAAGGAAATTGAGTTGGAGGGCTGGCGTTAAGAGGTGCCATTTAAAATGTTTAGATAATTTTCTAATGAGGAATAAAACCTGCATTAAGGAAGAGTAAGGGGAAAATTTGAATCATGGATCCCTCATTTCAACTGTTCTTTCAGTGAGCTGTGTCCTCTTTATGTTTGTTTTTATCAAAAAAATGCAGCTTATTCAGCAGCAACTTGGCTATTTACACTGTTTCCTCTAGTTTTATCACAACCAAGGGAGTTTTGATTTGATTTTTACCAAAAAAAAAAAAAAAACCTGGATGCAAAGTTGATGCCCACAGTCCTTCAAAACAAATTCAAGTCAAAATAAAGAGTCCAAGACTTCTTTTTACAGGATATTAAATAGCTGTAAATACAAACCGGACATATCACACATACTTCTACTGTTTCCAAAAGAAAAGAGAGACTGATCCCTCCTGATCCACCACCCTCACTCTGATTCTTCTCTGCACATTTCTGACCTCTGTGTGCTAAACTCAGTGAATCTCAGTATGGTGTATGAATCTTAAACGGAGCGTCAGGCTTGAGTTTCTTTCTACAGTGCTTCAGTGAAACAAAAGAAACAAAGAAGCTAAAGGGAGGAAGCTTTACTGTGTTCTGCCATCAGGCTCTTTTTGAAACTTTAACTCGTAGTGTAGTTGTAGGTCAGTGAGAACATTTACTTAGATTTAGAGCACTGTTTGCACTCTTTTTTCATTAAGCACAACTCAGAAGCACACATGCATACATAAAGGCAGGCGAACTTACTCGACGATAAAACCACTGAGAAAGAATAGCAGGATTTGGACGTATTTGGCTTTGAATGGACAACTTTTGGGGTTTCTGGCTAACCAGCAGTCTCCCTTTGCGTTGGCATGTGTCACATTTATGATTTTAAAGGAGAGTTACACATTAAATAGAAAGGTGAAATTCTTGAGTTGTTGAGTCATACTGACTTGATTGAAATGTCTAGAAATGTTTGCACTGTACCCCGGAGGTTGTGACATGGGATTTGTACTTGTTGTAATTGTGTGTTGCTGTATATCCTAAAAGCTGGATTGTAATTATTTGGCATGGTCAGTAAAAAAATCTTGACTGAATAAACACGCTTGTGTTTTTCTTGTTTCTCTTTGTCAAAAGTACGTCATTGATTATTAACTTGTACAAAGCCAGTTAAGTCATGAATTAACTGTGATTAACCACATTTTTAGGGGGGAAGCTGAGTTCAATTTCAAAGCCACACCCAGACCTGATTACTGCCAGACCTGCTGAATCCAGAACTCCCCTAAATAGAACCTGTCTGACAGAGTGAAAAGATCTCAAAAAGCCATAGACACCTATCAGTCTGGAAAGGGCTACAAAGCCATTTTCTAAGGCTTTAGGACTCAGTGAGAGTCATTATCCACAAATGGGGAAAATTTGGAGCAGTGGTGGGCCTTCCAAGGAGTAGTCTGCCTTTTGTTGGAAACCTGAGTTAAGTGGAACCCAGAAATCCCTTAAAAACAACCTGTCCGACAAAGTGAAGTAGGCTAAAAGATCTCAAAAGCAACACATCATGGCGCCATCTAAAGAAATTCTAAAACAGATGACAGACAAAGTTATTAACATCCATCAGTCTTTAAAGGATTAAAAAGCCATTTATAAGGCTTTGGGACTCCACTGAGAGCCATTATCTACAAATGAGGAAAACTTTGAACAGTTGTCAACCTTCCCAGGAGTGGTCTGCCTACAAAAATCATTTCAAGAGCGCATCGACGACTCATCCAGGAGGTCATTAAAGAACCCAGAACCACATCTAAAGACCTGCAGACCTCACTGGACTCTGTTAAGGTCAGTGTTCATGATTCAACAAGAAGAAGGAGACTGGGCAAAAATGGCAGCCATTGAAGACAGATGTTGAACTTTATTGAAGGTGCGTCCCATTACATCAAACACAGCATTTCAGCAAAAGAACATCATACTGACAGTCAAACGTGGTGGTGATGGTGGCGACGGGAGCATGATGGTCTTGGGCAGCTTTGCTACTAAAAGACCTGAAGCCTGATGCACGAATTATGTTCAAGTTCTGTCTTTAGTTGTGGTGTAAAGTCCACACTTAACCCTACATTGAAACTAAAGTTGTAACTTAGGTTTTGACATTGTTTGGATGCACCACTAAGACGTAAGATCTTTACTAAGAGTGAAGAGTGGGCCAAAATTCCTCCACAGTGATGTGAAAGATCACATCATTGCCACACATCATTGACTTCTTTACATAAGGCCAGGGAAGTTTGGATGGCTTTTTCCCTTTAATGAAATTGTTCAAAAACTACATTATCTATTTACTCTGGTTATCTTTGTCTAATATTAAAACTATGGTCTGTTTAGTTTTACTCATACTTAAAGAACTATTATTTGTGTAAAATTTTTCAACCAATAAGAAATGAAATTTTAGACAAAGCCTTTAATAAAGCTTTTTGAATTAACATAACCATGAAACATTAAAGAGATGGAAAAGAAAAAATACCACATTATGCATTTTACTTCTTAGTAACTGACATTGCTGTTGAACTAAAGACTAACATGTTAGCAACTGGCTACATGCTAATTGTGGTCAACAGTTAAAAAAGTCATGTAGACACAACACAAAGTCCTTTGGGTCTGCATTTATTGGCTTCAAAAACATGTCTTCACACAGATTTGATTTATAAAAATAAGGAAATTTACAGTATACTTAAACACTTCCAAACTTCAGAAATCTCTCCTGGTGTTACGGCTGCTGTACAACACTTGGCCTCACGCAGGTACAGCCCACCACAACCTTCTCCGTCCCAAGCCTGAAGACATACCTCCTCCTTGTCTTTGTCCCTTCTTTCTTGTTGGACCTGTTTCTTTCGACTCTGTGGTTAAAAGGAGGGATTAGTGAGCTTACATAAAATCTAAGTGGACTGAAGCAGACACACAAAGAAAACTACAAAAAAAATTTAAGATAGAAATGATTCAATCTTGTTCAAAAAGGTAAGAATGTTACTGTAAACCAGTTTTACAGAATTCACTGTATTGTCCTGTATTATCGTTAGTGCAGCTTACCATTTAATGGCATAACCCAAATCAGTTTTTTGTTTGGAGTAAAAAATGCCAGAGATTAAGAGCACACGCTTTCCTGATTACATCTGAGTCAGGACCATTTTGTCAAGAAACATGTGACTACGTGAAAAGCTTTAAGCAGAAACAGCTAACCTTCCTGCTCTTCCTATGCCAATAACCAAAGCCTGAGGCAGGAACAGAAGCAGCAAAAACCCAGAGCAGAGCATCAATGACAACAGAGTGACTCTGATTAAGCCAGAAGCAAAATGAAGGAGGAGCTGGGGTGGAGGAGGGTTGCAAGAGCTGGGGTGGAGGAAGCAGCAAAGCATAACCAGGCAAGATCAGGTTAAATAAGGCAGCATGAGTGCGATTAGCCATCAGAGTGCAAATCAGCTGGCTGACCCTGATGAGCATGGCCTACCTGAACTAACGCTATATTTTCTTTAACCCTCAGATACCCTAAAAAAATTGTTACACAGAGCATCTTGGTGTCCAAAAATGCACACCATACATAAAAAGCATTTAAATATTATATTCTAATATTTTCCCCACTTTTTTGCTTTAATTTCTCATCAACATGATGTCTTATGATAAATATCACATTTTGATTAATTTTCAGGAATTTAACCCTTTAAATGCCATTTTAAAGGCATAAATCCCCTTGTTTTGGAAAAACACAAAAAATGAAATAATTTTCATAAATAACATACAAACTGGATTTCCTTGAAAAAAGGTGATCACAGCCTTGGATATGTTAATGATGAACAGCAACTTTGATAATTATGTTATTTGTTCACATAAAAAAAAAAATCGTTACACTCAGACTCCTTGTTCAGAAATGGACAAACCTACTAATTTTTTCATCAACATGAAACCTGATGAGAAAAATTACATTTTGAAAAAATTTTAGGAATTTAACACTTTAAATGCCAGTTTAAAGGCATAAAATCCCCTTGGTTTTAATGTGGAAAAACACACAAATTGAAATAATTTTCAAAAATGCACAGAGGCATCCATGTAAACTGTTAACAATCTCATAGCATAGGAAACCAGAAACACAGCATGCTATTCTCTTTATGCTAAATATAGGAAAATGGCTGACGTTTGGTGATGAACAGGAAAAACTGCAAATTTAAAGCAATGACTATCCAATAAAATCCTGCTATGATTAAATGAACATTTCTTACTGCGATGGCTTGGAGATGAAAAATTGTGATTTTAATGGGTTTCAATGGGGCATTTTTGATCAGGAGGGTGTTGAGTGTATGTAAAAAGTGAACAGAGCTTATTATTGAACCCTTGTAGGTTCTGATGCTAAAATGTCCAAATTCTATAAAAAAAAAACTTGCCCTCCAAAATAAATGTTGTTAGCACTTACACAGCCAAAATCATTTTAAAAAGAAAACAGAACATTTGCAAAAAAGCCACAAAACGGCTTCAGGAGTCTCTGTGGGTTGACTGTTAACTGGGAATCCACTTCACATATTAATGTGCATTAGCAGCTCACCTGTAGAGGACTGGGACCTGGTAGCAGATAGGTTTAGCTATCAGGGCCAGATCTTCCCCGTCCCCCTGCAGGCTCAGACAGCCGGAGGTCAGGCAGTGAGCGTGAAAGATCCGTGCAGGCAGACGAGATGGGTCATATGAGTCTCTAAGAGAAGTTCAAACTTTAGCTAACAAAATGACCAAAAACATGTCCAGTGCTGTTTTAAGGCACCCCAGGGTGACAGGTGATGAAAAACAGTGACATTAAGGGCCTCACCTGTACGTCCATGGTGACAGAGACAGATTGGCGACGGCTGAGGCAGACACTGTGGGGATGTGAGACATCACTGAGGGGTCCAGGACGAGTCTCATAGTCTTACTCCCCGGACTGGTTCTCACTTTCTGGGCTTTTCTGCAGGCATGTGAGAGCACCAGCAGGCTCAGCATCAGAAATGATCGTAACACCTTAAAAGAAGAGCAAACACAGCAAAGTCATTATTTCTGTCAGGGTTTTTTTATATATATAACACAGGTTTTAAAAGAAACTAAAAGATATTCAAAAAGAGGACTAATCATCTAGTCCTTTTTGTCTTTGTATCCAGTCATTTAATCCAGTCATTTTCATTTAATAAATTTGTACATAAGGCCTGGCTAAAACTTTTTTTTTTCTTAATTTTAAGAAACAAAGTTTAAAATTTGAGTTAATTATAGTCTTGGTTCTCATAGGATTAAAACATCTGATCTTCCTTCATGTAGACCTTTAAGCTAATCTGTAAATAATCTTGTGATCTATGAAAGCAGCTACAGATAATCAGAGCAGGAAAACTCACCCACTGCATGGTCATGTCGGCTCTGTCGTATCTTAAACTGGAGAACCTCTCTGCACTCTCTCTCTGTCTACTCTCACACCCTATTTATATGCAGGCAGATTGAGTTTGTGTATGTTGGTAAGGTCTTCTCATTTTCGCTATGACTGTCACTGATTTAAGAGATACACAAGTAGATCTGTTCAGAGGAAAGCTTATCTGATCATAGTGTCAGGGACCAAAACATTAGGTACAACTGCTTTAATTAGGTTTAAAGTCATTGACAAAAGTATAACTCAAAGAGTGAGGAAAAAATGCAAAACAGAGCCCAAATTTATAATGAGGCCAAATAAGCAAATAGAATAAAAGATTCAGTCTAGCAAGAGAAAACTAAACAGCCCTGATACTGGCTGATACCATGTTTTTTTTTCAGAGACAAGTGGCTGGTCTAACATCATCTCAAAGGGGAAGCTAAAGCTACTGGGAACCAGGAGCACCCACAGATTTGGCCGGGCCCCTGAAAAACCAAGAGAATGTGTCCTCCTCAGTTGTGATTTATTGATGATATCAATGCATGCATGTTGGATCAGTAGCATTGGTGGTAGCATCCTGGATAACAGTTAGTTTCTTTTGGAGCTGAAAAGTCAAGCTATCATTAACACCAGTTTTTCCATTCATTAACACCACTTGTTTTGCCAAATATGACAAATTTTTGCTGTTTTTCAACCACAGTTATTACATTTTGCCAGTTTTTGCCAATTTTCTGTCACTTTTTTTGCCTTCTATCCCATTTTTGCCACATGTTGCATATTTTGTCACTTTTCTAGACGCATTTTACCTTTGACTGCCAACCTTTGCCCATATTCACACATTTTTGCACCTTTGGACCCTTTTTGACTTTTTTAAACCAATTTCTTGCCCTTTTTTTGTCATTTTGCCACTTTTTGTCCATTTCTATAATATTTTCGCAAATTTTGTTCATTTTGCCATCCTTGGCTGTTTTTCCCCCTTTATCCACTTCTGCCAGTTTCCGGCCCTATTTTGCCACGTTTTACTCTTTTTGCCCACTCTTGCAACCCTTCTCCACTTTTTGCCCATTGAGCCATTTCAACGGTTTTTCACCCTTTTTTCCACTTCCTGGCAATTTCTTGCCCATTTCTGCCACTTTTTGCTCGTTTTTGATGCCTTTAAAAAAAAGAATGCCACTTTTTACCCCTTTTCGTTACATTTTCCACTTTTTGTCAAATTTTACCCCTTTCACCCATTTTTTGGCTACTTAATAATTATTCTTTTCTTTAAAAAGAAAAACATCTCAGTTTCTTCTGCTTTATTTTCTGGCATCCTGACATCTGTGTACATTGGCCTAGCTATGAAATCTGACACTACTTTCCTAATGGTTTAGTTCAGTGTACCCGTCCACATTGTTAACATCCCCGCTAAAAAGGTAACTCTGTTTTGAGAGCAGGCTTTTATAGTTTGATAAATACAGCACAGATAAATAAAATTCATTGTTTGTTGCCTTGATAAGAGTGGTTATTATTCAGGTTAAAAATAAATAATGTTGTCACAGCTTAACTTTATAATGGGCCATGGTTTTGCTGACCTCCAGGGGCCCCTCAGTTTGTCTGGACCCTAGAAGCTCTCCTCTTTATCCCCTCTAATGTGTGGCCCTGCTGGAAACTAAACATTAACAGTGCATTCAGAAAGTAGCCAGACCCTTCATTTTTTTCAATTTTCTGATGTTGCAGCCTGATGATACATTCAAAAAAAATGTATTCTCATTAATCTACACTCTACATCTACAAAATGTTGCAAGTGTATTAAAATAGAAAAACTGAAATATCACATCGACATAAGAATTCAGACAATTTGCAAAACACTTGATATTTAGCTCAGGTTCCTCCCATTTCTCTGGATTGTTTCTGAGATGTTTCTACACCTAAACTGGAGTCCAGCTGTGGTAAATTTAACTGATTGGACATGATTTAGAAAGGCACACCTCCCTATAAAAGGCCTTACAGCTGACAACGCATATCAGAGCAAAAACCAAGCCATGAGGTCAAAGGAACTGCCTGCAGAGCTCAGAGACAGGATTGTTGCAAGGTACAGATCTGGGGAAGGCTACAAAAAATCTGCTGCACTGATGGTTCCCTAGAGCACTGTGGCCTCCATAATCCTCAAACAGAAGAAGTTCGACACAACCAGGACTCTTCCAAGAGTCAACTGGCTAAACTGAGGAATCAAAGAAAAGAAGGAGACCAAGAACCTGATGGTCACTCTGACTGAGCTCCAGAGAGCCTGTGTGGAGACGGGACAGAGTTCCCAAAGACAACCATCACTGCAGCCCTCCACTCATCTGGGCTTAATGGCAGAGTGGATATACGGAAGACTCTCAGAGCAAAACACATGAAATCCCATTAGGAGTTTACACAAAACTCAATGTGAAGCCAGGCAAGCTTTCATCTGTTTTGCACTGAGGAGAAGTACAGATCCAAAAGGGGGTACCTTAAAGTTCAGTTTTGGGACCCCTCTTAATTACTGTTTACATTAGTTGGCTTGGAAGGAACATTTCAATTGCATCTTTATACAGATGATACAGTAATCTATTGCTGTGCACCTACTCCTGAACCCTCTGCAAATATGTAGCATGCTTTTGATTTAGTCCAACATCAGCTCTGTCTGGTGCAACTTTTTCTTAACTCAGATAAAACTAAACTCATGTTCTTTACGTCCTCTGGAACAGCAAAAAAAAAACAAAAAACAAAAAAAACACATTGTCCAAGAAAATATTATAAAGAAATCAAGCTGGTATTTTCTCCTTTTGGGGTACTGAGTATAGATAAAAATGAAAAAGTGAAGGGCGTCTGTATACTTTCTGCATGTACCGCATTTATTGAAAGTGTTTATTCAGGCATTATGCTTTCTACCTGACCCAGTCGTAACCTTCCATCCTCACACATGTGAAAGTGTGACCTAGTAAGCTGACGCCTTCATCTGTCTCACTTGTTTTCTCATATTGAAAGGTGTGAAAAAGTCATTTCCCCTCGAGATGTTTGCTTCTGTGTGAACATTCCTGTGTGTTTTATTTATATGGCAGAGAAGGTTAAGTACAAAGACACTGATATAGACTGGAGTTCAATCTGGAAAGTTTTCTAACATTGTGAAGCCAGCAATAAGATAAACAACAATAATTTTCTATTTAAAATAGATGTCTGAGTGGGACCCAAGATAAGAGCAAATATATATCCATATATCCATTGCATGTGATATATATTACATTCATCAGGAAAACCTCCTATACAAACTTTTTTTCCATCTCTTTCTTTTCTGGAGGTCCTAAAGGTGTGCCTCAAGATTCAGTCTTAGGACCTATTTTATTCTCCATCTACGTCAACAATCTTTGTGATAACTTGCCAAATGCCTCACATTATTTTAAGCAGATTAAATCTTTTTTTTTTTTTTTTTTGTAAATACATTTTTCAGGTTTAAAATCTGTTTTTCAGTCTTGTCTGCAGAAACTTAACTTGGTCTTAACTGCTGATAAATCCAAACTCAGGGTCAGTGCAAGTTTAAATACAAGCATAAGTTAGCAGGGAACATCCCATCAATTTTAACTACACAAGGCTGACCCTATTGAGCTAGTCTCAAAACTATAAATATCTGTGATGTCTTAGTGATCTGAACAATATTTAGGTTTTTATAGAGCATTTTATTGGTGGCCTTAGGTCTAAATGGGTTAAATAAAGGCTAATTTATTATAAATGAAACAATGGACACCAAGAAGATGGCAGGTAAGGCATATAATGTGCCACTCTAGAGATCTAGTGACAGTGCATCAGGGTGTTTTTGTAAATTCTGTGTTATGCACATACAATGTAGATTTATTCATGATTTCATCAATGACTAGTCAGAGTTAAGTCGGCTTTTATCACAAGAAAGTCGACTTTAAAAATACGCAAGTCATGCAACCCCCATTACACACAGTAAGCTGACATTCCAACGTGACTGATAGAGAGTCAGGTGGAAATCACAGTGTTTGCCCAGCCATACCCATTCACTGCACATTCACACACTGATGGCAAAAGCTGCTATGTGGAGTGGCCATTAGGTTTAACTAATTCCATTCATACACCACTCCCACAGCAGTGGGAGCATACTGGAGTTCAGGGTCTTGCCAAAGGACACATCAACATTAGACTGACAGCTGAGAGACAACCGACTCCACTACCTGAGCCACAGTTGCTTCCAGTTTTGTCCATGTGACGCTCACTTGGGTCCATTTCTTGCACTTAGACGTAGAGAAAAACACGAGGAAACGCATGTTTGATGGTGAATCAAAAGAACCGAATATCTAGTTCCTTAGTTAGACTCGAGGGACCATTCCAGTGACCATTAACAGGTGGCCCGAGGACCACATCAGGCCTGCCACAGCTTCCCATCTGGCCCCTAGAAGATTTTTAAAACCAGAAAACGTCCAGAGGAAAAAACACTGGGCTATAAGCTGCTATGAGGTGATAAACCACTAGCTTAATGTTTATTCCAATTCATAGAAATCCATCAGTAATTATAAGTGACTGTGACGCATGATAAACATATACTCATTCATCTGTTCTTCATGAAAACCACCTTTTCAATGTCAACATACCTCTTCAGGCACTTTATGAGTTCAGTTTTCCTACCCGTGTTTCCCACCAGTCACAACACACCATTTTAGCATCAAACCCAGTGACATGCCAGCCCCAGAAATATGCCAGCCAAAATATGGCAATCGCCCCCTAGTGGCAGTTCCAGTTTAGGCGATTGGAACTGATCTCACTGCCAAAGGCAAACAACTATTTATACGTAGTTACGAAGGAAAACAAAAGAATTTGACAAAAAAAATGAGTCCATTGGATTAAAATATTTATTTGGTTTCAATATTGGGAGGTCTGACTCCTGTTCTATTGATTTAATTAAGACTATGGTGAATTGTCAAGAAGCCCATTACTGACTGATTTGTAAGAAAATCAGATTGTAATCATCAGTTTCAATTTGTGCTTTGTTTAGTTTCAGTTTTAAAGACCTTCTTTTCTCTGTTTCTAAATCTGCTGATGTTGTGTAGTTTAATAAAGGCCTGCAGGGCTGCAGTGTCCTCTCGTGTGTCATTTATCATTAATTCTTAGATCTCTTCCCCCTCTCCACAATTCTCTGTCCCATTTAGGAGCTTTGGGACAGTCCTTAAGATGGCAGGCCACGAGCTTCTTCTGGTTGAACCAAGGACCCGGGACAGATTATTTAAGAGCCTTGAGACATGCCTACTCAGAGAGGAGTTGCAGAATGTCTTCTCAAAAGGTTTTAGTTATTTTTAAAATGATTTCAAACAGTATCTCTTACCGCTTCATGTAAAAAGATAAACATCAAACTAGGTACATTTTTGATAAAACTACAGTGAGATTAATGCTGAAGTTAAAGATGTGTAAAAAAAGTCTTTGAAATGTATGTTTTCATATGTAGAGGTCTTAAAAGATGCACACAGACCATGGTGCGGTCTATACATGGAGATTTTTCTGCTTCTAGTATTTCATGCAAAAATTTTAGAAAGAATATTATGCTTTTATGCTTTTATTTTCTGTCATTCTTGTGTCCATGAAAGGAAAGGTCTATTTGTGAGTGTGCATTGCTCTCTGCAACATTATAATGTTTTAGAGGAGGTCTCTGATCTCTCACACTGTCCTCTGAAGCGTTGGTGAACCCCTACATGAGAGCACCTTTAACCAGAAAACTGCATCATTTTGTTCCATTGTTTCATTCAGAAGCAAACACACTCATCACTCTGCACAGCCTCAACTTTAATCTCTTCATGCACATCTCATAAAACACTGATTACACCTACACAATAGAAACCCACAGCAACAATGTAGGCCAAGAAACTGCTGATGGCGGTTCTCGGGATGAATCAGCAGACATACAGTGACCAACTGTGATGTAGCATCTACCCGAGCATCATATGAGTGTAAAAGCCTCCAAGTGGAGCACAGCTGTACTGATGTAGAGTTCAGATGTTAAAGCAGTCTGAAACTTTAAAAAATCCAAGTGACCTGATATCAGAACTCACGTGCTCACCTCTTATGCCAATAAACAGCACATGCATCATCTTGACAGCTCTCATGTGGGAGGAAATGATGAACATACACTATATTGCCAAAAGTATTGGCTCACCTGCCTTGACTCGCACATGAACTTAAGTGGCATCCCATTCTTAATCCATAGGGTTTAATATGATGTCAGTCCACCCTTTGCAGCTATAACAGCTTCAACTCTTCTGGGAAGGCTTTCCACAAGGTTTAGGAGTGTGTTTATGGGAAGTTTTGACCATTCTTCCAGAAGTGCATTTGTGAGGTCACACACTGATGTGGGACGAGAAGGCCTGGCTCTCAGTCTCCGCTCTAATTCATCCCAAAGGTGTTCTGTTGGGTTGAGGTCAGGACTCTGTGCAGGCCAGTCAAGTTCATCCACACCAAACTCTCTCATCCATGTCTTTATGGACCTTTCTTTGTGCACTGGTGCACAGTCATGTTGGAACAGGAAGGGGCCATCCCCAAACTGTTCCCACAAGTTGGGAGCATGGAATTGTCCAAAATCTCTTGTTATGCTGAAGCATTCAGAGTTCCTTTCACTGGAACTAAGGGGCCAAGCCCAGCTCCTGAAAAACAAGCCCACACCATAATCCCCCCTCCACCAAACTTTACACTTGGCACAATGCAGTCAGACAAGTACCGTTCTCCTGGCAACCACAAAACCTATACTCGTCCATCAGATTGCCAGATGGAGAAGCGCGATTCATCAATCCGCATCCCCACGCATCTCCACTGCTCTAGAGTCCAGTGGCAGTGTGCTTTACACCACTGCATCCGACGCTTTGCATTGCACTTGGTGATGTATGGCTTGGCTGCAGCTGGTTGGCCATGGAAACCCATTCCATGAAGCTCTCTACAACTGTTCTTTAGCTAATCTGAAGGCCGCATGAAGTTTGGAGGTCTGTAGCGATTGACTCTGCAGAAAGTTGGTGACCTCTGCACACTATGCATCTCAGCATCTGCTGACCCCGCTCCGTCATTTTATGTGGCCTACCACTTCGTGGCTGAGTTGCTGTCATTTCCAATCACTTCCACTTTGTTATAATACCACTGACAGTTGACTGTTTAATATTTAGGAGCGAGGAAATTTCACCACTGGACTTGTTGCACAGGTGGCATCCTATCACAGTACCACGCTGGAATTCACTGAGCTCCTGAGAGCGACCCATTCTTTCACAAATATTTGTAGAAACAGTCTGCATGCCTAGGGGCTTGATTTTATACACCTGTGGCCATGGAAGTGATTGGAACACCTGATTTCAATTATTTGGATGGCTGAGTGAATACTGTTGGCAATATAGTGTATATCATCACGTCCAGCTCCACTTTTGTTCAGGTCTTTCTTGCCGTCCCGTTATTCTTTCTTCGGTTTCTTGGGTTAACTAATTACTTGGTCTGGTGTTCAGGTGAAACCAGCCTTCCCTGTCTCTTCCACAAGTTTGGCATACAACTTGCTCTTCTTTGTTCTACTCTTCAGCTTCTCCTGGAATTCTGTCGATGCCCAGATCACAACCAAACATTTTGTCCCCCCAGAAGACCACTTTTTCTCCATTTTCTGCTTGTTTTCACAACCTAGAATATGATATGCCCACTGATGACGTCACGGTTCCCAAGAAAGAACCAACTATTTTTGGTTCCAGCTGACAACCAACTTTTCAGGCTCAGAACTAATTTTTTCCCAGTTTGAACACGCCGGCTGGTTCAGAATAAGGTTCAGGAACTGGCACAGAGCCCTGCCAGTCAGAAAGGCCTGAGTCACTGCTGACAGAGCAGGCTGTTCTCTGTATCAAAACATATTCATGGAAAGTAGACTGGAAGAGAAATGTGTGGTAAAAAAAAAAAAAAAAAAAGGCATAGAAGCAACGGGGATGAGCTCACCTTTCAAAGGATTGTAAAAAAACAACAAAAACAAAAAAAAAAAGAACAGATTCAAGAACTCAGGGGAATTTCAAAAGGGGTGGACTGAGGCTGGAGTCAGTGGATCAGGAGCCACTACACAGACGGGTCCAGGAAATAGGCTAAATGTGTTCTTAGTGTTGAGCTTTCAAAAGGCAGATCACGGTAATCATACAAAAGCTTCTGAAATGTAGAGAAGGATGGAAAAAAGGGAGGGAAAAAGCAGCAAAGAAATCACATAATTACTTTTCAAGAGCAATTAACTTTTTTTTCTTATTTTTATTTTATAAACAAACAAAAATAAATGTGTTCTTAGTGTTGAGCAAATCCTGAACCACAGACAATTTTATAAGCATCTCACCTGGGCTAAGGAGAGAAAGAACTGGACTGTTGCTCAGTGGTCCAAGGTCCTGCTCTCAGATGAAAGTCAATTTTGAATTTAATTTGTAAATCAAGGTCCCAGTCAGACATGTACCAGGAGATTTTAGAGCCCTTCATGCTTCCATCTGCTGAGAAGCTTTATGGAGATACTGATTTCCTTTTCCAGCAGGACTTGGCACCTGCCCACAGTGAAACCAGAACTACCATAAACTGGATTACTGTTGGGCTTGACTAGCCAGCAAACTGGTCTGGTTTTAATTTTGGCAGCTATTTTTAATTTTAGTTTTAGTCTTTAAATGAAAGGCATTTTAATTTTAGTCACATTTTAGTCATTTATATCCTTTTTACTTTTAGTCTAGTTTTAGTCCATAAAAAATCCTCACATTTTAGCCTGAACCTTTAGTCCAAGCATTTATTTTTTTGCCTAAATCTGGTACCAAATCATGATAGTGTGTTCTATGCGTTCTGACAAACCTGGTGTCCCTGGTTTCTACAGCTTAGAGGCAGAATAGCTATGGATGCATTGTATTTTGACAATATTACCCACAGTGGAGAAATATCACAGATTTTGAATTTCCGACGAAAACTGCATTACATTTTAGTCTAGTTTCAGTCATCTCGACGAAAACTAAACTTAGTTTTTGTCAGTTTTAGGCATCAAATATCTATTTTTGTTGGTTTTAGTCTAGTTTTTGTCATGGAAGAAAAGGCTGTCGACGAACATTTTTAGTCATAGTTTTAATCGATGAAATTAACCCTGAACTGGTCTGATCTAAACCCTGCAGAAAATCTCTGAGGAAATGTCAAGAGGAAGATGAGAAACCCCAGACTCAGCAATACAGTCGAGCTGAAGGCTGCGATCAGAGCTTGGGGTTTCATAACACACAAGCAGTGCCACAGGCTGATCGGCTCCATGCCACATTGCATAGATGCAGTAATTCGTGCAAAAGGAGCTACAACCAGTTTTTGAGTGCGCTCTTATTTTGAGCTCATCTGTAAATCCTCGTCAATGCATTGTCTAAACAGGATTTTCTCATAGGAAATGTGAACATTAACTGCTACTAACTGTCATTTCTCTGCTCTATTGCTTTTTTACAGCTAGGTTAGCAAAGATTGGGAGGACAAATTTACTATTCATGTTTCATCTCACAATAAAGTTTAATTTATGGACCTGCGCTTAATGCAAGTACATCAGCTAAAATAGTTCAGTCTTGTATGATGTACAGTAGCTGCAGTATTGTGGCACTGAATATAGCTATCAGAGCCCACTCTGCTTCCAGTTCTAAGAACTGAAAGATTCATTTTAAGACTAGAGATACGACATGTAGTACAGCACTGTCACAGAGTTTGACTTCTGTTAGTGAAAATGATCTGAAGACACTTCCTCTAAACTTGGTTTAACTTGTAAAGAAGGTTGCGGCAGTGATCTCTGATACAGTATGTGATATGAGTCAGCTGTGGGTGTAGACTGGCTGCTCATGTCTCAAGTTTTGGGTAAATGTGGCAGCAGCTGCTTGCTCTTCATTCAAGGTTGACGCACGACCTTATTATCAAACACGTCAGATTGTTACAGTATAAAGCCTAAAGTCAGGTACTGATCAGAAATTCACTGCAGCCACCAAAGAAATCAGCTGACTCAGGTTAAACCTGATCACATCTCTAGTAGATTTTAGTTTGACCATGAACAGAACTACTGAGCCAGAGTGAGTTTAAAGACTGGTTTACATCCATGATACCTCAGCAGGAAATCAACAACTATAAAACACAGACAAGGGCTAGATATTCTCAAAAAATATTGAATTTTAATTATTTATCATTAAAGGGAGTGATCATTTCTATGGCGCTCATTTTTCGCATGGATGGATGGATGCTTTATCAATCCTGAGCTTTCCCACTTTCATCTGTGACAGCTCCCATAGAAAGCGTTTGGGAAGGGGAGGACTTTTCAAAAAATTCTTGAAAGGTGATTGGAGGATGTTCTGTCTGTCACAGTGATGGGCGGATCAGAGCGACAAGACAAAACAAGCAGAAAGGCTACCGCCGCTGGGGTTATCAATGTGGAGCTATTCCACGACTAGATTTATGCCAAGGCCGGTCAAAAATGTCTTCTCTACCAAGACAAGGTGTCGGTGTGACTCTTGGTTCTTGTTTCAAAGGAAAAGGTGGTCCAGTTCCAATTTAACAGCCGCTCTCCCACAGCTACATCCGAGGTAATAGCTACCACAGCAGCAGCCATTGGATACACTGGAAAACCCAACCCCTAACAATCGCAAATCCATGCTGAAGCAGGTCAGCAGAAGAGCAAGAACATCCTTCCCATCATTAAAAGCTTTAAGTGTTGTTTTGCTCTTTTCTCATACAGAAATGTGGTCCAGTTCTAATAAAACTGCTGGTATATTGCAGCAGCCATTGCAATGGGTGAGTAGAACTAAACCCCGCCCATAGGTACTGCCTCATTCTCCTCAAATGACCCTGATTGGTCCAGATAGCGCGCTGTAGAGCAGAAACAGTGTGGATTGGAGTTTTTCAAGATGGATTTGCCTGATGACAGACATGGGGTCTGGCAGGCTCCTCTGCATTGCAAGCTTAGGTTATTATTGCACCTCCTTCAACTTAATTCCAATCCAATCTAAATTTTGATTAATTGCCCATTTTTAATAGATAACCTTTACAGTGGTGATGCTTGGCTCCCTGATCACATCTACAGGCTTAATTGCGTTGGTTGCTGCCATGTGATTGGCCGACTGGATATGTGCATTAATGAGTAGTTGAGAAGGTGTACCTAATAAAGTGGCCAGTGAGTGTAGCTCAATTAGTCAATTAATCTGAGAACACAGGACAATTTCACATGTATTAGTTTTATTTATTTTCTTAACTACAGTTCAACCATGACAATACTTTTAAACTATATACAAATCGAGACATCGCACACGCTCAGTGATGTCTTAGTATGAAGTACAAACACTCAGTAAGGCCTCATTGCTCAACAGAAACCTGACCCGAATGGACAGATCATGAATTAAACTGAAGGATGTTTACAGATACAAATTTATAAAGGCATCATGTAGCATCACTGCTGTTCAACAAACACATAAATGTCAAAGAGCTCTTTTTGGGCTGGTCTCACTGGTTCAAAGAACACCCTGCACTGGTGCAGCACAATAAACTGTTTGTAAAATCTGAGCTATATTTAGAGAAATAGATGAAAAAAGGACCAATTCATAAAAAAGGTGTCCGGTATGTACATTTGAATATAAACCACTGGTTTGTCAGAGTCTGTGAAATCGATCCCTCAAACAGCCGCCGCTCCGTCCCTCAGATGAGGAAGATGATGTCATCAGCCACCATCACCTGGTTGTCGTCCTGCATGCGTGCCAAAGCCGATCGAACCTCCTGCTCTGAGAAGCGATTCTGAACCTCTTTGTTGATGTCGTCCATCAGAGTCTTCATCTTCACCGACTGAGCGTGGGCCGACTGGAACACTGAGAACAGGGACGACTTGAACTCCTTCAGCCTGTAGGAGGACGAGACGAGAGATTTAGTCTTTAACGTCACACTGTGGTACAAGACCAGAGAAGAAGATAAAGAGATAGGCTCCCTAATCTTCAGTTCGTGTAAGCATCAGGCTGCATCATGAGCATTCTTGTAAATTTACTTGACTAGATGGGATGTAAGTTACTGAAGGATACCACAAGAGGGCACAAGAGAGCTCAGGCCATGTAACTGATGTGTGAGATGTAAACAACAAACATGGCAAAAAATCTGCCAATTCTGGGACCAGAATTTACATAATAGCCATTAATAATTGATAGTGACATCAAATCAGACGGAGTTTTGGAACATTTTCCTTCAAATTCAGAGAAACAGCTGTGATGTTTTTAATTAATAACCATGGTAACTGGTAATAGTGTAAAGATCCATTGATGTGGATCAATACACCGACTGGTTGCTCTTTCATCCAATAAAATAAATAGTCAAGACATCAATCAACACCACTGGTTCCCAACCTTGGGTGCGGGTACCCCTAAGTGAGGCGCCAAAGATCTGAGGGGTCTGTCTCCTCAGACATTGCCAAATTAGATGTGCATATATTCTTTTAAAACCATGATTAGCTAATGTATGACAGCATGTTAGGGCCATCCAAAAGATTAGAAAATGAAGAGGATTCTTTTACTTTTAAGAAAAAAAGTCAAAAAAAAATCTTTTTTAGACAAAATGGAAATTTTTGAGAGACATTTAAAAGAAATCAAACTGAGTATTTCTGATTTTATAAAGCAGAAATTTATGAGAAAAAAACTCATCAAACTCATTTTTCAAGTTTAAAACACCAAACATTTTGACCTTAAGTCTAAAATTTTAGGTTTTTTTTAACTAACAACATTATAAAGTTGTAAATTTACAAGAAACAAATCTGAAAACAGTGGTTGGATAACCCCAGTTTACAGAAACTTCTCTTTTGAGCTTGATATTGAAAGTCTGGGAATTCTGGGCTTATATCACAATTATTTTCTTATTCATCAGTCCCAATAAGATGTATGATTTGATGAGGCTCTCACCTAAAGTACTAGTGCAAGGAAAAGAGCTTAATTATGATTTTCTTCCACCCAATCAGCTGTTTTTGACCTTTAGGTTTTTGTTTCGCATATATATATAAGAAAATCAATTTTTTTATCCATTAACAATCGCTGTTAAAGATTGTTAAATAACTGATGTTCCCTCGCTATCCATCCATGGCTTTAGTAGTAGAAGCAGAGTTTACTCTACAGCTAAACAGAAGGGGAAAAATCTGCTGTTCTCATCAAGCGTGCATTGATTATAGTCTAATGTTAAATTTATACAAATATAAAATGCTGAACTAAAAGTGATCTAAACAGGAAAGAAGCTCTTTCTGTTCTCCCCTATCTCTCTCATTAGGAGGTTGCTCTGTGTCCATAAAAACAAAGTTTTGTCCCAACCCCTTCTCATATCAAAATCAGAATTACAGTCAAAATAAAATGTCTATTTTTCACTGCTGATTTCATCTCCATGAAACCTCAAAATGCCTCCAAAACTTCACATGGACTATATTCCACTCTGAAAAAGCATAAAAGGCTGAAAGAGAGAAATAATTTTCCTAGTTTATCTCAGGCCTAAACTGACCAATACCACTGTAAAGGACTGAAACATCTCCTTATCCCAGTCAGACTGCCTTTAGCCACCCTCTTCCTCACCAGTGAGTAGGAAATGAAAGCATTTCTGAAAATGTGTCCTGTGCCGTGATGAGCATTTGCACTTCTAACCCTCTCAGCTATGAGTATCAATCACTCACCTCTCTGCAGACAGCTCAGCGTCTTCAGCCTGTGATGTGGCATCCATGGCCTCCTCTTCCTCCCTCGGTATCTTGGCTGGTTTGGGGGTGCCTGCCTGAACTGAAGGGATAAAAAGCCAAAGTCAGACCACAAATACATGCAGAGAATCTCACAGAGCAGCAGCGATAGTACGATCAGACAACTGTAGCAGAGCCTCAAGAGAAACAGATTCATGATGGCAGCAATTGAATGATAAATCAGAATGCAGCTTAGTTTTAAATAATATATAGGGCAGGTTTGTGTGTAGTAAAACATATTTCAGAAGTTGATTTACTGAAGTCAGTCTAAAAGTTTTCCTTTTAAAGGGATGGGCTGAAGTAAAACAGTTCACCCTGACATTTATAATTTAACAGCTATTTTCCAACACTAAAGATAATCAGGGTCATTTACTACTAAAGTCATTCTTGTGGGACCTTTTTGTTTCTTTTAAATTATGAGACAAACTGTCCCTAGACAAACTGCCTCCAGAGAAGCATCAATGCAGAAATTTATATCTCTTTATACAGTTTCAGTGTTCTGTTGTGTATGGAAATCATTATTAGAAGTCTAAATGTAGGCTACAACAGTGTAGGAAGGTGATGAAGGTGATGCTTACTCTCAGGAACCTCCTGGTTTTCACTGAAGTCATATGGGCTGTAGGGCTCACTGCCCTGAGAACCACGTCGCCCCCTACAGGAAACAAGTAAACATTAGAAAAGACACATCCAAGCCTTACTACATTAACCTCCCATCATTGTGCTGATTTCTATTGCAGCGTTTCCTTTTCTTTCTACCTCTTCCTTGTAGTTTTCTGTGAGGGCTGGGTGGACTCCTCTTCCTCCTCCTCTGATCCAGAGTCTTGCTCCTTCCTTGAACGTTTCTTCTCTTTCTCCAAAACCTGCAGAAGAGACAAGGCAACAATCCAGACATGAGCTTCATTCAAATATATAGAAGTTTGTTTTTTTTTTCTTTGGCATAAATAATACCGACCTTTTTGAAGTAGGCAAACTGAACGAGCTCCACAGCAACCTCAGAGTCCTCCAGCTCCACGGCTTTGCTCATTCGTGCCTTGGCGTGCGCGGTCGACAGACGAATCAGAGTCTCCAGGGTACGGGCCGTTACTGGAGAGGTCTGAAGAGGACAAATAAAACAGAGCATCCTGATACGGTCCTGACACAGCACATATTAACAGCTCTTTGTGGCTTACATTAACATGGGCAAGAAAAGAGGAAATTAGGGAACACCTGAGTGTTTTTTTCTTTATCCTCTCTTTTCTCACCAAACATATCTTGTTCACTTGTTTTAGTGGAGAGAGAGCTGCATTTAATCACACATCTGCGAGTCATTTAATAATATAAAAGTGGAAAATTGAGAAGATACAATGATGTGAACTGCATTGGCATATTAGCAGTCAAATTTTGTATGAGTGCTCTAGAACAGTGGTTCTCAACTGGTGGGTCGGGACCCAAAAGTGGGTCGTGAAGGTGTTCGTGGAAAAGAAACTGTGGAAGGCAAAAGCCACAACACATTTGTACATTTTATTTTACTTTGTTTTTCCATGATGAGTACATTTAATCTAAACCTGTTTAACTCACTTTCTGAGGAAAATAAAGCAGATTTCTTACTGTAATTTTTTTCTTTCTCAAGATCTCTAGAACACAACAAAAAATCTAAACCATAGGAAATGGGCTAAAATGCAATGTATGCATGCATAAAGCTGTCCTCGTCCTGTCTCTTTGTTCTGTATGATTTTGTTCCAAATATGATACAAACTTCAGTATCCTTTTTAGTGTCAGACTTTGGGATGTCCCAGAATGTACTGGACACATTATATATCCTATCTGGTCTGGAAACCCTTGAGATCCCCCAGAAGGTTGGAAAGTGTCACTGGGGAGAGCAATGTCTGGGTTGACCTGCTCACCCTGCTACCACCACGACCCAGCCCCAAATTAGAGGTAAGAAGATGGATGCAGGGATTTAGAAATCAGTGTCAACATAATTTTTTTTTACATTATAATCCAACATAAATACATTAATAAATACATACATCAAACCATGGCCAGTAGATACACAAGCTATACCAGTTAGCAATAATTGACATATTCTGGCTCTATCATAATGCAGCAACCAACAAGTTGGTGCAATGCTTCTTGCCCCAGTAGACCTGTTATCATCACGGTCACTGAGGTTTAAGAATTAAGTATTTGACTTCTACATTTTGTTTATGAACTGAGCAAACCCTTGGCAAGATCTTCAAAAATAAATCTGTAGTTTTTAACTGTAGGAAATGAAGCTAAAAGGAAATAACTGAAGGGGGCATATCAGCTGTAAAATAATTAGGTTTTTTGGAAAATTTCAGAAATTTGGGTCTTGATAGCTCATTCAGAAGGTGGAGGCAGCTCCTGATGCTCGCCCAGTTGAGAACCAATGCTCTAGAGTGTTCTTAGATTTCGCTAATAACTAAAAGCAAACCATAAAACTTTGGAGATTGTCAAAATCTTCCTGAAAATGATACATGAGTTACAAGTTATGGATGATGGCTTGCAAAGTACAGGGGACTTTCTGCCTAGTTGTCATTAAAACTGCCAACTGTTTCATCCCTATACATGATGTATGAATGCTAATCCTCACCCTGGCAATATCAGATCCCATCTGCTCCTGGCTTCTCAGTCTCGAGTATTCTTCTGCGATGTGATTGGCCGCCTCCTCCGTCAGCACAGGGGTCACAGCCTTGGCGATGTGGATGTACTTTCTCATGAACTCCTTGCTCACAATCTTCTCCCTAAAACAGAGGACATTATGTTACAATAAGGTTAAGGACTCTGAGTAGTTGTTAAACATGTGATTGAGCCATTTATGTTCTCATCAGAGAGATAAAAAGAACGCTTAATCTAAAGAAAGTCGTTACATACTTCTTTCTCTTGCTTCCATGCAGCAGGTTATTGTGTTTCTCATAGATCTGCAGCTCCTCCTGCTCTTCTGCCACTGCATCGGGGTCTTCTGTAGTCAGAACGTCCACTGTCCCACCCAGAGCCATGGCTGAAAAACAAAAACAGTTAAATAACTTAAAAATGTAATTATTCTACAGGATCTAATGTCTTTGCTTGACACTCATTACCTGCTCCTTCCTGCTCCCGGGGGTCACGGTACCTGTGCATCCTCAGCACATGATCAGAGATTTCCCGGTCCTGCTCGGGGTCCATCTGGTCCAGGACGATGAACAGGAGGTCAAAACGTGACAGCAGGGAGTCCTGGAGGCCGATGTTTTCCATGGGGGTTTTATACTGGTCGTACTGCAAAAACAAAGCAAAATCAATGGTTTCAGAAGGGGAAAAGGAGACACTTAAGGCTTATTAATGAAAAGAAGCCACTTTAGTCCCTGCTAGATCTGTTACCCACCCGGCCGTAGACGGGGTTAGCAGCAGCCAGCACAGAGCAGCGAGCGTTGAGGCGGGCGTGAATGCCGGCCTTTGCGATGGTGACCCTGCCCTGCTCCATCACCTCGTGGATTGCTGTGCGATCCATGTCGGACATTTTGTCGAATTCATCAATGCAGACAACGCCACGGTCAGCCAGCACCATGGCACCCGCTTCTAAACGACGCTCACCTGGAGGAGGACATGAAGAAACTTGTGAGCTGACAAGAAACTGCAGTAGATATACCTGATATTATGATTATAGTAGTATCTGCATTCGCTGATATTTCTGCCAAAATATCAACAATACATTTTTGATAGTAAAGGATGTGCATTTGAAGGAAAATTACCATAAAATCTAGAATTTAAGTTGCCCCGGTATAATGTTTTCATTTAAAAGGAGAAATCTTTCAGGAAATTAAATTGCAAAAACTGCTTTTTTTCAACGTACCGGTCTCCTGGTCAGTGGTCACTGCAGCGGTCAGACCCACTCCAGAAGAACCCCTTCCTGTAGTGGGGATGGCCCTGGGAGCTGTGTGGAGTACGTAACGTAGCAGCTGGGACTTTGCCACTGATGGATCACCTGGAAATAAAGAAGACATGATGTGAAATATCCAATATTAAGAGCCATTCCCACCCCCTAACAACACTAGACTGACACAGGAAAAATTTGTAGCAGCCTCCGGCTCAGTAAATACATCAGCAGAAAAACTCTGGTACCAATAAGAAGGACGTTGATGTCTCCTCTGATGCGTGAGCCGTTCTCCAGCACTTTCTCCACTCCACCCAGCAGCATGCAAAGAATGGCTTTTTTAATGTACTCATGACCGTGGATGCTGGGAGCGAGGGAGCGAGCCAGCTGATCGAAGACATCCTGTGTGAAAACACAGAAAATAGAATGAATTTCATTAACAAGTTCTGGTGGGATTATTTACAGCCTTTAAGAGTTGAAAGAGACCTGGCAGATCAGAGATTTGGAGTTTTACCTTGGAGCGAGTCCTGCTGAAGTTCCTGATCTTAGCGACATCATCAGCGGAGAACTGGGGAGATACCTCCTTGCTCATTTGTTTGACGTGGCAGGCTATCATGATGGTCCTGAGTATGACAGAAATGAAAGGGTTAACTTAACATCTAGTTATGAGTCTCAGGGCTTTTCTTACTCACATTTCCTCTCCTCTCACCTGAACGTGCCAGAGGTGAATCCTCCCTTCTTTCCAGGCAGGCAGCGGTAAGTCCCGATGACCTGGACTCTGTCTCCAGGTTTGACCACATCCACCAGATCGTTGTCCAGGATGATATCCACTGAACGGGGCAGCTGACCAGCGGGGGCTTTCTCTGGCATCTCCTGAACTGTGATGGTCTGGTGGTCCTTGTAGATGGAGAGGCCAAACTCCGTCTCAAGAGGGTTATTCTCCTCATCCTGTAGACACATGGACATTATGAATAACACAACAATGCAATCAATGAGAGCATGTTAGCTAAAATTTTGGATGTTCTTGAGTTGTGAATGGTGGTTACCTTGGTGGGATAGATGGCACTAGAGGGGAAGGCATCCAGCGAGGTCATGTCAGTGTACTTCCTTTCCATCGTCTTCTTGGTGGCTGGGCAGTAGTGGACGCTGCGCACTACTTTGGGACGTACCAGAGAGCCTGTGGACAGTGTGAAAAGAGAAATTAAGTACATCTTTACACCAGCTTGACAAGAAAACACAGAGATTTTTCTTGAACTAAAGCACCACAGAAACAAGTTTCATTCAGAAGGATTAAGTGTGGAGCATGATTGCATAAAATCTTACACGGACATCAGTTTGTCAGTCCGTAATTTATAAAACTGCATTTATTCATTTGTGAAATTATTTGCCAAGGAGCATCACTAATTTATGACTGTGTCTAGTCCACCAGTCTGGAGTAAACGCAGTACTAACACTAGTTTCTTTCCCCAAGACGTTGAATAAACCATGATTTTCTTAAAATGAGATTGATATCAAACAAAGTTATTCCTTCTACAGGAGCATGTACACCTGTGTATTACGACATTTTGGCTGATGATCAAATCAGCAATGGAGAAAACAAATTGATTTTTACTTTAGGAACCACACTATTGAGCTCTATTTATTTATAGCACATAGTCTAGATGTCCTAGCAATGATCCATCTTTATCATTTAGTCTTTCCTTTGCCATCACTAAGTTCTGCTGTCAACCCTATGCTGAAATTCATATTGAAAGGATCATGCAGGTCCAAGAGGCTATGTTTCTGTGCAGGAAGATAGAAAATGACAGCTGCACAGATGCATGATTAAAGGATAATGTTGCTTGAAATGACCCACACTAAAGACAGACATAAACAATGAACTTACACTTTGTGATGATTCCCTCCACACACACCATGCTGCCCAGCAGGCGGGAGGTCAGGGTTCTGGGGGTGACGTGCTTGGATCCAAAGCTGCCCTCCAGGCCGATGAAGAACTCCTCATACTGCTTGGCATAGGTGGCGTCAACCGAGGCAACGAGGTCCTTTAAAGCCCGCTGGAAGGCCAGGAGCTCCATAAATGCATTATTCATCAATCTGGAAAATAAGATGAGCATTCAGGGCCTCTACCAATAGAAATGAACATTATATGACATACTGTATCTGGCGTGAGAACTGTTAGAGTATGAAACGTCTAAGGCTTGAACAGTAAAATATAACAGCTCAACTATTTTCACTTTAACACAGTGATCAGGACACAAAAGTGAGTTGTGGGGCTAT
Organism: Cheilinus undulatus; assembly: GCF_018320785.1. Taxonomy (NCBI): domain Eukaryota; kingdom Metazoa; phylum Chordata; class Actinopteri; order Labriformes; family Labridae; genus Cheilinus; species Cheilinus undulatus. Next base: position 10,587,155 of record NC_054878.1, on the reverse strand, counting down.
TTTAAATAGATCATAAAACAATTGTAGTAGGTAAGTATGGGATGTCTACGCTTGTATTCAACTGTAATTTATTGTATTTGTATTTTTAAATAAAACAACTATATTAACAGAAGGATCAGTGTGATTCATCATTTTTAAAAATATCAGAATTTTTTGTTTAAGTTTAACCAATCTTGATCAACCTTCAACAATCATTCTTTACTTTAATTAATGGTGTTAAAACAAAGTTAAAAAGCAGGAATTTGGACTCAGATCAGCTTAGAGTTAATTGTCATTAATCAGACAGATGCTTCCTTACTTTGCAGCCCGGGCCTCGTTGCGTCTCCTCAGGTCGTTGATGTTGACGATGAGTCGAGCTTTGTTTTCACTGATCATGTCTCGGACTTTGCTTTGGTACACCCCCTGATCTTGCTGTATGAATGGACGTAAAGTTGGTGAGTTCAGTTTTCATGTCAGACAATGTGTTTTCAGATCTCTTAGCTTTGTAGAAACAATGAGAAGGACTGCTGGTGAGTCGATATAGGACCAACTACACTTAAAAGAAACATACTTTTTCGCCACTTTTATATAAAAAAAATACATTATGCAAATTTAATACCGTTTAGCTGCGCGCTTACATATTTGTTGAAGACTACCAAGTTTAGGGGTGATTCTTTTGTTTTGACCGCATGGTTTCTCATTGCATCCTATTACTTTTTAATAAAGCCGATTAAAGCCAGACTTACATCGTCGTCCAGAAAGTCCAGGTAGTCCCTCTGGGCCTCCCTCATCTCCTGGTCATCTACGGTGTCGGTGGCCATCCTAACTGCTTTATTAATTTACTTTAAAGAGTCTAAAAATGTCACACAGACTCGCACAGGTCCGATCTGCTCCTCTCCGACCGCACGAATGAAAGCTTTTCGCGCCACAACGTGCCCGGTACAAGTAGAACGTAAGACGCGATTGGCTGACCGCACGTACTTGTTTGCATAGATGGCGCGTAAACGTGAATCTGTCCAATAGGATCCTTCATACGAAACAGAGCTCCGCCTCATTGAAGAACTCGCGGGAAAGTGGAGGAGGAAGAGGCAGGCTGTGGTTCCCTGACCTCACTCATGATGCAGTTTTTTAAAATGTCCACGAGATGGCGAAAGAGAGCGGAATTAAAAGACTAGGAAACACATCATTTACCTCAGTGTTATTCAACCCTGCTCAACCAAAGAGCTAAATTGTTGAAAAATAACTTTGCAAGAGCCACAATCTAAGTTGTGAAAAGTTGGTGAAAGTGGCCAAAAAATAATAAGTTAAAGCTGGCAAATAGGTAAAAAAGCGTCGAAAGTGGCCAAAAATGAATGAACGGGGTAACAGGCAGAAAATGGCAAAAACTTGGTGAAAATGACAATTTAAAAAAAAAAAAAAAGTGGAGAAAAAGTGGCAGAAACGGATGAGACGTAACAATAAATGGCTTACAGGCGACAATAATGGTTAAAAAAAGTGTCAAAAACATGACAAAAATGAATGAAAAATTACTAAACTTGGCAAAAAAAGCAGCAAAAAAAAGATGGGGGGGAAATGAGTGAAAAATGTCTAAAATTGGCAAAAAGCTGCAAAAAGGTGGGGGGAAATGGGAAAAAGTGACGTGTCATGGCAAGAGGCACCTGAAATAAGCAAAAAGCTCTAGAGCCACGCGTTGAGTATCACTGATCTAACGACTACATAACAGTCTCCCCAAAATGGAAGATCTAAATAATTAAATAAAAAGCAAACATTTAGCTACATATAATAATATTCATTAAAATAATATTTCATTATATTGAAAACACAAGACTCACACAAAACATTTCACAATAAAAAATAATAGCATTAAAGAAAACTACTACTCAATAAAACTACTCCTTGCTCAAAAGTTTCCACTACCAGTGGAATTCTATTTTCATCTATTTTTATTTTTAACAAATGTGTTTGAATCACAAGCTTAAAAGATGCAAAATCAATTAAAAAGATCCTCTTGGTTTTTAAGAGGTACTCCGATTATATTCTTCTACATAAATCAGCCCTCTTGCAAACAGATTTGCTCAAATGAGGGCTTATTTGTAGCCTACATTTTCATGCAAATAATGAGCATTCTTGTAAATATGTATTAGGCTATAGATAGCTACTTTATTGATCCAGAAGGAAATTCAAGTTCCGTAGGTGTTGGTTCAGATTTGGCTGCAGTGTATGGTCCCAGCCAGTAGATGGAGACAAATCTGTATGCTTACACATGAGATACATGCACGTGTGTGTAAATATGAATATTTTTGTGTTCCAGTTCCCATGAGAGGGATGGGTCAGCTTTTCCAGACCAAGTAAAAATATCTTAAAACTTAATAATACCATAACTGTTCTATTATTTTGGGTTTGCGTTTGTTTTATTTTCATCAGATGTTCTTCATCCCTTTTCTTAACCTCTCTTTTCATTCTCTTCTACCCTTTTCTTCCTCATTTATGTTAAAATATGAACAGACTGTTACCATGGTTTCAACTTTGATAACATATTCACATAATGAGAGGATAACATCATCATCAATAGTATCTACAGTGTTTTAAGAGTATGAGCTTGGTATTGGCATTAATACCAAATAACAGTAGCTGTGCATCCCTAACCTATGATGTCTATGAATCTATTTTATATAGAAGCTTCAATTTAAGATCAAACTTTCATTTTAAAACGAAAGTCATGTCTGTTGACATGTGTGGAGCCTGCTCTGGCCCTCCAGCCCCAGGACAAGGCAAGCTCCTGTGCTCCCAGTTCACTCCGTATCAGCGCTCAAACAACTAACAGTCCAGCGAGGCTTCAGCCCCCACTCCCCTCAGATCAGCCCCCCCAAGTCCTTTTCTACAAGTCACAAACCTGCCTCTGCACACACCAGTGAATAGCACCAAGAGCGTGAACAAACCACCAGAATTCACGGAACATGTAAAATTATTGAACAGATTACAACAGAGGTGTCAAACTCAATCACAGCCGGGGCTGGATTCTGGACTTAGGTCTAACCTGAGAGCCTGACAGGGTCACCTTAAACTATCAACCTCATTTTCACCAGAACTGAATTATGAGGGGGGGGGGGGAATTTAGCACTCATGTTAATGATTTTGAGATTAAAATGTAAAAATTATAATTTTAAAGGCTCAAAATATGAGATTAAAGGTCAAAATAATGTTTTTTAAAAGGCAAATATATGATAAATTCAAAATCAGGAGTTTATAAGATAAAATTCAAAATCTTGAGTTTTAAAGGTCAACATAAGACATAAAATTTGAAATTGTGAGTTTTAGAGGTCAAATATGAGATAAAATTTGACATTTTTGAGTTTAAGAGGTCAAAATATGAGATAAAATTCAAAATTATGTGCTTTAAATGTCCAAATATGAGTTAAAATTTGAAATTGTGAGTTTAAAGGTCAAAACATGAGATAAAATCTAAAATCATGAGTTGAAAAGGTCAAAATGTGAGTTTACATATGAATTTTTAATCTGCAAGTTCAGAATCTGAGCCAAAAGTCAAAGTTATTAACAGAAAAGGTGAAAATGTGAAATAAAAAGTCACAATCATACATTTAAAATGTAAATTAAGTAGGCTTAGCAGGGATATTTGAAATCATCATGGTTAAACTTACATTTTCATAATTGAGTAAATATGTAGACCACAAACCAGTTATGATAAAATATTATATGGCCTTGTGGGCCAGGTAAAACTGTACCACCAGGCAGATTTGGCCCCCAGGCCCTGAGCCCTTGATTACAACAAAAGACATGGAACATTATTACAGGTGGCTACCATATTTTTCCTCTTCTTTTGAATGACCTGTAAACTGTACACGTAAAACTGTTATTGGTAAAAAAAAAAAAAAAAAAAAATGAAGTACAGTTAAAAAAAAAAAAAAAACGAAAACATGAATTTTTAGGTTTTATTACACATATAAACGTGAATTTTAAATTCCTTGCAGTATAACTAAAATAACAAAAATATCGCCCGTCTAATTTGGGGGAAAAATACATATACAGGGATGAATAAATGGGTAAGTAAATAAACAAACAAACGCGTAATTGTTCATTTTTTAAATCTGTTATAGTTCATTTTATCACCCTTTTTTTACAAGTAAGGTTTTTATTTAAAAAAAATAAAGAAAATATTTTTCCTCTTAAACGCGCTTGTCTTAACTGGTCTTAGTTTAAAACACTGGACAAGTCAGCACAAAGTTCCTATAAATGTTAGCTGTCAAATGAAAGCACATGCTAGCGTTTAGTAGCGGAACACTGTAGAGTCTGTCGAATCCTTTTTGGGCGTTTCCGGTCATCTTAAGCCCGCCCACACTCCCCGCTCTGCAGGCTGCTGGGATCAGTTCTGTTGGGTTTTTTTGCGCCACAGCTTCTGAATTCAACCTCTCTACCTCAACATGTCACTGCTAACCCATGCTGTGTTCCTCCTGTAGGAGCTAAACCTGTTAGACCCTCCTTTGGTGAAGTGCTAGCTTACCTGTAAGGAGCAGCAGGTGTTCGTCCATTCCAGCAGGTGAGACGATGTTTCGTCTTTGGTCGATTTACACAGAAGTCATCAGTCAGTTTAACTTATAACGTGTTTGTTCTGACATGCAATATTTTAAAGCTGCTACGGACTATTCCTTGGATTGTTATGACCGTTAATGTGGCGGTTATTGGCTGGTTATTTCATTTTTAATGTATGTTCTCTTACTTTCTTTGTCACAAAATCAAACCTGGTTGAGGTTAAAGACGTCTCTTCTTGATATTAGCCTGTTTGTTGAGCTAGTATTTAGAATATGTGGGAGAGGGTGATGTGGATCATGCAGTTGTTGTTCAGTATCACTCTGCTCTACAATGGTTTGTTTTGTTTACTCCTGGGTGCATTGCCTAGGTCATTTTCCTTGGGGACATTATTTCCCTCCTTGTCTGGGTGAGGAGACCGAGGGAGGGAGGCTACAGGTTTGACTGCATACCTTTCCTCAGTGACTTACTATGAAAAGAATGTCTGACTATTATAATGCATGCTTTCCATGCTTTACTATCTGCTTTACTACTGCGGTATTTTAATTGTACTATGTCAAAAGTCTGCTGGCTAAAACACAACACTGAAATACTTTACCCAGGGTGAATGGATCTATCAGGGTGAAACTCTATGGACTCTCTTGCACTTTAACTTAATTCATTAAAACTAATTTAAACAATGTCAGGCCTCACACTGGCCTGGTCTGGTTGTTTCTCTACATTATTTAAATTCCACAGATTATATAAGACGTGGACCTCACTTTATCATTTCTCTTTTCATCATAAACCTAAACAATTTTAGGAAAGAAATAATCCAACACATTAAAAATTACTATACTCATACTTTATTGTGACAATACATTTGTCAGCTTTGTATATTTTAGTTGTTTTGTGTTGTTCAGATTATTTTGTAATTATATACAGATAAATACATTTGCATGCACACTTTTAATCTAAATCCTCGTCTGAATAACGATGAAAATATAGTACAGTGATAATTTGTTAGTATGCATAAAAATATGAGACTCAAGTAGTCACTAAAGTTTCATGACATTATTTTTGCTTACATTTTAATTGCATGCCTTTTTCTTTCCTGATTCATTTGGCTTCAGTGAGTTACTTTCCTTTTGTTTTTGTTTTTTTATTACTTTTATTTTTAACTCAATGGACAGCTTCACTCATGGTGCAAATGTGTACCACATCAAGAACAACAATTAGGGAAACACAATAATTATTGAATATAATAATATAACTCAAAATAATTCTGAATTATATTGTTATATTGCAAATACTTTATATAATTTTCTTTTCCCATAAATAAAAATTATTAAGGTTCACTGATAATAAAGATTTTCTGTACTTGTCATGAGACTATACATATCATATGTCTAGCATTGCAGTAGGGGGCCATCCTTAAGCTCCAAAGAACAAGGAGAAGAAGAAACCTTTGCTGTGCAGAGACTACAGCACAGACCTTCACCAGTCTTTACTAGGCTTTAGTTGACTAATGTGAGAGTTTTTCAGTGTTTCAGAGGAGGATAACACGATTGTGTTTGTGAAACATGCGCCACAAAGAAGAGTGGAGAAAAGTCCTTGAGTTTTTATACAACAGATCTCATAAGTGGCACAGGCCGTCATCCTTATGACGTACTAAAATGAAATAAGAAGCGGCAGTAGCCGCTAGCATTGGCATCGGACCAAGCCAAAGGCTTATGCCAGGCATAGTGTTGATTCAGCAGGAATTTGAAGAAACGTTTGACAGAAATGGCCCAAACACAGATCTACTGATGACAAAATCAGTCTCAGTCCCCTGATCTGCCACTACTTCTCAGATGTGGTCCTGCCTACTCTGTACATGAGTATTCTTGATTAACATTGCACTTCACATTTTAACCTCCCTTTGTTAAGACTTGTGTCATTGCATATTTTGTATCTTAATTTAAAACATCAGCTCTTTTTAAGTTTTAACTAGAAATAACACAGCCATACCTACGCCCCTCTATTTATTTAGCCTGGTGGTGTGTTATGTACCATTTGATGTATTTAATCTGCAGACAAATAAGCAACAGGCTTTTTATTCCTTAATTTTAAGTTGAGGAATGCACTTTGAAAACTCCCTGTTTTTTTAACAGGGACACATGCCTAATTTGACATACATCAACTGAATTCTTGTTTAGTTGTTTGAAATGTCAGATTTGAAAGTCAGTGATGGGTTATACCTTTGCTTAATATATATTAACCCCTCTTACCCCCAAATGTGCATAATTGGGCGTAGCACAGGGTGGAAAAAGGGTACTGATTACCTGAGCCCACAGAAGGGAGGGACCCTCGAGAAGCCTGCAATGAAAAGTTTATTTTTATTGATTTTTTTCTAGTAATGTCTTATTAGTGTCATTATAGAATCAAAAGTGACTGAATGAATCAGTCAACAGACTGAAATTTGTCTCAAATAGAGTCAAATAAAATACTGTGGAGCCCCAAATGGTATAGTAAATTGGAAAGTAAATTTAACTTAACCATAGTAATAAATATAGCACGTAAAACTGAAAATTATGGTTCAAAAATACATACACATTTCTAAAAATGACATTTGTCACTTGGCTAGCAGGTTAAGGGGGGCCCTGTGTAATATTCTTTCTTGGGGCCCAAAATCCCTGGCTACGCCCCTGTGAGCATGGATACATAAAATAAACTTATTTTAAAAAATCAACTTTTGAAAAAAAAAAAAATATATATATATATATTGGTTATTGGCTCTCACGAGTAGGAAATTATTAGTATTGGCCCCAAAAAATACTTACCCTGCATCACTGAAACCATAATCCACCAGAAACATGGACAAAAGAACCCCAACAGGGATCACTGTACTACAGGCAACAGCCAAACAGATCTAAATACTCTGCCCAAGGGCATGGTGGGAAAGTCAGCCCACACATTTTCCCAGATTTGAAATCCCAGTGGACAGAGCTTAGCTCAGTTGACTCTTTACAGATTTAAACTAAAACTGGTGGATCAGCACTGTCAGATGATCCAACACTGATCCCTTAGAATGGAGTTAAAATTACACTGGGATAAAATCTGAGGTATCAACTGTCCAATCGTTGCTGTTTTGGGATATGATGTGAAATCATCCTCCCTCTATGTGCTACTGTGTAGTCAACAGAAGTGGAAAAAATGCACTTACTCTGGTTAATACCTAAGTAGAAGTAAAAGTACTGACTTCAAAATGTACAAGAACCCTAAAACCCCACTCAGTTACAGTAATTTTAAAGTAACTTGTTTCTTTCAAACCCTGGCCAATGCTGATGGGAATCCTAATAAACAATAATGAACTTTGAAATCACAGTAAAGTCAGTGTTATGTAATAAGGAAAGTTGTTGTTACACTGGATGTACCCATTGATATGTAGACAAGCCTTGGTTATACTTCCACTGAATGACATCTGAGACAGAAAACCTAGAGAGGAGGAAGCAGATTAATGCTGTCAGACACTTTGAAATGTTGTAAGATCTTTGTCATCCTCTCATGTAATACTAACAGTGCATTTCTTTTGTGTTTTCCCTTCTTTCCTGGGATTTCCCCACAGTTCCCCAAGGCCCACATTCCCTGTTGACCTCCTCACCTCCACCCTGCACCGCTATGTTAGGCGACATTCTGCAGCAGCTCAGCACCTTGACACTGAACATCAAGCAAGTATGCAGACTGCCCCGCCTCTCTGACACTATCCCTTCCTCCCTCCCATCGCCCAGCCCCACCGTCTCAGCCTCTCTGGTCCCCAGCCTCTTCCGAGAGCCCTACATCCTGTCAGGTTACCGTCCCATCCACCAGGACTGGCGCTGCTACCTCCTTAGCCTCTTCCAGAGACACAATGAATCCCTGAACGTTTGGACTCACTTGTTGGCGGGGCCTGTGCTGCTGCTCCGCTGGTGGGTCAACGTAGGTGCCCTGGGGTACACCTTTAATGCAGCTTCTCTACCTCTCACGGTCTTTCTGGTATCCTCCCTCACGTATCTGTTCTTCAGTGTAGTCGCTCATCTCTTGCAGTCCCGCTCTGAGCATGCACACTATTTTTTCTTCTGCCTGGACTACGTGGGTGTTGCTGTGTATCAGTACGGCTGCTCACTGGGCCATTATTTCTACACATCAGAGCCAGCGTGGAGAGAAAGCTGCATTGGATTGCTGTTTTTACCTGGAGCTTTGTTCTTTGGGTGGCTCTCCTGTGCAGGCTGCTGTTTCGCCAAGTCAAGATATCGTCGGCCATATCCGGTAGAACGCAAAATCTGTCAGCTTATCCCCACCACCTTAGCGTACCTGCTGGACATCAGCCCTGTAGTCCATCGCCTCTTCACGGCCGCATGGGTGCAGGATCCTGGGCTGCCCTTCCACGCCCTCCAGATTGCCTCTTTCCTGCTGTCTGCCATCTTTTTCTCCTGTCCCGTCCCTGAGCGTTTCTTCCCAGGCCACTGTGACTTTGTGGGTCAGGGTCACCAGATCTTCCATCTGTTTCTGTCCCTGTGCACCCTTTTCCAGCTGGAGGCTCTGTTCCAGGACTACACCAGGCAGAGAGACACAGTGGTGGAAGTGTTTGGAGAGAGGCAGCTGTGGTGGGCTTGTGGATCCATCATATTTCTGTTTCTGTGTTGTGTCTTGACTGCCCTTTTCACTATGAAGCACATAAACAAGACACTGCATGGTAAAAAAGAGAGGGATTAATGACAAATCATGCAGGTGGATGTGTTAACCTTAAGAAGGGGAGGGGTTCTGGTTAAAATAAACCAAATAAAACCAAAATCTGTAATCAAGATAAAATAAAATATGTTTTTGTACAACCGTTCTCTTAAAAATGGGACCACTTATTGATATTTAATACATCCTTTTACTTTTTTTTCTTTTTGTTTTAATTTCTAGGAAATTTACCTGGTGAGTAAACAATTAGAAAGTGGCAAAGAAAACTTAAATGTATGCTTAGTCAAAACTATATATTTTTTGGTTAAATGGTGATGCACCGTTAATAAAAAAAATTGTTGACAAACTCCTACACTCTGTGTAAATAGTACAAAAACATTGCCAATATTTATTTTATTGTTTTTTTTTTAAATTTCCTTTACTCTTAAATATCTTGTGCTTCAAAATTATGAATTCTCAATTTTTAATGTTCAGTGAGAGAGTACAGACTCTTATATTCATTAATGCATACTAAAGAGGACTGTCAAATTTGCACAAAGATGTTGAAAAAATTTGCAAAACTGGTGACAATAGCAAGAAGCAGGAGTTCTAGGCAAGTTTTACAACTTATTTTTCAATATTTCTAATGTATTTGTACAGATTTGACCTTATTCCTAGCCGCTATGATACTTTGGTGAAATGTGGGTGTGACTTCTGGTCCTTTCTGTCTAAATTAGTGATGGGAATTCAGGCTCTTTTCAGTGATCCAGATCATTTGGCTCAGCAAAATAAGCTGACTCTTTCAGCTCTCAAACAGCAATATCATATGTTATGATAGCAATATTATAACATATGACTGATAATTGGACCGGTATTTTACTCCAACAATGCTCAATTTTTAGAATTAATGAAAATATCATGGAATAATTTTTTGAAATGTACTGTCGCCCCAAAACACTTTGTGGGTCAGATGAAATCTTTTCATTGGCTGGGCTGTATGGCACACCTGAAATAAAACATTAGTCCTACACCATCAACACGAGTCCTTAATAAGACTAACCTTGCAAAGCAGATGGATACGCCCATTCCTTGTGTTTTTTCACTGGCGAATCCATCTTGTTAAGCTCCCATCTGAACCGTTTGGGCCTGGTTAGAAAGTGACAGGACCAATCAGCGACGAGGGGCAGTACTTTCAGGCGCGGCAGAGTCATTATGTAAACAAGCAGCAAGAGCTGGTGCAATTATGGAGGAAGAGATTAGCGTGGATGCTGCTAAAGCACCAGTTTTATCAGAACTTGATGACATTTCTTCGTTAAAAGAAGAACAAAACAGCAGTGAGTTGCTTTCTTTTCAAAAACCACAAAAGTCGAGTACTTGCATGTCTACAGTCGCCATGTTTCGCGTTATTACTGTAGCTGCACACGCGCAGCTCGATAGCTGCCATGTCACGTTTTGTTGCTCTTATTGGCCTGTAGAGATGTGACAGACAGAACGTTCATACAATCACACTCCAAGTTTTTTTTTTTCAAAGCCTCTTCTTTTTCTGACTTTTCCTATTGAAGCTTTCCCAGATGGATGTGTGAAATAAATCCATCTGGCGTGTCAGGTTATAATAAGACTGGATCCAGCTCTTATCGTTCATGTGAGGGCGGCGACTTTATGAACCAGCTCGTTCACAAACGGCCCATCACTAGTCTAAATGGTATTTAAATAGAAACGAGAGGCTCGTGATTATTAGAGAAATTGGTAAATAGAAATATGTAAACTTTGTCTCTCACACCTCAAACAGGATAATATTATTTCTCCATCCTCTACTAGAGAGGGCAAAGTGAAGAGATACCTCAGATAACCTAGACAAGCATATTTAGTGAACTCTATTAGCTTCGTATCAGGATAGTTGTCGACTATCGTTTAAAAAAAAAAGAAAATGTAAAGCCCAGTCGGAGCTTCAACATTTCTCTGTTCAGTTTGTGAGGTTGCTGAAATGATCATTTCACCAACTAATCCCTCTTAAAATGTGGGAATTATATTAATATTACTATCCATGACAGAAGATGTCAACTCTTTAGTTTGGTAAATCCCAAATTCTGTATTAAGAATTAATAACAAATGAATACTGAAAGAATATCCCCCCGATGCATTCAGGGAGTGAACAGCATGTTTAAAACACCATTGTTGAAGATATATATTTAACTCTGTCACGTTATTAGTACCACTAACAGAGCAACAGACTGAGCGTTACAGAAAATACTATTTATAACATTAAGCTTATGATAATATTTAGCTAGATGTTTGATTTAACAAGAATGAAGCAGCGTTTACTACAGTGCAGAGTTATTTCTTTTAAAACACCCAACTTCGACACTGAATTTCTTTAGTAAGCCAGGGGAAGAATCATGTTTTTGCCATTATTGTTACTGTACCAGAAGTTCCACCCACATTTGTAGCTACAGTAGACCTCCAGGAAAAAAGGTGGATATCTTATCATACTTGAAAGCAATAAATTGCCCAATATTGGGTTTAAGTGGCTTACTTCTGTTGCTGCAGTAGTGATTGATGTTATCAAAAAATACAGAAACTTTATAGCCTTCTGTCACATTTTTAACCCAAAGAAAGATTGCAATGTCTAAATTGCAAAATTACAACATTCAGAAATGTTGGTGGAACTGGCCAGGACTGAAGGCTCCCTAGCAGGTTCACCTACTTTTCCCAATTGGTTTTAAAATATTTTGTGTATCCTGTCCTACTGAATAAAGAAGAATTTTATTATTTGAAAAAATAAAAGGCAGAGTGAATTTTCATAAATGTGGGTTGGTTCCTCATTAAAGAGGTAGTGGTGGACCCTGAGGCCAAACCAGCTGAGAACCACTGCTTCAGTATAACTCATTTAGAAATATATGTCAGTGTAACTTAAAAACTTGATATACTGCCCTGCCCTGCTGATGATGTCTCAGTAAAGTATTCTGCAGTGAATCATCCTCTAATGTAATTGTCGCTCATGTTGAGGAGGGTTGTTGTTCTGAGGAGAATGCAGATGATGATTATCAGTCTGGGAGTAACCCATCATCTGCATTCTCTGTAATGGTTTCAAAAATACTTATGGGTGAGACATCTGAAGAAAATATTTTTGTCTTCAAAGACAAGGAGCCCGATGAGTTTGTAATCAGGACTTACTACTTCCTGGTTCATAAATCTTCCTCTCTAAACCTGCTTCTCAAGCTTTACGTGATCTGACATTCCTGTTTGTCAGAGGAGCTCTGAGACAGCGAGCAGTGTTTACTCTGAATGACAGAGTCAGTCTGGAATCTGTGCAGTTCACCGACAAGGATCAGCCAGACTGTAGCATTCTGACAAACACAGGGACTGCTTTCAAATGAGAGTGAGAAATTCTCACATGGGGCTAAGATAAACAGAGACTGAATAAATTTTGAATTCTGACATCCAAAGTCAGGTAAAATGTTGAAAATAACATGCATGCAACATGCATATCTGTGAACTGTTTGCTCTATAGCAAAGCTAAGAGTGCATAAAACCAGTCACGTGTTTTTTTGTGTTAAATGATGTCTTATTTAGCAGGTGCAAAAGTTGAACCATCTTTGTGTGAGTTGGGCCCTCAGGCAGAGGTCGATCCACCTTGCAAAGCTCCAATCTGAAATGATCATGCCAGGTCTGAAAAAGGATCTGACCAATCAAAGTTATTTGAGGAGAATGCGGCGGTAGCTACTGACGAGGTTTAGCTGTACGATTGCCGCTGGTGTAGCATTTCGCATGGATGTAGCTATAGCAGCGGTTTTATCAGAGTGGGACCATATTAATTTAAGAGCAAAGAACAGCACTGAAAGCTTTTCATGATGGAAAGATTTTTCTGTTTCCTCCTGACCTGCCCTGCCATGAGTTTTGGAAGATACAGGTAGGGTTTAGTTGCACCATAAGTAAGTAAACAAAGTAGCTACCACTGGTGCGGCGATAAGCTTGGACGTAGCTATACCTCTTTTTTTGTTTTTATAGATTTATTTTCAGGCTTTTTGTGCCTTTGTTCCACAGAGGAGGACAGTAGACAGAGTCGGCCACATTTCTGTATGAAAACAAGAGCAAAGAGTCACACTGAAAGCTTCTCTTGGCAGAGAAGATGTTTTTGCACTTCTACCTACTGGCCTCAGCATGAATTTTATCTCCCAACAAGCTCATTCATAAACTACAGTAGCGCCAGCCAAGACTGGACTTAGCATTCCTACAACCTCATTTTGCCTTATCGCTCTGATTGGCCCACAATGAATGTGACAGACAGAATGTTCGTCCTTCTGAGAATTTTTAGAAAAGTCCTGCCCTTCCCAGATGCCTTGAATGGAAGGTTTCCCATATGAATGTGGAATATATCCCAAGCAGTGGATATATGGTGTGTCAGGTCACTCTGCTGGTCCAAAGCATCACACTGTGTAGCTTCAGCTGCACACACACTGCAATTAAACATTTTTGTGCAGCGCTTGGGCCTGGTTGGAAAATAGCAAGAACTTTTAAACCCTGATGTCTCAGTGAGTGAGTGCACCAATGTGGGGCATATTTCACTCTTTAGTTTTTGGAGACTCTACCATGCAAAAAAATAAATAAAAAAGGGCATTCATCAACAACTTTAAGATGCACCGCCAACTCCTCTGGGCATGGGCTCGTCTGAGATGAACTGACCTACAGTAGTAAAGTGTACTGTGGTCTGACAAGACAAGACCCAGACAATTGTTTTTGGAAATAATAGCCATCAATTCCTGCAGTCCAAAGAGGAAACAAACCATCTAGATTGTCATCAACAAAATGTTCAAAAGCCAGCATCTGTGATAATGAAGGGGTGTATTAGTGACAAATACATGGGTAACTTGCACATCTGTGAAGGGTGCATTAAAACTAAAGCTGAGGTACATACAGATATTCAAACAATATATGCTTGCATCCCTCCATCTCTGTCAGGGATGTCCCATTTAGCTACATTCTGCACAAGTTACAGCAGCATGGCTTCGCAATAAAAGGGTGTGGGTACTAAACTGGTCTTCATGCAGTTCAGTCTCCCATTGAAAATGTGTGCTGCATTATAAAGCAACAATACTATAACAGAAAATGGTTCTGTTGAGCACTTTAAGATGTGCATCAAGAAAGAGAAGGAATTCCACTTTTAATGCTTCAACATTTGTCTTCATCCCAAATATGCTAAAAGAGGGTTGTTTGGAGGAAAAAGGTGTTGTAACAGTGGTGAACATGCTCCTGTCCCAACTTTTTGGGAACATGTTGCAGGCATCGGTTTCATTAAACATGTTTATTTCTAAATATACAAGATTTTTTTTTTTAAACAAAGTCACTACATCAGAGGATTACTCTGATTTAATCAATGTAATAACTATTTTTATGCAATTTAATGGTATTCAGCCCTTATTTACAAATTTTATTATTATTATTATTATTTACATATTTTTGTTTAAGATTTTCCTAGCTGAAATGTTCTCACATCCATGTGCAGAACTTAAACTTCACCTTGAAGCACAGTAATCCAGCCACACTGACCCTGCTCTGAGTTAGAACAATGCTCCTCTTTTTCTGTAATGCTTTCCTTGTGAGTATGATTTTAGAAGTTTCAGCCAATCAGTCTGCTGTCCAGACTCCAGGAGGCAAAAACTAACAAGAAGTAGTATAGTGGATTAGTCACTGTGATAAACCAAATTCAGATCTGGAGGGGGTGGGGGGGGGGGTCTAATCAGGGGATTTTTTTTGCAGTCCCTCCTTTCACTTTTTACATTTTTTCTTAAACTTTAAATTTGAGGGCTGCAGCAGGAGTGCAACACGGATCTTGCAGGATCAGAGTTGAAGTGGGGGTCAAAAAAATCACCACCGGTTCTGGATGATAGCTAATTATGCAGGGGTCAATCAATAAATGACACGAAAAGGAAGTTTTATGTTGGTTTTATGACACAAAAACATAAAACCAAGCCTAAAGTTTTGGACAAACTTCTTATTTGAAATGCAGTTCCAGTTCTCTACAAATCTGCACCAAAAATCACATGTATATAACTCACTGATCAAAATGGATGATTCTCAGTAAACCTGTTTCACTCATCACAGCGTATAAACAATCTTTATTCACTGAAGTAGCACGTGCATGAAATCATCCATTCAGTTATCAGATCTGTCAGACATACAGTATCTTTGTGACAACAGAGGCTGAAGTAAGGTGAAGATAGGGCAAGCAAGCTGCCTGAGGGGAAGGAGGATTGATACACATGTATGTTGACTTGAGTCGACTCTGCTCTCATTTTTCTTAGAGTAGCTTTTTGAGGAAAACTATTTTGAAGTATTCCTTTTTGATAAACAGAGCCACAGAACCACCGGACGCCTACAGGACAGGCCCAGATATGAGTGAGCAGTAGTTTCTCATCACCTCTTACATGTGTAATAATATACAATCCCAATTCCATAAAAGTTGGGGCACTATGTAAAATGTAAATAAAAAAACAGAATTCAGTTATTGTCAGCTCTCATAAATCCATATTTTAACACTTTATGAAAATATTAGCTCGTATTGCATTTGACGGCAGGAAAACATCTCAAAAAGTAGGGACATGATTAAACAGTGCCAGGATCAGGAATCAGTCCTATGACCTGCAATGATCTGTTCATTCCTGCAGTCTTGTTAACCACAGCAAGGGGGCGATATTGCTCCAGTGTCTGAGTCTGGTTTTCATAGAAGTCTGATTCAGCATACTCTTGAGTGAAGAGCTTTTGGTTCAGCTCTCAATTCAGGATTTTCTGTGCAAATTTGACCACGTGATAACTTGCTGGTCACTGCATTGACTATAGATCAGTTTAAGTTTAGAGCACGGGTGTCAAACTCAAGGCCCGGGGGCCAAATCTGGCCGTGGAACGATTATATCCGGCCCACAAGGTCATACCATATTTGTATTATAACTTGCCCACCAGTATGAGGTCTGGAGATTTCCTCCAGTATAATAATGTAAACTTCAACTTGATTATGTAGATATCCTTGTTAAGCCATAAATATCTGAAAAAGTAAAGAGATTTCATGAAAACTCAAACTGTGGGGAAAGAAATAATATGTGTTTTATTTATATTTTCAATTTTGCATCTCAAGATTACAACTCAAACTTATGATTTTGACTTTTAATTTCATACTTTGACCTTTTCAACTCAGAATTTGGGCTTTATATGTAATATTTTTATCTTTTAGATTCCCAATTTTATATTTTAAGTCATATTTGACCTTTTCAACTCCTTACTTTGGCTTTTAATCCCATATTTTGACTTTTAAAAACATGATTTCATTTTTTCTCATATTTTGACATTTTGAATGAATATTTTTTAACTTTTTATGTCATATTTTGACCTCTTACACTCCTAATTTTGAATTTAAGTCATAATTTTAACTTTTTAAGTCATCATTTTGAATTCTAGCTCATATTTTGACATTTTTAACTCCTAATTTGTAGCTTTTTAATCCCATATTTTCACCCACTAGACTCAGTTTAACAATTTAAGTCGTATTTTGACTTTTGAACTCATGATTTCAAATTTGATCTGATATTTTTACCTTTTAGACTTGTGATTTCAACTTTCCCCTCATAAATGCGCTCTTTAAAAACATTATTTTTCTATTTTTAATTTTGTGTTCTGATCTTTTGAACTAAAAAGTTGGAATTTTTATCTCAGATTTGAGCCTTTAAAGTTATTATTCTTACTTTTTTGAATTTTCAAATGATTTATCATCAGTGCTGTTTTTTTTTTTTTTTTATATATATATTTTATTACTGGTGAAAATGAGGTTGACAGTTAATGGTTAAATGTTGACCCTGTTAGACCCTCAGGTTAGACCTAAATCCAGAATCCAGCCCCTGCTGTGATTGAGTTTGACACCCCTGGTTTAGAGTATTCTAGGTCACAGATAGACATCCTATCATTCCTGAAATCCTCAGACTTTTGATACGTTGAGTCACAGGAGCTGATGTCATTTAGTAATGATAAAAAAAGACACCTGCCTTTTTATTTGCTTGTCTTAGCACCTCCTTCATGGGGACAGGCATGTATGTGAGCAGGAGTCCCTCCCTCAGGGACATGCCTACTGTGAGCGACATTCAGAAAAAAGGCAGTTGAATGACTGACAGCAGTCTGTGACGGAGTAACAGCCGAGTCAAGCAGCTGACAATGTAAGTTACGAACAGCATAATTACTTTTTGGCTTCTTTTACTGGATTGGATCTCTGTAAAGATTTCTGGACATAATCAGATTTGCCCATGGATGTTTATTTATTTATTTATTTTTTAAATAAATATGCTTACTTCTTCACAGAGCCCTTGGACCATGGCTCCGCTAGGGATGGTTGGCATGTTGGGTGGGTTTTCATCCCCTGAAGTGGGCATCATCTCCCTCGTCGTCTTCCTCATCCTCAGTATCACGCTCACTGCTCTCTGTGCCAGGTGTAGCAAGTAAGGACGTGTTATTTTAATCTACATTGATCCAGCTTTTGCGTTTTTCTTCTTATGAGACACGAGCAGCCTCTGCTGTCCTTCAAAGGGAGTTAAATACCTTTATCTCTTTGAACTCCTTTATCTCTGCCTTTGTTCTCATGCCATCTCTTGTATTTGTTCCTTGTTGCTTTGTTTTCAATGCCGCTTTATAGATTTAAAGATGGATAGACTGTCTGTAAAATCCTCTTTATACAAGGCATAAAAATGATAAAACTGACATTTAAAATCCAGGCATAATAGGGAGAATTTTTAAAGGTAAAAGCTGATAAAAACTTGTGTTGCACAGTGTCTATTTTAAACTGTTTAAAGTGTTTATTGTGGGGGTAAAGAGGGTAGTTTTTCCAAAAACACACGTATAAATATATGAATAAAGTTGCCCTAAAAGTAATTATAAAGTATGAGTAATCATGACCAAACTGCCATCCAGTTTCAAACAAGTCTCGTCCTGTTTGCATTGGCTGCTCCCAATACATCAGATAATTCATTTTACTGTCCCAGACGCTAATTGCTATTCATAACTTTACAGCTGCGCAGAACAGGGACCTGCTCGACTCGATGGGTGGATTTTCAAAGAGGGGTGTTGCCTCTTTTAGACAAGGAAGCACAGTAGTGTAATTTAATGCCATTTTTTAGGCTCAGGCATTTTTACACCAGCTAGGCAGGGCTCGGATGAGTAATCTTCAATCACCTCCTGGTTCAAATGAAATATTTGAGTTGTGCATACATATGTGGATGTGTTCACACCTATATGTATGCACGTGTATGCTAACACGCCCATCGCTGATGTTGTCACACCAAACAAGCCAGTGACAGTAACACGCAGGTGGTGTGGGGTAAAACAACAATGCTCTTATCTCCTGCAATCTGTTTCTATGCATTCCTTGGCTGGTTTGTCACTCACAGGAATGTAACAGGATGGGATGGTGGTGATAGATAGGAAGCATCACTCATAACTCTGAACACAGTCTGAATAATCAAAGCATGGTGCATGAGTGTTGATTAGATCGGGGGAAAAGAGCAGGTGCAGCACAAAGTAGCATCAAGGAAATTTCATCTTTGTCACTTTGGACTTTGAGGATTCAAGATCTCACAAACTCAGTAGAAGACAAAATAATGGACTGAACATGTATGAAAACTGTTAAAAATTGAGCCAAGTCTTCACATCATTTCCTATCATATTGTACCATATCACACCGTATTGTTTGTATCATATCATTTGTATCGTATCATAAAGTATCATACCATAACATAACATATTGTATCATATTATATAGTTTTATAACATTTCACTTTGCATTATGCCGCTTTACACGTATCACTTCAAATCATATCACTTCCAATCATATCACTTGGCATCGCACTGCATCGTATAATATTGTAACATAACCTTTCGTTTGTACCAAATCATAACATAATGTATCGTTCGTACCATAACTTAACACATCATATCCAATCATATCATATCAAATTGTAAAGAAGCAGAACAATTTGTATCTTAACTGTAACATATCATATCATATAGTATCGTTTTGTATCATAACATAACGTATCATATCATATTTTATAATGGATCGTAACGTCATATCGTATTGTATCATATAATAAGGTATCGTATCATATCTTTTGAAAACGTAACGTATCAAACCATATCATGTCACATTGAATCAAATAACATCACTCTGCATCTGATCACTTTACATCTTATGGCTTCACATTTTATCGCTCCGCATTGAGTTGTATCATATCGTCTTGTTACTTAAGATATTGATGCTTACCTTGATATAATGTATTGTAAGGTCTTGTATCTTTTCGTACGTAACATAGCACATTATATTGTACTGATCATTTGTATCGTATCATATCTTATCGTATGGTATCATACCGTGACAGAGCATGATGTATTGTACTGTAACGTAACATAACATAACATATGGTATCGTGATGTAACATAACGTTATGTAACGTATGGTGTCAGATGGTATTGTATCATACCGTAACAGAACATGATGTAGTGTACTGTAACATAACAGCACAAATTGTATGGTATCATATTGTAATGTAACATGCACAACCTAACTAACTGTAACATATGGTATTGTATGGTACCGCATCGTACATAACAGAGCATGATATTTTGTACTGTAACCTAACATAGCAAAATATATGGTATCAGGACGTAATGTAATGTTATGTTACATAATATAACATTATGTATGGTATCATGATGTAACATAACGTTATGAAATGTAACTTAACATAACATATGGTATCATGGCGTAACGTAGCTCACGTGTATAACGTAACGAACCGTAACATATAGTATTGTATGGTATTGTATTGTACCATAACAGAGCATGATGTATTGTACTGTAACATAACATATCAAAACACATGGTATCATGATGTAACGTAACGTTATTTTAACTAACATAACATAATGTATGGTATGATGACGTAAAGTAAAGCTATGTAACGTAACGTAACATAACATAACATATGGTGTCATGGTGTAACATAACATGATGAAACGTAACATAAGAGCGTATGGTATCATGACATAAATTAATGTCATGTAACGTAACGTAACGTATAGTATCATGGTGTAATGTAACATTATATCATGCAACATAACATAATGTATGGTATCATGGCGTAATGTAACGTTATGTAACGTAACAACATAATGTTTGCTATCAAGACGTAACATAGCATTATGCAACGTAACATAATGTATGGTGTCGAAAACTATTGTATCTTACTGTAACAGAGCATGCTCTATTGTACCGTAGCATAACAGAACGTATTTCATGGTATCATATCGTATTGTAAGGTAAAATAACGTGAATAATGTAACAAAACAAAACATATGGTATTGTATGGTATGGTATCATATTCTAACATACCATAACATAACCCTCACATTGTATGCATTTGGGTATGCTGTAAGTCCGTCCTTGGGCTCACTCTCAGAAATTGCTGGGGCCAGGCCCCTTAATGGCCTTATACAAAAAAGCCCCCCTAGATGTGATTTAAGAGTATTAAAAATACAAATGCCGCATTCCCCAAGGATAAGGTCTTAGTCCTGTTGTCTTTACTATCTACATGCTGCTGTTTACTCAGATTCAAGAATATCAACATTTTATACCACGTCTATGCAGATGACACACAACTATATATATCATGACTACAGTCCCTTACCCTCAAAAGTTGAATCAGTGGGTTGATGTGCCAAAACGTCCTACAGCTCTAGGACATGTTTTTTGCTCAAAAGAAATAGGTTAAAAGTCAATGTTTGGAATGAACCAAGTTCTTGTGCCCCCCTTAGGCCCTTGATAAGCTTTGCCCCACTTATGGGCAGCCCTGCATGTCTCACCAATGTCAGACCAACTTTTGTCTCGAGTCTTCTCCAAGTGTCACCAGCCTTGCGTAGGCAGGTCCCAAGTATTGTTTCTAATCTTGATAGCCTTTTTAGGAATAACTTTCAAAGAAAGGCACAGGTCAAGTCTCAAATGTCAGGAAGTCAAAGTCACTGGTTTTTAAAGTTGATGTCTGATCTCACGATCAGTCTGGTGTTTAGAGATAAATGGCTGCAGATGACAATACAACTTGTCTAATCTACTCGCCAGCATCCAGAAATATCAGATTACATTTCTTCATCCATCATGAATGCAACAAATTCCCCTGTCCTTTTCTCTGGCTGATTCATCAGCGGTACTTTTCATCTCCTTTGATGTCTTTTCTCTTGTCTTCTTTGCTGTAACTTCATTATAATCAATATTGTCGGCTTCAACTCTTACATAATACATTCAGTTTCAATTGTCATGGCTTCTTTTCCATAAACAAACAGGAAATGGAGTAAAAATCGACCTGCTCATTAGAATTTAGGCAGAATATTGCAGAGACACATGACCACACCATTGCACAAGTACTGTTAACAAAGTTTAGGATTTACTCTGCGCTGCTGTTTGATGTTGAACTGTGATGTAAAGCTAGGAAGAGTAGGGCTTAAGACAGGATGGTGGTTAATGCAGTCACAAAGGAGAATATGGGACTGTGCACAGAGGACCCAGCATTTCTATGTTTGCTTGAACGATAGGAACAAGGATACAAAGTTGAAAAAGAGCCAAAGAAAAAACAGATGACAGATAGGCTCGGGTCTATAACCCTGTTTAAATAGAAATGTGTGCACGTTTGTCCCTATCACACCTCACAACATCTGATAAGCACTAATTAGACTTTGTTTTGTCCACAGGAAAACTACTAATGCATACGATGTCAACGGCACAACGGTAGGAACTGTCTCCATTTTTTATGTTTCTCTATGTGTGTCCATCTATCTTTCTGTCACTAACGCTCCACCCTCTAGTTCAACAGAGTGGTATTTATTGCAGTTTATTGTATGTACATAATAAAATAAGCAATAAAAAACTTATCACCAGTATTCTTTAGGAAATGAGGTACTGGGGCCTCACTAGCATAAATTCATGGATGAATGGATGTGGGAGAACATGCTAGCTATGAGGTTGCAATAAGAGTGCAGACCCGCACTGTAAAAAAAGAATAATTGAGAAAACTTAAAATTTTAAGGCAACCTTTTGCAGTAAGATTTTTGAATTGTGTCAACGATTTGCCATGTCATTGTCCTAATTGACATTTCATCGTTGTACCAATTACATTTACGTTGTTCTGTGATTGGTCACCATTATTAATTCTTCGTTTTGCCAATATAAACATGTTTATTTGCTCAATAGCGTCATTCATGTAACCAGCAAAAGCTAATTAACTGCACGATCATTATTTATTTACCTGCATTTCAATAAATACACAATCCTAAATGGTGTTTCCATACTTTTATTTTACTTAACTGTGCAACACTGTAACACTTTGGTGATAACACTGTCAAGAATGACACGCCTACCCAGAGGAATACCACAACAGGTATGAAGGCATTCGTTGTATAAAAAAAAGGAAAACTTGAAAATCTGGCACATCGTCCAGGACAACAGCCTCCTCCAAAATCACAGCATGTTCTGCATCATAGCTGATGAAGTCGGTGCAACAGCTTCCTCTTCACTTCACTTCCTTCTGTGCTGTTAGCCGACCTCGACAGACCATGAGGCAGAACTTGCCCTTGCAAAGAAACGTGGTAAACCCCGTGGGTCTTCTTCTTCTACAGGATTTCCGGCAGACCTCATGGGTCATTGTCAGAACTGCATTATGGGTATTTTTTCCTACTTTGTTGTGCCAACAACAAATTGCAAATTCTGCTAATTTACAATTACATATTTGGTCATAATTGAGGTGCACATTATTGGTCTGACATGTATTTTCTAGTTAAATAATAGCTATTTAAATTTTCATGTTAACACAATTAAGAATACAAACTCTGGTGAATAGATTGTCGTTGTCTTTTTAACAGTGCATTGAGTTTTGAAAAAACATTTTGAACCCCATCAATGGTGGTCACCATGTTGGGGCTGCTACTTAGCCTCTACTAAATTAGCAGCAAGCAAAGACATAGAGTGGAGTTGGGCCTTAAGAATGCCATTCCATTTAAAAACAGGGCAGTTCTATAAAGGACCTTGGTTTAGTACAGTTAGGCTGATCTTGCTTGTTTTTCTACAGCCCATGTCCATCCAACCTTGCTGTCTGAGATGGGAAGTCCAGCTCTTTCTAAAGATCTGGATCGTTTGGTTCAGCCAAGAAGGAATAGGTCTGATCTGGCACTATTTTGGCTTTATTCATGTCTACAAAACAACAGCAAAAATGGAAAGATGGAAATCTGCTCTCAAATGAACACCACCTCCTGTTGTTTGCATAAATATGCCAGCTCTTAGAACTGTCTCATCTGTAAACGATGCATCAATACTTGATTGTTGATTGATTATCGGCCTGGCCGATTACTGATGCCAATACTTGGCATTTAGCCAGCATTGGCATCTGCATTTTATTTCCCATTAATCAATCAAATCAATTCATTCAAAGCTGTGGTACTTTGGCTCTATTGCAAGCTCCCTGTTTTCACTCTCTACTGACTCACCTAATGTCCTGCCCACAGCGCTTTCTGATTGGCTATCAGCCAATCAACTGGGTGGCACTGCCACAGGAAATGTATTATCACTTCCTCTTTTGGCTGCTATTATGTTGCTCTGTGCTGTTCCTCATGTTGACAGAGCTAGTACTGTAGTGGCAAATGCATACCAGTTCTAAATGTTGGTTATCGGTTGCACACGCCACTAATAATCGGTATTAATACTGGCCCTTAAAAACCATTATCAGTTGACCCTTAATCAATGCTGGCTTATAACTAAGTTTTCATCTTACCAATACACCACAAGGTTTACATTCTATTCATATTTCTGATTTCTTTAGAGGCAGGTGTATGACTAAATGAAGGAGAAAAGCTGCCCAACTGTTTTGCATCTGTCCATTATTACTGCCCTTACATGGAAATTAATGATTCCTTTGACTCAGGTCTTTAGGAAAACACAGGTATGCTTGTGGTGCATATCTGTTGGGAAAGGTATCACAATAAATGATCCATACATCCTACTCTTTGGCACCCTGCTGATGGGGTACCAAGTGTATCTAACTGTCTGTAACTGGAGGAACTAAACTCACTGAAGTCTGTTGACTGGTTGAAAGAGTTGTCTCTCACGGTGTCACGGCTGTAAAAAAGGACAAACGCAAAATGCACCAAGTTCAAATATCCTGCAGAGAAAGTCATCTCTACTATAACAACTAGGCCAACCAAGTCAGGGTACAGTTGCAAGATCAGAGTCTTCAAATCAAGAACTGTACCATATTATAATGAACCAGACCAAACCACTTGTAGTGCATGTCCAATATAAGGTTCAGTCTGGTTTGGCTAGGTTAAGTAGGGTTTGCAGTTGTCTGCATTTCCACTGACAAAAGTTGTTAAAGGTACTAGAATAACTTATCTCTACCATCCTGCTTCTTTGGCTACCTTCTGTTGGGGTACCAGGTGTACCTATCTGACCATAAAAGGTGGAGGTAGACACACTGCAATCTGTGAAGTAGCCAAAAAGTTTGCCACTTCCCATTTGATAGCAGTGGTAGTGGATGAACAGAAAATGCACGGAGGACTTAACATTCATCTTCTTCATTGAACTTATTAGCAGGCTACGCACTGCTATGATGTCACAATATTACATAGCTGTCCATCCCCATCTGGCTTAAACCCCTGATGACCAATCAAGGGTAGGTTTGGCAGTGGAAATGCTAGCAAGATTAGAATTTACTGTACCAAAGTGCACTGAACCAAACAGGGGTACTTGGTGCCAAAAAAGAAGGATGGTATAGTTCAGCTATTTCCAAAGTTTTTACAGTGGAAATGCAAATAATTGCCTACCATAATGAACCAAACTGGAACAGACCACTTGGTGGAAACAGGAGGGTTCAATGACTTTTACAGCAAGTGTCTTTGCCGCAAGATATCACATAAGAATGATACAAACTTTTGCAAAACCATTGGTTTGATTCACCCTTACCAGTGGGGAAAACAGGCCATGCTTTCCACTGATTGGAATGTGTGAGGAGGCTCCCTTTATTTAGATGCCATCTGTGTAATGTGTACAGTAACTTTTATCCTTACTCATGTGAAACACTTACTGTCTTTCTCTGTAGCAAACTGATGGGGGAGTGGGGGCTAATGTAAACGCCGGAGTAAAGACCAGTGGGATCGCTGGTAAGTTTCCCTTAAAGTAAACAGATTTTCAATCAATCATTTGCATTTCACTTACATTGTTACATCTAAATTTCAGACCCAGGGAGTGATACCTACGGAAATTGGAAGGGCCACACGCTGCCTCCTCCCACTCTGGAGAGAAAGACACGAACCAGCGTGAGCGATCAACAATAACCCCACAGCCACAACACTCCACAGAAAACAGAGGTTTCAGATTTCTAAGGCCAGACGCAGGAAAACGGATAAACAACTCTCAACATCCCACTGCAGAGAAGCTCATTTTTCCATGTTTGACATTATTCCAAATGGACAGATGGATGGACACAGAGAGGTAGGAGGGAAGTCGGCCCTTTCCTCTGCTATCTCAAGCCACCATCAAACCTAAGTCTCATGACAACAGGGTTTACTGATCTGCAAGCAAACTTAAGGAATAACCCTTCATACAGTCATCGTTTCATAACCCTGAATGCATCTGAAAAGAACATTTTATCTCAAGACTGCCTGTCCTCTGATTTTTTACATGGTCTTTTTTAGGATTTTGGATTAAAGGCAGGTTTGGTAACTTTGGAAAAGTAGCAAGATTTTGAAGTCGCACTTCCTCAAGATGCATCTAACATCATGCCCCCCCCCACTCATAGATACGAGCCCCTGCTCTAGAGACTGACCTTACTTTCATATTTTACAGCTACACCACCTCATGTCTCATTCTTACAGCGGCAACACATGACCAGGTTTTTTTATCCTTCTCTTGAGATGATTGCCATTTGGACATAAAGAAAATTTTAACCATGCTTAGCAAACTGTTTATCTGCGTAAAATTACCAACCCTGCCTTTAATTTGGTTTTACAGTTCATTTTAGTCAAAACCAACACAGGAACTACCACGATTGATCATTTGAGTTGATCAATGTCTGTGAACGTGAAAAGAATGTGGGGAATTATCTTCAACTTGACCAAAATGGAGAGTAAATATAACTAGTGGCAATGTTTTGAAAACAGCAGATTTTCTGTTATTAGCTTATGATAATTTTCACCTTTGTTGATTCTTGGTGTTGGGTTATTAAAGGTGTTGATTTGAGAGCTTATTTTAGACTTTCTATAGGAATGTAATTGTATCTCAATGTGGACAAAAAAGGGAATAAACTTACTTCCCAAAATGTTAAAATATTTCTGCACTTTTTATTTTCTACTTCTTTATTTTTCTCAATTAATAGCATACACTTCAGTGAGATTGTATATTTCTGCCATAGAGTAAGAAAACAATGGAATTTTGTACAGTGTATGTCACTGAATTCAAGCAGATTTCACAAGTCTGCTACATTATTTTACAGTTCCATTTAGGCTGAGAGTTAGGGTTAGGATACCAGAAATTTAACATTTAATTGTGACCTAGAAAACCTGATTACAAAACATTTAATATATCCAAGTAAATAGTCTGCTTACAGGAAAAAAAAAACCAGAAACAAAAGTCTTTTACATAGCTTTGTTAGCTGTGTAAGCTATGTAGATAATGTAGCTGCGTAGCTAACACAGCTAAAGCTAAGATCACAAAGCATCTGTGTAAGCTATGTAGCTAAATCAGAAGTAGCTTTGTTTGTTAAAGCTAATATTTCTAAAGCTAACTTTGCTACATTGTTTTTGCTAGCGTATCTATGTTAGCCAGTCAATGCTAATGACGCTAAAGCAAGCCACTCTTCCTGTAACTACTTCTAAAATGAGTTGGCACATAATTTACCCCTGGATTTGACCTCTGACCTTTGTGCCCTGTTTTATCTATGAAATGTTTCTTAGTCTGTAATGTTTATAATATGGTTATTTCATGAATGTAACTGCCAGACTTTTTTTTTTCTTAAGTAGGAAATATGTTTCTGAGATATACGATGTCTCAGATGATCACTCTGTGAGAGTGGCTGTTAGAGATCATCCACTGCATGACCAGGGGCTTGTAGCAATCCTACTATTATCCTATCCTAGGCCATGCTGACTCGGCACACCCACCCTGTACATCACCCTTGAGGTGTAGACTTTGTTATATTTTCATCAGATTATGTTCCAATGCCCCTGGTAATGTGCAAGGACTTCCAGAGCTCAGCCTGGGCTCTGTCAATCCTTTTTAATGCCCTTTCCAAACACCATGTATGGGGTGTTGCCAAGATGGATCAAAATATATCCATCCCATATCTACATCAGATGGATTTGTTTCACATATCCATGTTGAAAACCACTCATACAGAGCATTTGGGAAAGGGCAGAGGCTTTGAAAAAAAACTCAGAGGGTGATTGGATGACCATTCTGTCTGTCACATCTTTACGGGCCAATCACAGCAACAAAACACGTGATACGCCCCTACAGAAGGAGTAAACTCCATCAGAGTTTCATAACACAAACCATGGCGACTGTAGACATGTCAGTACACGACTTTTGTCATTTTTGAAAAGAAAAGCACTGCTGTTATTTGTTCATCTTTTAACGAAAAAATATCGTCAAGTTCTGATAAAACTGGTGCTTTAGCAGAATCCGTGCTAATGTCTTCTGCCATAATTGCACCGGCCTCTTGTTGCTGCTTGCTTACGTCACGACTCCGCCGCGCCCGAAAGTACTGCTCCTCATCGCTGATTGGTCCTTTCACTGTCTAACCGGGCCCAAACGGTTCAGAGGGGAGCTTTGCCAGATGGATTCCCCAGTGAGAAACAAGGAAACAGGTGTATCCATCTGCTTTGCAAGGTTATCCTTACCATGAAACTTTGACAAAGTCTAACTAATGTCAGAATAAACAAAAGCTAGAGAAAAATTTAATGCTTCGAAAACTTCTTAACACATCAGCAGGTTTAGCAAAGTGGCTTACCAAAGGAAAGGTTTGAATATATAGAGGTGTTTTTAATCCAAAGATTTTGGTGGATGTTATATGTCATATGTCATTGTGATATGATGTGATTTATTTTATTATCAATGAAGAGATCAGCTGACAGCTTGTAATTTTTTAGTCTGTAATATTCTCTTTTTGTTCCAGTGCTTCTCAGTTTGTGGCTAAGCTGTTATTGTTCAAACCAGCTGGAGCAGGTAAAGTCTTCGTCATATTGTAAACATGTTTGGCTTTCCTGATTCTCTAGTCTAGGGTCTGTTTGTCTTGGAAATAAAGAGAATTTAAAAGCCACCCTTTATCCCCTCCTGGCTGATTGTGATGAGATGGGAGTGGCACCTGCTGACAATCCAGAGCACACCAAAGGTTACAAAACCTCGAACAGGGTGGAGTTGTCATTCTTGTAATGCCAGTTGTCATCCCATGCCATTTAATCCTCTGAACTGTACAAATGAAACACACCCAGATGACGGTAACTCCTTTGGTATGCTTTCCTCTATACATTCAAATTTATGCATGCAGTTCTACACAAATGTTCATATTTTTATTTACATTTTTGTATTTGTAGTGTTGTCTGATTCCCACTGGGCTGGTTAAAGTCGATGTCTAACAGAGAATAAATCACTGTGTGGAACTTTTTTCTGTTTCCTCATTTCCTTAACTTACTATTGGCCTTAAAAAAGACTACAAGGTACCACTGGTTGAACTCTTTTTGACCAACTGTATATCATGACTGCTTAATTTAAATACAACTGCATCACAGGATTTTTTAAGGTTATAGCAGAGCTGTCAAAATCTTCCCCCACTGAAGCAGTGGCTCCCTCTGCTGTTTATAAAGAGTAGGAAAACAAGCGTATACAGTTTAAGGTATCCTCAGGCAGACTTCCATCTGAATACTAACCCCCAAACAAGCTTCTGACAGGGTGGTATGATTGTACATAAATGCCTTTTTATAGCTGTAGCAGCCATTGGTCAAAATGTGGTGATTTTGGTCCAACTGGACTTTAGGAGATCTGAATATTTCTTCAGTATCACACCAAAAGGTATGTTTTCAATCACTGACCCAGCTCTGCGATTTTACATGGTCTTAAGTTTCATGTTTGAGTTGCTGCTCTTCCTGAACGCTTCCACCTTTCTTATAATATCACTAACATTTGACTGTATAATATCCAGCAGGGATGAAATTTCACGAACTGTCTTATTGCAAAGGTGGCATCCATCACAGTACCATGCTTGAAGTCACTGAGTTCCTCAGAACAACCCATTAAGTATCACAAAGGTTTGTAAATGGGGTCTGCATGGTTAGGTGCTTTATTTTTTTTGTGCCAACAGGTCTGATTAAAACACCTGAATTCAATAACTAGGTGTCTCAAAATACCTTTGTCCACATAATGCACAAGAAGTTGGATTCACGTTTATCTGAAAATCTCTTTAACATACAGGCAGTGTTTTCCATCAACAGTTAAGAGGCCATAAATGTAGCCCTTGAAATTTCTCTCCTACTGTAAGAATCAGGTTTCAATGACAAATGGATTTTTGAAACTGCTTGAAAGCATTTGGGAAAACCATTTTCTGTTCAAATGTGTCGACAAAATTACATTCCTGTTAGGGCCAAGTAGAAGTCCTTATGGTAACAGTTTATTTTAGTGGGTTTTAATGACCTAGAAATTATATGGTATTGTGTATGGTGGTCATAACCTCGTAGTAAGTTGGCATTTTACCAGTAAATCAGGAATATCGTAACATCAAGGAAGTACTTACCCAGTAATAATATATCAATTATCAAGTATTCCTTGTAATATTGTCGCAATTCTCTGGTAACTAGGTGATCTTTTACCCTTACCCCATAACCCTAAAATTTACTCCAAAATTATTCAGGGTGGACACACTTTAGTTTAGTAGCCCAAAATAAAGAAATTATCAAGTAACTTGCATAGAAAATTATCCTGTTTCAAAATAATTACTTGGTAAAATGCCACCTTATTACCAGAGACTATCCGTAGTATTACAAGGGTTAGGGTTAGAATTTAGGGTTAAGGTGAAATAACACCTATTTACCAGAGAGTTGGTGCAGTATTACAGGGGTTAGGGCTAGAGGTTAGGATGAAATACCCCATAATTTCCAGAGAATTGCTAAAATATTATGAGGGTAAGGCTTAGGGCTAGAGGTTAGGGTGAAATTTGTGCATATTATCAGAGATTTGCAACATAAAAAGGGTTAGGTTTAAAGTTAGGGTAAATCTCACCTAATAGCCAGAGAATTAGTGGGTAAATATCACAGTATTACAAGGCTTAGGGTTAGTGGTTAGGGTAGATACCAACTAACTGAGAAGTGTCACAATATAACAGAGGTTAGGGACAGAGGGTAAGGGGTTAGGGTTAGGGTAAAATACCACATAATTATCAGAGAATAGCACAGGGTTAGGGCTAGAATATTATGGGTTAGGGTAAAATGCAACCTAACTTCCAGAGAATTGGTGGGTTAGTGGTAAAAAAAAAAACCTTCTAATTACCAGAGAACTGCCACAATATTACAAGGGTCAGGGGTTAGGGGTTAGGGTCAGAGCATGCATCGTACCGGAGATTTGCAACATAATAACAAGGGCTGGGCTTAGGGTTAGAGTAAATCTCATCTAATTGCCAGAAAATTGCCACAGTATTACCAGATTAGGGTAAAATCCAACCTAATTTCCAGGGAATTGGTGGGTTAGGGTTAAAATACCAAGTAATTACCAGAGAACTGCCACAATATTACAAGGGTTAGGGTTAGCAGTTAGGTAGATAACAACTAATTGAGAAGTGAGACAATATTACAGAGGTTAGGGTTAGGGATAGAGGGTGAGGGATAGGGTAAAATACCACATAATTACCATAAAACAGGTTAGTAAAATACCACATAATTACCATAGAACAGGTTAGTAAAATACCACATAATTACCATAGAATAGGTTGGTAAAATACCACATCATTACCATAGAATTGCCGCAATATTGTGGGGTTAGGGTTAGGGCTAGAGGATTAGGGGTTAGGGTAAAATTCAATGTAATTTTCTAAGAATTGGTGGGTTAGGGGTAAATACCACCTAAATAACCAGAGAAATGCCACAATATTACAATGGTTAGGGTTAGGGTAAAATCCCACCTAATAACCAGAGAATTCTCACAATATTTCAAAGTTTATGTTAGGGTTAAAGTGCAGCACTGAGAATGAGGGGCGTGGACACTTGGGGACTGTGAGTGCTGTAAAACACTGCAAACCTCTCCTTCAAAATACAGGATAACTGATAAACATACCATTAAAAGTGTTTTTGAATAAATTAGGGTTGGGGATAGGGTAAGTGTTAGGGTTAGAGGTTTAGGGTAAAATACATCACAACAGTACAAGGACTTACTTGATCATTAATACATAATTACTAGGTAAATACTAAATACTTTCACATTAATTATTAGTTATTACATTAATAGAGCTGAGTTTTTACTTGATAAAATGACAACTTATTACAAGGTAATTGCATTCTTACTCTTGAAGGTGGGTAATTAGGGCCTTCTAAAATAAAGTGCTGCCCTTCTTTGTCTTTACTGATGATCTGTGTGCAACCATGTTAAGCAAAGATGGTTAGCTAGCTAAGCATGGTATCTTTGTCATTCTCTCATGTCCACTGTGACATTCTCATTTATGTGGTGCTTTTTCCTCAAATGTAGGATTTCTCTTTCTGCACTGACCTCAAATTGAACTTCAGCAAACGTCCATGCTCCGCCCCCAGAAAACGTCACTCTAGACTTCTTTAATGTGCAGCCCAATCATAAATCTCGGTCACAGCTATGGTAGCCTGGTGGTATTTGTTGGTAAAATTCTATTGTGTCTGTAGCCTTTGTGTTTACTGTGCATCTTCTGTGATGTAAATTCATTATCTGTCCATTGTATAAATCTCTAGCTAACAGTCAGAGTGGTTGCCAGAAGGCTTGTAGAGCTTACAAGCTGTCATTAATGAATGAAGCAGGAAGAGGAGGAATTCTGTCTGCTTGAGGAATCAGATTTGGACTAGGATTGGGTTACTGCCTCCCTCTCTCTCTCTCTCTCTCTCTGTGTGTGACTGTGTCGGTGCTCAGACCCTAAAATCCCTGCTGACTGGATGTCTGGTAGAGAGGGTGCAGACAGCCGACACTAATCCAGTCTCTCAAACACACACAGAAACACACAGAAACACACAGGAACACACACACATAGGCAAGTCTTGCTCGGTCTCTATGCAGGCAACTTAGCCTGCCATGCAGAGCAGTGATATGCAGTATGCCATGGTGACAGTGATTTTATTAGTTTAGAGCTGTTTGATGAAATGGTGCTTAAAGAGCAATGATCACTGAGATAGGTTCTCTCATAAAGCAAGGTTTACATCACCCTGAAACTAAAAATTCACATTAATTATTTAAAGCTTTTCTCTATTATGGAAAAGTAACATTGAGAACATTATTTTGTTATCATATATTTAATGTTAATCATATAGTATACAGGCCTGTAGCCAAACAAGTGGATGGGGGGTCTGTTTTCCCAAAATGTGGACATTTTTGCAGTTTCTCCCCCATTTTTGTTTTTATTTTGTGCTTCAGATCCGTAGCTGTGTAACTGTGTCACATGTGTAAGTTCTTCACAAATAGGGGCTGCTTTTGGATTTTGTTTTTTTATGTAAATTTTGTTGAATTATTTGCACTTATTTGCAATTCAGAATGGGAGCAGGTCTAGTTCAGTGGTGCAGATTTGACTGGGGTGGTCCAGCTGTGGCAGTGATTTCTGCAGGGGTGGTCTGAACTATGTGCAATCGCATCCAAGAAGGAATAACATTTATTTACCCTGTCTGATTCCTCTAAACATGTCTAAATAAACAACCTAGGCTGGCCACACAATAGCCAATATTTAAATTTCAATCAATTTTAAAAACATAGGAGATGACAGAGATCAGGTCAACCCCTTAAAAATCCCCCAAAACTACATAGTTACTGAAAAAATGACTGTTCATAAGTATATGACATGCCATAAACAGCCAGAGAGCTAGCTCTAGAGCAGTGGTTCTCAACTGGATGCGTCACAGGACCCACTATCAACCCAAATTTGGGGGAATTTTTTGGTCAATCAGATATATTTAATATAAAATAGTAGAGCTTGGGCCTAAGACAGTACAAAAGGTGTAACAAAAACAATGAAATAAGACAAAATGTGCATATTTTATAGAGGTTCATATACAATATCACGCAATTTTTTTCCAAGGCACACATCTGCAACCCCCTGAAAAAGGCTCCGCGACCCACTTTTGGGTCCCAACCCACCAGTTGAGAAACACTGCTCTAGAGCCTACTTTAGCCAAGATGTATTTCACTGAATTCATTTTACCCTCAACTTTTACAAGCTTTCCAGGACTCGCTGCTGAAAAGCACCCCAACAGCATGATGCTGCCACCACAGTAGGGGTGGTGTGTTTGTGGTGATGTTCAGTATTTGGTGTCCGCCAAACATAGCGTCTTGTCTGATGGCCAAAAAGCACTGTTTTGGTCTCATCAGACCAAACAACTTTCTTTCACACCACCACAGAGTCTCATGCATGCCTTTAGTGAACTCTGGTCCAGATAATCTGATTTTTCTTCAACAGTGGTTTTCTCTTTGCCATTCTCCCATAAAGCTTTGACTGGTGAAGAACCCAGACAACAATTGTTGTATGCAGAGTCTCTCCCAGCTCAGCTGCTGAAGCTGTTAACTCCTTCAGAGTAGTCATAGGTGTCTCGATGGCCTCTCTCACTAGTCTTCTTGCACTCTCATTCAGTTTGTGAGGACGGCCTGATCTAGGCAGATTTACACATGTGCCATATTCCTTCCATTTCTTCATGGTGGATTTAACTGAACTCAGAGATGTTCAGTGCCTTGGAACATTTTTGTATCCATCCCCTGACATACCTTTTCTCTGAAGTGCTTGGAGTTTTCTTTTGTCTCCATGGTGTAATGGTAGCAAGGAATACTGATTAACCAGTTACTGGACCTTCCAGACACAGGTGTCTTTATACTACAATCACTTGAGACACATTCACTGTACTCAGGTCATTTCCTTTTCACTAATTGTGAGACTACTAGCACCAATGTTGAATTAGGTCAATCACTTTAAAATGAGTGAATATTTTTTGCAGTCACTTATTTTACATTACATATTTTTATTCAATTGACATTACTTTGTATTAATCTGTTTTCACTTTGACATTAAATAGGGCTTTTTTGTATTTTTTTGTCAGAAAAGCCAATTTATATTGACCATGATTGATTCATAAAATCATTTAAGAGTATTATAAATCAATTTTTTTCATAATCATCAAGTTTACAACACAAGAAATCTTGTATTGTTTGTATGTGATAGAGCATTTTTAAGTTTTACTTTTTGACTTAAATTATGGGTAAATACTTTATCACAAAATCAAAACTTTTACATGCACCTGTAGGTCTTATTTTAAGTGATTTAAATATTAGATGCCATAATTGATCATTTCACATCACATCAATTTAGACATCTGATGCAGCTTTTTGAACATTGGTGGTATTGGTGCAGATCTGACTCGTCTATAGCTGCTGCAAATGCCAGGGCGTGATATTCGTACATTGTTTTCATGTTTCCTCGTTATTTTTCCTAGAATAAACATGCTATTGATAAACTATTATTGATAAACTTTCACAACCTAGTAACAATAAATTCTGGTGAGAAAGGGCCAATCGGATTTTTAGGCTGGCTCCTCTGGCCACCCCGTGGATGCACCCTTTCATTTATATTTTGTTTGTTTGTTTGTTTACAAAGACTTGAATTCTGGACCTTTAACTGTTAAGGGGGCTCTTTCAGACCCTCCAAACCCCCCTGACTATCAGCTTGGTAGACTATTTGCTATACTAACTACAGTATCAGCAGCCTACAGCTGCATGTTTGGAACAATTTCACATTCAGATATCTGCCTTTTTAATGTTTCTTAAAGACAAACAGTAAAATGTTTGCTTTTCTTTACTGCATAAAGTCAATAATAAAAACCCCGTCAGCGATGGTTTTGGTGCTTACATGCATAAACATGCAGATTTGTCTGTTTCTGAGACAAAGATGAAAAAGGCCGTAGTAGAGCCAGATACCGAGGATGCTCGTGCTCTGGTAACCCTTCACCTACATCATCCTTTTGTGCACGGGGCTCTGCAGGTTGGTATCTCTGCGCTCTGTCCAGCTGTCACCGCCTGCATTGGCTCACCAAGCAGACACACGTAGGCGCGTATCCGACAGACCAACCCCCTCTTCCCCCGGCAGACTGAAGAGCCGGCTAGCGGCGGGACAGCCAGACACCGACGACCCGCTGCTGCAGCTCTGACGGGACGGACAGGACAGAGGTCTCCACCGACCGAGTAAGTCCACCAAAATACGCGGTTTTATCTCGAATTCCTCGGTTTTTACGGCTTTTTTGGCGATGCAGCGAGCAAAGTAAGAATATTGTTTCCCTTCAGCGGGTTGAGCCGGGGGGAGGGAGGGGGGTGTTTCTCCTGATCTCAATCTGCGTTGCCGGTTGGAGATCAGTGATGGTGGTAAAGGATGAGAAACTACGACTTCCAGATGCTTATTTCACCAGAACCAAAGCTTTAAACGACGATAATCTGTTAGGAAAAGAGTTACTGACTCTCCTAATGATCATTCGTCGTGTTTATTTTACATTACATTAGCAGAAGCCTACGTACAATGACTCATACGGTTTTAATGCATCTTTTAAATCGCGTTTATGTGCAAATACTGAAGCCTATCTTTGTAAAGGAGTTTGTATTTGCTCTTGAAACATCACCGATGGGACCTTATTATATTTTCTATTATTTTATTAATTTTAGCAATCTTACGCACACATTTATTGCATTAGTCCTTTTGTCAATCCCTGCATGGTGTGATATGTATTGTATTTCACATTTCAGTGCATTTTTATTCCGTCTTTTCGTTTAAACTTGGTCTTTTTTGAGAGCAGTAGTCTCCCGTCCAGCTCTGTCCCTCCCGGCGAAACTCGTGCCTGAACACGTTGTCTGAGTGGGGGTGTGTGCCTGAAAATCAGAGCTCAGCCAATCAGAGGCAGCCCTCCGCCCACAGTTTGGCACTTGTTTACTACCGACGCTGGGCGCTGATTGGTGGAGAGCTCGGAGAAAATCAGGCTTTATGCTGAGTTTGTGTGCTCTGAAAGACTGGGAGATCTGAGCTTTGTCGTCGGAAGTGCTGTAAGAAAAGGGGTTGAAGCAGGGATAGGCAGCTTTTGTTACTGCGAGGGCTACATTAATTTTATTCTCATTCTCAGAGGGAACAAATGGACAGCTTTCACTAAGGAAATGCATTAAGCTATATTTTAATCAAATAAACAGAGTTTAGACAACTAGAACATACAACTTTGTGGTTATTTTTATATATTTTACTTGCATAGTTTTTATATACATTGCATATAGAATATTTTTCTATCAATAATCAATGCAAAACACATCTATAATTTCCAGAGGTAGAAACTAACTAAATACATCTACTCAAATAACTGTAATTAGTTTTTGGGGTACTTTTACATTTTTGAGTGGTTTTGGATTTTGTGCTTTTACTTCTACTCAGGTTAGTTTTAACCAGAGTAACTGCACTTTTACTTGAATATAGTTCTAATGTACTTTCTCCACCACTGTTGATTACAAAGTAGCACACAGAGAGAGAATTATTTCACATAATTTGGTGGATTGTTGTTGTTTTGATGTGAGACACATTTGCACTGTGAGTGAAGTTATCCACTGAGTTAAGGGTTTCAGGCTGCAACTTTTCAGTTTTTCTTGTGTTGCAGTCTGAAGCTAAAGTTAAAAAAGAAAAGTTTATTCACATTAGTCTATCCTCAGTACCCCATCATGACAAAGTGAAAATAGAATTGTGGACATTTTTGCAAATTTATTTAAAATAAACAACTGAAAATCACACTGACATAAGCATTCAGACCCTTTTCAAAAAACACTGTAATTTGGGTCAGGTTCCTCCTATTTTTTTCAGTCTTTGCTTAGATTTTTCCACATCTTAAATGGAGTCCACCTATGGTAAATTCAATTTATTGGGCAGCTGTGCAATTAATCAGAATCAAGATTAAATCACAGTATGTCCTACTGCAATTATCAAACTGCAGAAGGTGCAAAATTTCTTTGACCTGAAATTTGTTCAAAATACTGGCTTAATACAATTTTTGAGGCAGAGATAACATGTTCTATACATCATGCAAATGTTCAGGTGTCATTTTAACAACAATTTGCAAAAAAAATCCTGCTTTCCTTGTTGTTGTATTAGGGATACACGATATAGTCAGCCAGGTATTTTAGCTTAAAAAAGGGCAATTAATCTGTATCAGCAGGTGTCACAATTTGTGCCAATATTTAAAAATATATAATTTTGCTGTGAATATAAACATAAATGGACTGTAAATTGTTGCCATTTATACTAAAAAGTTTGTTAAATTTTAGGCTGGACCAACAGAGCTATCCCAGGAAAGCTCTTTTTCTTTGTTCATTCTCATCTTTTAACTTCAAAATGTGTTTTAGGTTCTCAAGGTGGTTTCTTTATTCATCCTTATACATTAGAATGTGTTCAAAAGACTAAAGCTTTGGTCTGAGAAACATTTAAATATCATTATCAGCTAAAATGAATCAGTAAATATTGGCATATCATAAAAAAATGTAATATCATGCATCCCAATATGCATGTCTGTCTTATTAAAAAATGAGAGAGAGAAAATCATCGTTCCCTTAAATACAACAATTCATGTCAAATTTGCCATGTGTCAAAATAATTGCTATTATTTTATTTTATTTTTTCAAAATTGTTCAGCTTCAGTTTAATCTGTGTGCATTATTACATTGCTTGTTTGTTGAGAAATACATAAGATGAGGAACTTAAAACAATTGCATATTAAATCACAATAACAATAAAAAATTGTGCAATTAGGGCGTGCCATAGTCGAGTGGTTAAGGCGCGCACCATGTACGCGGGCAGCCCGGGTTCGAATCCGGCCTGAGGCCCTTTGCCACATGTCTCTCCCCCATCCACTGTCCTCCTCTATCCAATAAAGGCACGACAAGGCCCAAAAACAAATCTAAAAACAAAAAAATTGCAATTAAATTATTTTCCCAAATCGTTCAGCCCTAAAAGGCATACACCTCTTTAAAGAAGACTTCACAGCTGACAATGCATATCAGAGCAAAAACTAAGCTATGAGGTCAAAGGAGCTGCCTGCAGAGCTCAGAGACAGGATTGTTGCAAGGCACAGATCTGGGGAAGGCTACAACACAATTCTGCTGTACTGAAGGTTCCCAAGTAAACAGTGGTTTCCATAATTCTTAAACAGAAGAAGGCTGGTACAACCTGGACTCTTCCAATAGCTGACTGTCTGGCTAAACCTAGGCATCGGGTAAGAGTAAGAGAGGTGACCAAGAACCTGATGGTCCCAGAGATCCTGTATGGAGATGAAACAGTTCCAGAAGGACAACCATCACTGCAGCCCTCCACCAATCTGGGCTTTATGGCAGAGTGGCTAAACGGAAGTCCCTCCTCAAAACACATGAAGTTTGCAAAATAACTCCATGTGAAAAAAAAATGTACTAAGCTGGTATTTAGACAGATTTAAGGTTAAATAAATATTGCACCTTCTACAGAAGAATATATTGCAATTAAATCTAAATTTCGATTTTGAAGGCTACCAGTTGCCCACCACTGGTTTAAAGTGAAAAATAGGTTGACAGCATGGCAATGGATCACCAAAAATCCATTTTAAATGAAAATACAGTTATAAAATCCCATTAAAAAGGTTTTTAATAAAATTAAATATAAATATTTAAAAACTGTTGTGACTTTGTGATATATTAACCAGTGGGCATAATACAGTTTCGTATGATAAATTAATATTTTACAGCTAGTTTATTAATATTTACACTCTGATCTTGTTTACATACTTCATTAAGTTTAGAATTAGTGTTTTATGCATTTCAAGTAGAGTTTAAACACATTAATCAAACAAAATATCCCAAAAAATAATGAATATTTTCTTCTCGATTTGTCCAGAACTCTTTATTCCAGTAAATATATACAATTTATGGAATATCTAAAAACAAATTCTTTGACAAAGATCCCTGGATGCCAAGTCTTATGAAACCTGAGTACATTTCATTTACAGCTACTTCATCTGATTATCTTACTTCTTTATATCACCATAATACTTCAACAAAAGCAAATAGTGAACACTAATTCAATGATGTCACTGCCTGAGAGTTTGCATTGTTATTCCCACGCACCCTGAATGCATCATTGCCCCCATTTTATCTATTTGGTCGACAGGCCGACAGTGAATGCAACGAAACGTCAGATTATGTCTGCGGAGCGCGGTGTCAGTCACGTACTTACTAGACGACCAAACTCCTGCTTGATGTTGGATCAATGAGATCAAAATCCACAAACCAAGTCCGAGTCTGAAATCCCTGCAGTAATTTCTTAATCCATTGTGGTGGAGGTTCTGCACAGGCAGGCAGACAGGCACAGAAAAGCAAGATGGAATGAGTGCAGGAGTGTCTGCCAACACAAACAATACGGAAATGCTGCCTTCTGTTTGATTAACATAATTACGCTTCAGAAATAGCACCATAAATGAAATAACAGAGCCAGGCTTGATAATATATCGCCTACTTTTCTTGATACTGTTGTTCATTACAGTGGGATTATGTGTAAAATGGTTAAGTATGATATTTAAAGGTGTATTCCACAAATTTTACATCTGAAGTCCAGTATGCACAACTGAATGTGTCAGGCTTATCAGTAGTTACCATCTTGATGCCCAAATGTTGAAAAGCACTGAAAACATGACCTCTTGAATGCTCCTGTAGCATTATGATGTGCCCTCAAGGATGCCCTCCCAGCGGGCAATACATGGTAAAACACCATCTAGGAAATCCTTTCAGCAGATAAGACGTGATAGAGTGCTCTTATGGACACCTTTCCAGTGCAGAAGACATGATGAAGTGCTCTTATGGACACCTTCTCAGCAGATAACACATGATAAAGTGCTCTTATGGACACCCTTCCTGCAGATAAGACATGATAAGGTGCTCTTATGGACACCCTTCCAGTGCAGAAGACATGATAAAGTGCTCTTATGGACACCCTTTCAGTGGATAAAATGTGATGGAGTCCTTTAATGGATACCTTTCCAGTGCAGAAGACATGATAAAGTGCTATTATGGACACCCTCTCAGCAGATAACACATGATAAAGTGCTCTTATGGACACCTTTCCAGTGCAGAAGACATGATAAAGTGTTCCTATGGCCACCCCCTCAGCAGATAATACATGATAAGGTGCTCTTATGGATAAACTTC
Source organism: Cheilinus undulatus (assembly GCF_018320785.1). Lineage (NCBI taxonomy): Eukaryota > Metazoa > Chordata > Actinopteri > Labriformes > Labridae > Cheilinus > Cheilinus undulatus. The sequence continues at coordinate 10,546,465 of NC_054878.1, read as the reverse complement.
CAGTGCCCTAACCCTGCAGATAAGACATTTTAAAGTGCTCCTTTGGGCACCTTTCCAGAAGATAAGACATGATAAATTGCTCTTATGGACATCCTTCATACAGACTAGACATGATAAAGTGCTGTTATGGGCACGCTTCCTGCAGATAAGACATGACAAAGTGATCTTATGGACACCCTTCCTGCAGATAAGACATTATAAAGTGCTCGCTTGGGCACCTTTCCAGCAGATAAGAAGCGATTAAGCACTCTTCTGGACAAACTGCCAACTGATAAGACATGATAAAGTGCTCTTATGGACACCCTCCCAGTACAGAAGACATGCTAAGTGCTCTTATGGACACCCTTTCAGTGGATAAGACATGATAAAGTGCTATTGTGGAGACCCTTTGTTCAAATTAGACATGACAAAGTGCTCTTCTAGACACACTTCTAGCAGAGTAGACATGATAATGACAATATAATGACAGCTCCTGCTTCCATTTGATTCTTTTTATTCATCTTGTCCGTCTCTTGTAAATCCCCTGGCATCTTAGAAGTACTATACAAAACATGCTGGTATAGTCCTCATTATAACAAACTTTGCTAAAAAACATGGGATTTATCGGCACCCTTTCTAAAAAGTATTGTGCATTTTCTGTTGAAACATTACAAATCACAGAGGTTTGTTTCTTCACTTCTCATGTTCATGTCTTGTCCACAGGGAGGAGTGACACTGTGCCGAGTCCCCTCACTGTGTGCAGCAGCACCATGGCAGCTATGGGACCTGAGGACAGAGGTGGAGCAGAGACAGGCAGGGCGCCAGTCTGCCCATCCGAACAACGGGCCTGCGTCTCTACAGAGATGTGTAACAGAGCGGAGTCTGAAAGACAGCAGAATCTGGTGAGTAAAAGAGGAAGGGACCTGTTTTCAGTATACTTCATGTCACATTTCCCCTGACCAGAGGTGAAAAATACCTGACTATATTACTCAAGTAAAAGTACGGTAACTTTAGTTAGAATCTACCTGAGTAGAAGTAAAAGCACTGCTTTATAGATCTACTCGAGTAAAAGTAAAAAATAAGTAATTGAAAGTTTACTCAGATTACTGAATACAAGCAGCCTAAAAAAACATATCACAGTATTTTTCTCACCTTTGACAGTAATGTTATTATAATGCGGTATTACAAAAATAAAAAGAGATAGGCTTAATGCTTTTAATCCAAATTAGAGTGTTATAAACCCCCTTCTCCCCTTAAAGCAAACCTTTATAGCATACTCAATTTATGTCTAAGCTGAGGAGCACAGAAAAAAATGTTTTTTTTGTTTGTTTGTTTGTTTTTTAAGTCTCTCTAGGTTTACTTCTACCTAACTGCACTCCAAGTTTCACATTTCATCTCTATCCTACTGAGGTGTGTTAAGCTGCTGATATCTTGAGTACGTTTCCTGATGAAGGTGTTCACGATAAAAGTGTTTCAGAGAAATAACCGCCGCAGACTTTTATTGTGAAGAGCTTGACGGAAGTAGATGGTTTAGTATTGAGTTAGCTAAGGCAGCCATACCGGAGAGTTTCTACAGCTAGTTTACTGCTGCTTTTCTGACCTAATTTAATGTTGCAGCCTGGATCTTTGACTCAGTGGACTTAGAAAAGAAAGTCACAAGTTAAAAACACACCTTTAAACAGTTGTTTAAGATGGCACACTGACTTTGTCTTGGTACAGAGAGGAAAGAACACACATTTTGTCTGTTAACAGAGACTTTTGTTACCTGACTACACATAATGCTACCGCTAAACATGCTAGTGACTGGACCATAGACTGTAGAAAGAATTTGACAACCCCTGTGTAATTTCAGCCGTCTGATGGCAATAGGCAGACACAAACAGCTCTTGAAGCCAATCCGTGGAGGCTTCCATATTGAAATCGCGGCCTCAACCGAACTTAATGGCCTGCCCACTAAGCCCGACTTCCTGTCAGCTAGCTAGCTAGCATTCTGGTTGACAGAAACAAAGCCTCTGCCTGCCAAGCAATCTGTCAATCAAATGAGACACACTAGTCAGTCTGGAGTGGGGTTTTTCCTAAATATAATCTAAACCATTGTGGTACAAAAATATTCACCCCCGTACAGTGAGAGCACATGAAGACATTAGCTAATGTGACATGTTTGGTTTTTTTAACCAGGCTGTAAACCAGTTTATTTCTAGTGTCAAAATCGTCTGTTTAACATGTGTCCACACGGGACTTCCGGTGTTCCTGCTGCCAGCCTCAAGTGGACACTGGCGGTATTACATTTTTTGCACTTCTGCATTGGCTTCATTTTCAGGACCGGAGGTTGCTGCTTGGACTGGACTCAGCCTGAGCTGTCCGTCCACAAATCACTCTCTACCAGCTGTGGGAGCAGATTTGCCTCGTGCATACATCACAGCACAACGTAGGCATTTAAACCGGCGATGACGGTGTTGCAAAAATCCATTCAATGGCAGAAATTTTTACTGGTGGTGGTATTAATACCGGTTTACCGCCCACCACTACTGAGTACTGAGTAGCTACTTGTGATCCCTAAGGGGCTTTAAAGAGGAAATATGATCTTTCTTTAATGTGCAATATAAACAAGAGAATATGGATCTCCAACAAGGTTGTTTATTATAAGGTGTTACTTACCTAAAGTGAAACGTAACAGGATGAAATGTGGTATCATTCCCTGTTATTTCCTACTCACTGTCATGTGTTGTTAAAGTCAAACTTGTAATCATTTTTTTGTTGAAGCTTAGAACTTGATTTAACTTTTAGTGTTCATTTTTTACTCAGTACTTTATGCCCTTTTAAATGTAATTAGGTACAATACCTCTCAAGAGTTACTGTCTACCCCTGCCCTTGTCCAAACTTTTTGGAACATTTTGCAGGCATCCAATTTAGGATACATGTATATTTCAAAAACAAGCAACAAGGTTTTGCACTTCAATAATTAAATATCTTGTCTTCATGATGTATTCAGTTGAATATCTTGCATTTCACCGTTGCCAGTTTATATCCACATTTTACACAACGTCCCAACTTTTTTGGCATTAGGGTTAATAAAATATTCATTTTAACTTATTGAACTGAGGTCTGTAATGCATTCTGGGTGTGTTGTGGTTTGAGATAAACATTACGGTAAGCCGACAGTATGGGTTTCTCTCTTCCTACCAATTCCCATTCATGTTCTGGCTGAAAAAGAACAGTGTTAGAAGTGAATCAAGGCAGAAAAAGTCTGTAATTTCTTTTAAAGAAGCTTATTTTGCATCGTTTCCTTTGTCTGAAGGAGTTTACACAAAGCTGTGTCCAGACCAACAAAGCATTCCTGGAGAGTGGTCAACACAAGAACAAGACACCAGTTCACCTGCTGCAGAGGGAGATGGAGCAAGGCTGGAACAACCTGGCTGCACCCTTTAAAACACTGGGACCTGCAGTCCACATGGGCAACATGTCAGCTACTGGGGAGGCACCATACAGGTGAGTGAAGGATAGCAGTGTTTGAGCATCGACTGTTGTAATAGTCTAATAATGCTTGTTTATTTGTCCAGTTTTCGCAGCCCAGAGTCGGTGGAGATGGATGAGATCATGGCAGCTATGGTTCTGACCAGTCTGTCCTGCAGCCCAGTGGTCCAGAGTCCTCCACAAACAGATCCTGGAACAGGTCTGTTTTAACTTTAAATTTGACACAATCCTTTTCTGACTAAAACAGCAGGGCCTTCTGTTTGTAAAGAAACCTGATATAATAGCTTCTTATAGCTTTACTTATCCAATGTTTATGTTGGTAATTTTACAGCAGCAATCAAAAGACCTTTTGGCCATTTTTTAATTCTAGCAAAGTAAAATATTCACAAACAGGCGATCCCAATACCCGTCAGCAGTCACTATTTATCATCGTCTGATAAACAAACACTTCACCCCCCCGAGGATGGAGATGAAGTTTTCTTTAGCTCTGGTGGCGCCAGTGGTTGGCATTAAACAAATTCAAGGCAAGATTTCCTTTTCTGTGTGGGGTTTTTATCCACAATGGCAAAAGGCAGTCATTTCAGTTAACCCTCTTAGCCCTAAGCTATTTGTCAATACACAGTCAAGCTCTAAGCATCATTTTCTTCAGGACACCCTGTGATTTAAGAATGTGTGCTGCAGTAATGTCAGCCCTTATGGAAGCTTTTCTAGGATGTTATTCAAAGTAAAATAGCTTTTGAACCATGAATCATAGCCACTTACTTTTCCCCCGCCGAAAGCCCTCTGTTGTGCCTTTCTAATGACACTATCCACGCTTTTGTAGCTTACACACAATGTTTACTAGCTAAGCCTTGAACTTGGGTACCTTTCCAGGGTCTTTAAAGATTAAATACACACCAGAAACTCCTACGTTGAACAACTTTTTATCCATGTTTTTAACCATTTTTTTAACCATTTCTGCTGCTAGTTTTACATGCTAACCACCATATTATATCCCACAATGCTTTATGACAGGCTGTTACAACCTATAACAGTTCGTTCTGTCGTTGCATCATGCTTTGTCAAATCGGCATGTCTTTACATTTAAATCATGCAGTAGACACCAGAGTAGCTCATAAAGGCGAAAGAGAGCCAGAGAGCCTGTGATGAGTCCCTCTGTGTCTCTGCAGACAGGAACTGCTTTAAATAATGGTACAAAAACTGCCAGTACTAACTGCACAAAGACTTTTTGTAAATATGTTTATAGTTTGAAGACCTTTGTTATAGAATTTTTTTTTTACTTTTTGGTCACCAATTAATGGGGGAACAAGTTTGTGCAAAAAGAAGTCTTAGTCATTATTGTTTACTGTGTGTCACACATCAAATCTTTTAGTTTTCATTTCTGCTTGTTTTTTTTTGTTTGTTTGTTTTTTTGTTTTTTTTTTGTCTTTTGTCGTTATAATCCCATAACTTTTAAAATACAAGTGACGTTACTGCAGCACACATATTCTTAAAGCCGAGGAATTAGCTTAGGGCTAATTATGGATAAGAGGAGGAGAAAACAATTCTTGAATGTCAGGTTGTTTTTTTTTAATGGAGTTGGGTTTGATCTTGATGATTAGATATGTTTTAGGTAGTAAGGGACTCTAACCACTGTTTTAGGGCTAAACTATTTGGAAAAATAATCTAATTGCAATTTTTTCCCCAATATTGTAATGGCGAGATGATATATTTCTTAAGCTCATGATCTTATGGGTTTTTTTTGCAACAAACACAAGCAATAAAGCATTCTATATTACAATTCACACAATATTAGATAAAACCAGGGATGAAAATTATCGAAAAATATGTAATTGTGATGATATTGACTTGTATTGCAAATTGGATAGGAGTTGTTGTATTGAAGGGAGTCATTATTTTTATGTCATTCTCATATTTAGTAAGAAAAACATACAAAAAAGTAAGATTTTTGTTGACTATTCTAAAAAACCTGTCACCTGGATGATTGCATGATAAGTCATAACATCTCTTTAGCAAAAAAGTTTTAAAACTGGTATTTTGACACAAATTCAGGTTAGAGAAATATTGCACCTTCTGTGATTTGTAAATTGCACCAGGCCATATTGCGATTTAATCTAATTTTTGATTAATTGCCTAGCCCTACATTGATTGGCTTTATAGATCTGTGGCTAATGTGTAAATTATTAGCTGTACCTTGATTTAGATGTTTGTTTATTGAGACAAATTAATAATAAAAATCGATGAAAGTCGGTTTGTCAGTGCAGACTGTTAATTTTTGTCTGCACAGAACATATTTAACATCACAAAGGTAGTTGATTGGCCAGATTCCATCTCTATCATCAGGCAAATCTATCAAAAGTTTTGAGCTGATTGGCCCTGGTCAATTCCTTACCAATCAGCATCACTTAAGGAGAAACAGGCAATGGCTACAGGCACGGTTTACATGAAGCAACTGCAAACCTGTAAATTATGGAAGCCATCGGTGACATTAGCGTTGATGCAGCTTTTGAGGCAGTTTTATCTGAACATGACAAGATTTCTTCTTTATTCCTCCTTACTTTTTCTGGTTCTGTTGCTCTGATTGGCCCAGAGTGAATGTAACTGACAGAACATTCATCCAATCATCCTTTTGTTTAGGTTCTGCCCTTCTCAAACACAGTTTATTGGATTTGACCCAGATGAGTGTCAAAACTGTACCATGCCACGGGTATCTGAAACAATCTATCTGGCATGTCAGGCTGGAACTTTTTACCTATTAACACCACATCCAGCTGGTACATGACTGGTCAAAAAGCTTGGACTGCAGGTTCCTAGAAAAAGAAACCAAAAGACTTAACATAGTTAAAATTCCTGTGAACTGTCTGTGAATAGAGTTTGATAAATGGGTAACGCACTAATGTCCCTGCTTTGTAAGATACCTGAAACTGCAGAGAAACATAATCTGTCACGTATTTTAACCATGGTGTATATACTGGCATGTGTTCAGCACTAAAACCTTTGTCTTTAGAGAGAAACAAGTAAATAAAGCAGGTGTTCTCATTTGTAAACTGACTTTGACACTTTCTGTTTTTCAGGTGGCTCGTCGTCATCAACAGACATGGAGTGCGGTGGCGGCGAGCTGTCTGACAGCGGCAGCAGCGGCTACTGGAGCTGGGACCACGGTAATGTGAGTCCCGCCCCCTCGCCGTCCGTCACTGAGATGGACAGCAGCCCTGATGAAGGCCTACACATGGAGCTTGAGCAAGGGGAAGAGCTCAATGCCAAAAAACCAAAGGTACACGGCTCCCTATTCTAGTTTTACTTCTAAAATTATAGATGGTAACAGCATGACGTCACAGAAGGTGGAGTCGCTTCAGTTCACAAAGTGAAAAATATTTTCATGAAGTGAAAGTATTCGACATAACAACAGTGCCGGTCTTTGTCAAGCATATATTTGCCTATTTTGCTCTCGTTTTTGTTAGTTCCCCATAGTGCAGGCAGGTGTGTCTCCAAATATCTCAAGCTAACAGGGATCAGTCCTGTGAAACCGATCCAGGTGCTGCTCCATTTATTTTCAAGTATCGATGTCTATTTGCATTTGTGTTTCTTTCTCCTTGATTATTTATTGTCTTGCATATATTGTTTTAATGTACTCTCGACATCATTGTAAATGAGAGCATGCTCTCAATGGCATCTCAAGATTGAATAAAGGTTGAATGAAAAGGGGCATCAGTGCAAACTCTCTATAGTGGATCTCTTTCTTTTTATCACCCTCTATCACTCATTAATGTTTGCATGTGCTGTATCTTCTCTCTTGCAGAGCTCTTTCAGAGGTGTGTACAAATGTCTGTGGCCAAGTTGTGGCAAGGTGCTAACATCTTCAGTTGGGATTAAAAGACACATCCGCGTGCTACACCTGGGGTGAGTAGAAATTGCCCGAATTTACCTTTGGGGTCAGTTTTATTCCTGTTGCTTAAAGTGTTTCAATCCTTATGCTTCAATCATGACTAAGATAAAGTAAAGATACCCAACTACAAGAATATACCAAAATTAGGTTTGTGGGAAGGCTTTAAAAGGACAAGGCAGTGAAAAAGAAAGGTAGCATGGGAAAAATAGAGTGAGAAAGGCACGAATCTAAGTGTCAAGGGCAAGAGCTAAAGGAGGGTTGATGCAATGATGACTTAGCCTGCCTAAGACCACCTTCCCAAGCACATTTCCCAGAATATCTTCAAACTAGAACTACTGTCAGGCAGATACATTTCACTGCAACACTGCTAACTATTGTAGTTGCTCTGTTGTATGTCTCTTTGTGTTTACATGAGTTTAGATTTATGAAAAACCAGCTGTATTTTCTTGTGTGTGCTCATATGCTTAAGAAGGGTATCCAGTAGCTCCAAAGAGGCTACAGTATGGGACAAGGTCACTGCAACCTCCAAATATGTAGCATTACAATGACCTTTGACCTCCAACATTAGCCAGTTCACTCTCAAATCAAAGTGTAAGTTTGTGCCAAATTATACAAATATCCCACAATGCGTCCTTGAATTATTGATTGGTGTTCAAAAATTGAGCAAGTTCCAGTGTTTTCACATGTATAGCTCAGATGATCTGGTTCAAATCATGGACTAGTTTGTGAAATTGTTGCATAATTTCGTCAAGCTTGGTCTGTTTTCACATGGGGACATTTATAAGCAAACCAAAATGTGCAATGTGCATAGAAAAGGTGTCAGAATTTCTTGCAGATTATAAATAAATATACCAAAAATTTAAGAGGTATTCAGCTTTGATACTTTGACCTAAGATGAATACATAACAAATGAATAATCCCAAGTCATAAATTAATCTTTAATAAACAGAATCAAAATATTCATGTAAGAAGATATTTTTTATATTAAAACATCCTAAAACAAATTACTTTGATAACATACAGATGCACCTATGGAAAACATTAGACTGTGAGTGTCCCAGTTACAGGCAAAGCAGGTGGAGAATGTGGGTTTATTCATTGATCTTAGACACTGTCATTTCTTTCAAAATAAATCAGTAAATTGACTGTCATAGCCTACCTGTGAGCCCAGGTAATATCTGCATGAGAAATGCCGGCTGTTCATTAAGGGTTAATGCCCAATTATGAAGGATTAATGGACGATATGGAGGCCTGACCCGTCCTCCACTGCACATCAGACTGTTGCCTTCGTGAAGGTGGCGAGGCTGTACTCCCTGCTCAGAAATCATCTAACGGCTGTGGTGCGTTAATTTGCAACAGTGTAAAGATTTTTTCACTGGATCTACTTGAGAAGTTCAATAGGTGTCCATATATCAGAAGTTAATGGACACCAATGGTTACCAAGACCCTGGTATATACCTTATATTAACAGCCTTATAGATAGAAAATAAATTGTGCTCCTTCAGGTCTGTCAGTGGTTTTTAACAGGTATTCTTTTGGCTGTGATAGCTGCTTTAATCCATGAAACACACAAAACTTCCTGCTGTTAGGTCTGATTGAAGTTGGCTCGTGCTAGCACTACATATAAAGCACAGCAAAAGTCAGAATTAAAGCTGACTTTGACCCACCTCTTAAAGTGCTTGAGACATGATTGTTGGTTCACACCAGGGTTCGACTGAAAGCTTTCACACCAGCACAAATGAACTGCAACAGCCTGGCAAACGAACCCAACAGGTTAGCACCCTTATCTTGTCCTGTTCTAGCTTTGACTCCTCAAAACAAGAGTAGTTCAATATCACTGAGGTTGGGTTACCTTTTTAGTTAACCAGTGACTGCCTTTCTGTCATTTTCTTCAGCTCTCCTGCTTTTCATAATAGCATAAATTCATGCCACGGCTCCCTCTGCTCCTCACTTAAATTAAAGTGAGAGCTTTTTTGGTGGGAAGGGCAAAGCATGTGTTTTGTAATCATATAACCTACATTATCTTATTTTTATGATTGTAGTAAGACAAAATCGTAGTTGAAACTGGCACATTGATCGCCCAACAATATTGCAAAGGTGTGATTCTTTTATTAGGATTTCAGGTCTTCTCTGAAACTCCTGAAGTGCAGTAAAAACAAACAGTTACCCTTTTTGAACATTTCTGAGCTGCAAAACAAATTGAAAAAACAAGAGCAAATAAAATTTTCAGATGGTAGAAGAGCTCTGGCTTAGTGTCAGAATGTGATGGAACATTTTTTTATAACTGGGCCACAGTGAGTACAGCAGTCACTGACAGTCCACATGAATCACTCACTTCTTTTTCCTCTTCTGTTATCATCTGGTTTCCTCATCTCCCATCCAACACACACAGAAGTGGGTCAGACCAGTCCCAGAGAGAGGAGGATTTTTACTACACCAAGATCTCCTGTGAGGCGGTAGACACCAGCCCATCTCCAGCACCCCTCCAGCCGGCTCCGGGCCATGCCTCGTCCTCTCAGCTCAGCTGGACCTCATGTGGTTCTCCTCCTGCCTCAGAGCACCAGATCTCTCCAGCCTACAGGCCCAGGTCCAACTCCAGCTCAGGGCCTGGGCCCAGCCGACCCAGTCCGCTGAGCCAGTCGGCCCCCAGCAGCTTCTGGCAGATCCACACAGAGCATCTCTATCAGGTGGGCTGAACAATCTAACTCTGAGTCCCTGTGGAGTTGTTTTTTGGTTTCCCTGTACGTCTCCCTGCTTCAAGTTTTGCTCTTGGTTTTTTCCATTAGACTAGTAGTATGACATTGGTTCATCTCAGACAACACCAATTTTACCTTTTTCATACACTCACAAGTCACTTTATTAGGTACACCTTGCTTGTACTAAGGTGGACCCCTTTTTGTCTTCAGAATTGCCTTAATTCTTTAGGTTATAGATTGAACAAGGCACTATAACAACACATCCAAAAGGTGCTGTTTGGATAAGGATGTGGTGACTGTAATGACTTTGAGCACAGTAAATTCATCGTCATGTTCAACAAACCAGTCTGAGATGATTTGAGCTCTTTGTTGAAGTAGATGTCAGTAAATGGGTGCACAGTGGTTATAAAGGAATGGACATGGTCAGTGTTTGACTTTAAAGATCTTAAATCGGAGCACCTCCATTCAGGTCTGACAGTGAAAAATGTACTTTTAACTCACCAAATACTACACCGCATTCCAAATTATTGTACAAATGATATTTTTCTCTGATTTTCCTAAATAGTTGATGCAAATGACAGTATCATTTTCAATCCATCAACCGTCAGAGCATAATTCACATTCTATTAAACAAACCTCTCAATGATAACTGTTTTTTTTTTTTTTTTTTTTCAAAAAATAAAAAACTAAAATACACTGTCCCACATTATTATGCACAACAGAGTTTCAAAACATTTTATAGGTTGTAAAGAACTGAAAATGCTCATTTGTTGAATTTGCAGCATTAGGAGGTCATATTTACTGAAATCAAAAGCTATTTCAATCAAAAACATCTCAACAGGCCAAGTTCCATGTTAACATAGGAGCCCTTCTTTGATATCACGTCACGATTCTTGCGATATCACCTTCACTATTCTTGCATCCATTGAACTTGTGAGTTTTTGGAGAGTTTCTGCTTGAATTTCTTTGCAAGATGTCAGAATATCCTCCCAGAGCTGCTGTTTTGATGTGAACTGCCTCCCACCCTCATAGATCTTTAGCTTGAGGATGCTCCAGAGGTTCTCAGTAGGGTTGAGGTCAGGGGAGGATGGGGGCCACACCATGAGTTTCTCTCCTTTTATGCCCCTTGCAGCCAATGACACAGAGGTATTCTTTGCAGCATGAGATGGTGCATTGTCATGCATGAAGACAATTTTGCGAGAGAAGGCACGGTTCTTCTTTTTGTACCATGGAAGGAAGTTGTCAGTCAGAAACTCTTTATACTTTGCCAAGGTCATTTTTTCACACCTTCAGGGGGTCTACCAGTGCTCTCCCCATGATTCCAGACCAAAACATGACTCTGCCACCTCCTTGTTGTCGTCGCAGCCTTGTTGGGACAATGGTTAAAAATGAGTCTTCATGTATTCCTGGGCCCACTGCAACTGTTTCTGCTTGTGAGCATTTGTTAGGGGTGGCTGAATAGTAGGTTTATGCACGACCGAAAGCCTCAGGAGGATCCTACACTTTGAGGTTTGTGGGACTCCAGAGGGATCAGCAGCTTCAAACACCTGTTTGCTGCTTTGTGATAGCATTTTAGCAGCTGCTCTCTTAATCCGATGAATTTGTCCATCAGAAACCTTCCTCATTATGCCTTTATCTGCTCAAACCCGATATTTCAGCCATAATTTTCTGCTGCTATCACTGGAATTTTTCTGACTGGAGAATCGCTAATTTTGGGGCTTTGACATGCTCAAAAACACCCAACTTTACAGAAGATTGTCCTCCAGTGGAAGTTTTTGAATCTTGGTAGAACTATACAAATCTATCAGACTAGGTAAGAGCTACAGGCATGAAAATTGGTATACATATGTATCAAGATTGAATGAAAGAAAAAGCCTTCTGGGGCCATCCTCTGAAGTGTTGAGGAAGTCCACTCAGACAGCTGAAGGTCAAATTTTGGCATTTTTGAGCAATTCACAAGTTTTATATTTTAAGGGAGGGATTTCATCTGATTCACTCCAGAATTTTTTTGCTCATACTAGACAACCAGTAGAACTTAAGTTGTGCAAACTGTGAGTTTTTACCTTAGGGGGAGGCAGTGACCGTAGCCCACACTTCAACTTTTTTTTGTACATTTTTTGCAGTGAAAATATATCAATAATGCCACATAACTTTTTAATGCTTTTGTCAGTCATCACCAAACTTCACAGGGATTATTACACATTGACCCGGAATACATTCACACGTCAATATCATTACTTTGCCACAGCGACCTCTTCTGGCTCTTGAACATTTCTGCCTCTTTTTTTTTTTTTTTTTTTTTTAATTTTCCCTTTCCCCACACAACATTTAGCCTAGGCTTATGGTTTTTGTTCTGCATATGGGTCATCATAAAAGGTACAAAAAATCTCTTGAGACCCATGCCCAAATCAAAACAGGAAGATATTTGCCGGGATTTGAAGGCCCTTCAATGCTGCTTGCAGCCCTATTTCAATTATTTTTGGAGTTACTTTAATAGCTGTAGGGATTTAAAAAAGACACGTTAAATACCACAACATATTTTTCCTCTGCACGTTTTCTGAATTTGATAAGATAATCGGATAGGATAATGGGATAATCTGGAGAGATAATTGGGCCTTTGCTGACTTTGGTCGGAAGGAGGACCTCATGCCGACAATCAGCATGATTATTGTGCTGTGTGGCAGACAACACACTGCAAAATTTTAAGCCCAATTTGGTGCCAGATTTGCCTCCCCCGACTATCAGTGGGGTATATCCTGAGCAGAGGCTCATCACAAACAACTATTTGTCTGAATAATCTTCAAGTTTGTAGCATCAACAGGTTTGTTTTACAGCTGCAGATCAAGACATTGCTTCCACACCTTGACCCACAACAACCAATGAGAACCAGCAGACCTGGTAGCATCAGCAGCAAGATGCCACATACTTTCACCACTCACAAACATAAACAGAAGTTTACCTACGCTCTAGCCAAGATTCATCTGAAATTCATTTCCTTGTTTTATGTCACAATAGCTCATAGTGGAGGGATAGCCAGCTGAGGATATCGATAGACATACGTTTGTTTTTCTTCAGAAGTCACATGATCATGAGGTCGTTGGCAGGTCGGCAGGTGTGTGGTCTCACAGTTCGGCTGGGTCGTCGAGTGTGTGGTCTGAGAATAATGAGATGAAAAATCTGTTCCCACAGTGCATCTGGAAACAGGTAGAATGAGCTTCAGGTACACTGCTCCTGCAACCTGGAATGTGCTAGAGGAGACTTTATGTCTTAAAGAGCTGGTCCCTTTAAATATTATTAAAGGTAGATTGAAGGCATTGCAGGAAGATGCACTGGGTTGTAGATATTTTGACTGATGACTTTCTGCTCTTCAACCTAGGATTTAATGGATCTGTGATTGTTAGTGCTCTGTTTTATGTGCTACTGCCTTTCTTGGCCCGTACACTCTTGTAAATGACATTTGTAATCTCAGTTATGTTTTTGTGGTTAAATGAATGCAAATAAATTGATAAATAAACAAAAATACATTTAAAAACACAAAAAAATGTGGCAGAATTGACTGAATGAGTAGAGGGATGTGTGGAAGGGATGGGCAGGTCAGGGGCAGACATTATTTCTAATTTCCAAAGGAACCATGAATCTTAATCAAATATTTGCCATAATGAGCTGTTGAACAGTTGTACCTAATAAATTGATCTGTGACAGGAGAGAGGATTAGAGCATACAGGTAGGTGCAAATGTGCTTAGCCCCATTCCTGCCCCCTTAAAAATATCAGTCACAATTTAAATGGAGATATGTTTATGCAATTTTTAGTATCCAAATTATGTTTTAGGGCTAGATTTATTGAGCTCAGTCAAATATTTAAGAATTTTTAAGTCTTATTGGTTGAGGCTGAAACCTCATATAAGCATACACAATCCTTTTCTGAGAGCAGGCGGTCTTTCAGAGCAGATTTGGTTGTAGAAAAATGAGAAGAGACAGCATGGGCCATGTTTTAATAAATTATTAAAGATCAGGCATGGATTTAAGTACATGGATGCAGGAATTTTAATGTAACCTCAAGAACATCTCATTTTCCTAAATCAAACTTTTCCATCTTTTATTAGGATTGAAAAAGGAAACTAATGTCTCAAGAATCTAATCTCCACCTGATAATCAAAAGAACATTTCCGTACTTTTTCTTCTCTTTGCACTGTTTTTATATTTTCTGGGTGTTTTTCTGTGGTGCTCCATACTCATCGCCCCCATGCAGATACCCCTCTAACAAGCCATTGAGCCACAACTTTGTTTATGCATCACAAAGCAGTACATTTCACCCTGACCTGCATTTACCCTGTACTGTTGAGCCTCTAAATTGATGCTTTGTGACAGTGAGAGAGTTAGCTGTCGGCTTGCTCACGCTCCAGAGGAGTCTAGACTCTCACCAGCATTTAAAAGGCCAAAAAAAGCAACATGGATTTCTTCAGTTTATCTGTACAGCAGTTAAACTCCATTTACACATATTCCTGCCAACAGAGTCTGCATGTTTATTTCATATTTTTTCCAGCATTGCTTATGAGTCATGGCATGCATAAACTACCATTTGAAATAGCCTTATACACTTGCAGGCTTGCAGCTGGCTTGTGACGTAGAAAGTATCATGTAGAGTTCATATCAGCTTCATGTGTAAATTATTCATATTGGTTAGCTAACATGTTTGTCATCTAATCTATGTGGTAATGACTTCTGCCTCCCCTGAGTTACTGACATGAGTTAAATCCTCGTAATGAAAGCGTTTCTTACTGTTAGAAATATGTTGTCATCCAGTTTATGCAACTACACATGCTTTGGTTGATGTGTTTTCTCCTTTTCTTGCTCTTTGTAGGCCTGTAGTCCCGTCCAGGTGTCTGTGTCTTCCAGAAGTCCTGGCTGCCAGGTTTGGACTCCCTCTGCCTCTGTCACTGCTGGCCCCAGTAACACTCCGGTGGGTCTAATTCTGTCTGAATAGCTGAAAAAAGTTTGTTTGTCTGTCTCTTAGAGTGCACTTGTATGTTTTTTCCAACTAAGTCCCAAACTGCAACATTTTTTTAAATGAGTGGTTGAAATAAAAGTCATTAAATTTGGATCATGATTTATCTTAAAGGAAGTGGTGGCGGGTCCTCAGACCTGTTGAGAACCAGTTGTTTTGACCATGTCTGCATGCTTACATGCAGAGGTTTCTGCCATGTGAGCAGCTGATTAGATATTTCCATTAATACACAGTTGAACTCCTAGTGTACCTAGTGATAGGTGAGCGTTTTTCAGTTCTTAAAGGAGTTCCAAAGTTATTGTTACATAGGCACAACCAGATTTGACACAAAACATCAGTAAAACTAAAATATGAGAATAAAAGTACATACTTTATTTGGCATAAGGATCATTAGATGTGACTCTGATCAATATGATGACTCGATTATCTATGGAATGAAACCAAGAATAAAATCTTGAAAAACGTAGATGAAGTTACGAAGCACCATTACTTTTAAAGCACTGAAGGGCCTGGCCCCGAGCTAGGTTTAGGGTTAAGACAGAACTTTCAACCCCTTAAGAGCCAGGCCACAGCCTTAGATCCTTGGGTGGGGGCCTCCTGGTCGTTCCAAAGTTGAGACTTAGAACTAAAGGTGACAGGGCCTTTTCCATTAGGGCCCCTCGACTTTGGAAAGACCTGCCTGAGGAGATAAGGCATGCAGATTCAATCACCTCCTGTAATTACTTCTTAAGATTAATTTTTATAGACTTGCTTTTATGTGATGTCATCTTCTGTCTTTTCCATTTCCTCTGTCTCTGGCCAATTTTCTCTTTTAATTTTTCTCCCTCATATTTTCCTTAGTTTTCTAATTTCATCTCAAGGCTTTTATGTCCACTCTGTTCTGTATTTTATGCCTTGATTTGATTTGTATTGTGCCTTTAGTCTTCTTAATTGAGTTTTATTTACTATTATTATTACCTTAAGATTTCTACCTTTTTATTGTTGTACTCTGATCTAATAATCTCTACTCATCTTAATTTGTTCTTACAGTTTTAACTTTTATTCTGTTCCATTGCTTCTATATTATCTTTTATGTTTTTATATTTCTGGTCCTTAGGTCTTTTTTTATGTAGTTGGGTTCCTGTTTTGCCTGGATTCATCTAGGTTATTCTGGGTTTTTGTTTTAGTTTCTGATTTTTATCATGTCCCTCTGGTTCTTATAATGTATTTGTTGGGTTATAATGATGTTGTGGTTAAAACTGTAGCTGAATTTTTCATGGGTTCTTCTGTTACAGGGTTTTGCCTTTCTTGTTGTGTTCTCTACTTGTGTTGTGTTGTGATGCTTTGTCTTGTTTGTATTTCTGCTTATTGTCAAAGCACTTTGTAAACCTCTGTTTTTAGAGGTGCTATACAAATAAAGTTATCATTATAATTACTAAGCAAGCATGCCCACCAGTATCAAGTGGCTGTTATTTATTTATTGTCCTTTTAAGCAGTTTCTGGTCTTAACCTGTGGTTTAATGTCTCTTGTAGATGGTGAAACCTCGCTGCCGGTCGGTCAGTGTCGGAGAACAGTGGCTTCAACAGAACAGGCTGCAGCCTATCAGTGTGTCACCCTCCCGCAATCACTGCTCCTTCAGGTGAGGCACCAGCTACCTTTGTCCTGTTTAACATCTGGCATGTTAAGATGTCGGTCTGATGTTTACATGAGAGTCTACAGCCATGCTAAATGTTTAATATTATCAGTCATGTTAAGATGTTAACATCCGCTTATTAACAGAGTGGTGCAGTCACCTTGAGCGCATGAGGCTGCAATAGTGCAAAGTGGTGTAAATGAGAATGGGACAGTCATTTGTTTTTTGTTGAAAGTCAGAATCTTGCACAGATAAAAACAAGCATGCCTTGCCTATAGGCCTATTTCCTCAGTGATTGTTGAGTATACTCATCAGTTTGGTTGCTGTCTGTGAAAAGATCAAATATATTTAATCTCCTTCTTTTAAATAAGTATTCTGTTTCCCCTCTGCACTATTTCTGTAGAGATTTAGCACATCGAGCATCTGTTGCAGCCTTGTCCTTTCACATCCATCTTTCATTTTCACTCATGCATTCTTTTCTTACTATTTCCAGGAAAGGTCGTGGAGAGGCCAAAAAGTGCCGCAAGGTGTACGGAGTGGAGCGAAAGGATCAGTGGTGCACAGCCTGCCGCTGGAAAAAAGCCTGCCAGCGCTTCCCTGACTGAACAGCGGGGCAAGAGAGAGTGCAAGTCTTAAGTGGTGGATGGATGAATGAGTGAGATTTTTATCACAAAAAGGATATAAATCAGGGCCTGAGAGCCATAAAAACAACTGTTCTCTTAGTACATGTGTTTTCTTCCAACCTGTTTTTGTTTCTTTCTTTAAGAAATGCAAATGGAGTTTTCTGTATCTTTGTAACTTGATCCTGAAAACTTAAGTCTGCGATGGTGCTAACTGTTGACTGACTATGTGATGTGCTAAGCCTATAATACTCCAACACTATCCAAAGGTCATATTATTGCTCCTTTAGCTGCACTGTTTTAGTAGACTGCTCCCTGGCTGTTTTCTTTACCCCACTCTCCTCTTCTTCCAGTGGTTACACCGTTGTTATGATGTACTTGATATTGTGTGCTTTGAGTTACGTATGAGTATTTTATACCTTTTTTATTGTTTTGTTCCGCCCTCGTACCAGGCAGATTATTTTTTGGGAAATTTAATGTTTTTTGGCACTTTGTTGAAATATAAACTCACACGAATAAGCTACATTTGGTTTGACTCAACCAAGTTTCTCTATCCTTCCTGCCCATGTGTTGATATACAACCAGTGTTAAAGATTTTATCCATGAAGCTATGGAGTCATGGTAATGGGACTAGCATTAGAGGAATGAGTTTGTAATAGCAATAAAAAAAAGAGGAAATATATTGTCAAACACAAATTAAACGCACTGAGAATTTCAAATGAGATTTGTTGTCTTTTTTGCATGGCAGTCCACATAAGAAAAAAAGTTTTATTGTAGGTTTCTCTTTCTCCTAATTGCCCCCCAAAATCTAATGACAGGCTGGCAACCTTTGGCTGCAACAACTGCCAGCTAGCAACAAGTTTCACATCACTGTGGAGGAACTTTGGCCCAATCTTCTTTGCAGAATTGTTTTAGTTCAGCCAAATTGGAGGGTTTTTCAGCATGAACTGCCTTTTTAAGGTCATGCCACAGCATCTCAATCAGATTTAAGTCCAGACTTTGACTAGGCCACTCCAAAACTAAGCCATTAAGAGGTGAACTTGCTGGTGTGTTTGGGATCATTTTCCTGCTGCATAACCCAAGTGAGCTTGAGCCTGACAAAGTGAAGTAGGTTATAAGATCTCAAAAAGAAACGCATCATGCCATGATCCAAAGAAATTCAAGAACAAATGAGAAACAAAGTGATAAAAATTAATCAGTCTGGAAAAGGTTACAAAGCCATTTCCAAGGCTTTGGGACTCCAGCGAACCACAGTCAGAGCCATTATGCACAAATGGAGAACAGTGGTGAACTTCCCAGGAGTGGTTGACCAGCCAGAATTACTCCAAGAGTGTAACAACGACTCATTCAGGAATTCACAAAAGAACCCAGAACCACATCCAAAGAACCGCAGGCCTCGCTGGCCTTGGTTAAGGTCAGTGTTAATGACTCAACCATGAGAAAGAAACTGGACAAAAATGGCACCCATGAGTTCCACAGCTAAAACCACTGCTGACAAAAAAAAGAACAAAAAAGCTTGTCTCACATTTGCCTAGAAACATCTTTTATGGCTTCCTGGAAGAGTCGATGTGCTCTTGGAGTCATTTTGGTAGCTCGGCCACTCCTGGGAAGGTTCACTACTGTTCCAAGTTTTCTCCATTTGTGGATAATGGCTCTCACTGTGGTTCTCTGGAGTGCCAAAGCCTTGGAAATAGCTCTGTAACCCTCTCCAGACCAGTGTTGCCAACTTAGAGACATTGTCACTGTTTCTAGCGAGTTTTCAGACCACTCTAGAAATTCTTTTTCATAAAAGCGACCGGCGACAAATCTATATTATTAAGCAGGCCACGTGTTTCAGCAATATGGGAAAGAAAAAGGATCTCTCTGCTGCTGAAAAGTGTCAAATAGTTCAATGCCTTGGACAAGGTACAAAAACATTAGATATTTCACAAAAACTCAAGCATGATCATCGTACTGTGAAGAAATTTGTGGCTGATTCAGAGCACAGACAGGTTTGTGCAGATAAAGGCATAATGAGGAAAGTTTCTGCCACACAAATTCATCAGATTAAGAGAGCAGCTGCTAAAATGTCATTCCAAAGCAGCAAACAAGTATTTGAAGCTGCTGGTCCCTCTGGAGTCCCATGAACCTCAAGGTGTAGGATCCTCCAGAGGCTTTCAGTCATGTATAAATCTACTATTCGGCCACCCTATTCAATGCTCACGAGCAGAAACGGTTGCAGTGGGCCCAGAAATACATGAAGACTCATTTTCAAACAGTTTTGTTTACTGATGAGCGCCATGCAACCTTGGATGGTCCAGATGGAGGAGTAGTGGATGGTTGGTGGATGGCCACCATGTCCCAACAAGGCTGCAACATCAGCAAGGAGGGGGCGGAGTCATGTTTTGGCCGGAATCATGAAGAAAGAGCTGGTAGACCCCTTTAGGGTCCCTGAAGGTGTGAAAAAATGACCTCCGCAAAGTATATAGAGTTTCTGACTGACCACTTCCTTCCATGGTACCAAAAAAAAAAGAGGAACCGTGTCTTCTGTAGCAAAATTATCTTCATGCATGACAATGCTCCATCTCATGCTGCAAAGAATACCTCTGTGTCATTGGCTGCTATGGGCATAAAAGGAGAGAAACTCATGGTGTGGCCCCCCATCCTCCCCTGACCTCAACCCTACTGAGAACCTCTGGAGCATCCTCAAGCTAAAGATCTATGAGGGTGGGAGGCAGTTCACATCAAAACAGCAGCTCTGGGAGGATATTCTGACATCCTGAAAAAAAAGAAATTCAAGCAGAAACTCACAAGTTCAATGGATGCAAGAATAGTGAAGGTGATATCAAAGAAGGGCTCCTATGTTAACATGGAACTTGGCCTGTTGAGATGTTTTTGATTGAAATAGCTTTTGATTTCAGTAAATATGACCTCCTAATGCTGCAAATTCAACAAATGAGCATTTTCAGTTCTTTAAAACCTATAAAATGCCTTGAAACTCTGTTGTGCATAATAATGTGGGACAGTGTATTTTGAGCTTTTTTTATTTAAAAAAAAAAGTTATCATTGGGAGGTTTGTTTAATAAAATGTGAATTATGCTCTGACAGTTGATGACTTGAAAATTATACTTACTGTCATTTATAGTGACTATTTAGGAAAATCAGAGAAAAATGTCATTTGAATAATAATTTGGAATGCGGTGTAATCTCAGTGTTCTTTATGGGTTTTTTTTCATTAATCATCCTGTCTTATCTTATCTAATGTTATGGTTCATATGTAATATACGTGGTGGTAATAGTTAAAAATGGAACCTGACTGGTATTTGTAGTCGATTACTGTAAATGACGTGCAGAATACCTAAAACGTTAAATGTTCTCTGTTAAATCTATTACTTCAAAGCTACTTTTTGTGCATTTCTGCTGCTTTTCCGGCTATACAAGTATCTCTTTCAAAAAAGACAGAGTTCACAGCAATGCACAAATTTTAGCATGATAAATCTTTAAATTAGTAAAGATGTAACTCAAGATAGTGTGTTGTGAAAAAAATAGTATCGTCCAGTCATTAAATGCAGCCTTTCTCCACAGTGTAGAGGGAAAACCCCACAAGTATGTGCAAACAGGAGGTGGTTTCTTCATGCCAAAATGTAATCGGGTTTAAAATTAGATTATTATGCTTTATTTAGGAGTTTAGTGAAGGTGGGACATTTTCAACCCTTTGGATAGCGGGAGTTTGCAGAATAATGAGACAATGTAAGGGTTAAAATAGTTTTAATGATACTATTCCTGTTTGTAAGTTTTTCATTTGCTTTAATTGTTAGTTTTATTGTAAATTTAAAAGAGAAAAATCAAAATAATTACAAACCAATGGAGTCTCAGAAAAGCTAAATTCAGGTTGGTTTCTGGGATTGAAATGTTCTTTCTTGAACCCTAGAGGGCAGTGTTGTTCCACTGCAAGGAGCCTGGAGGAGTCTGCCATCTTCCTGATCATTTCTTTGGAAGAGGAGTTAGATTTTGCAGAGAGGACGTTTGCTCTACTGTCAAAATAGGAGTTTAGCAAAAAGGTAAGGGGCAATCCTTAAATTGTAAAATATTTGAAAGACTTTTTTGTGCTTTTCAGTGGTTATGAAAAGGTGATTTCTGCATTGTAATTTGTTTGGGCTTTACAAGTCAAACTCCAAAATAGCCTGTTAATACCGTCTAACTGAAGAACCACGTGAGTACAAGTTTTTTTTTATTAATGTTTCTACTCTAACATGTGAGAGGATAGACGACACTGGGCCTCATTCACCAACCGTTTGTGCTGATTTTATCTCCATGAATTTTCAGTGAAGTGAAAGTATCTGGCCTGATAACAGCTGCTGTCTATGCTACTTAAATAATATTATAGTTTTAAAGCTGTACCATGTCTGTCGGTCAACTTGGCACACTTTGTGCCATCTGTGCAATCAAAAATTTCTCAGCTATCAAACTGTCTATTTCTCATGTATGTCACAATTAGTGTTCTTTATGTCTAATAACTGAATTTATTTTTTTCATAGTTTTTTGGTAGCACTCTATTTTAGTAATTACCTGGGAAAAGGGCCAGAACCAGAAACCAGAAAAAAAAGGTGATTTAACTTCTGCATGGAGCAAAATGGATAGACTTAGAGTTACTACAGGGACTATGCTACAGAGCCGACTATTCAAGTTAGAACTTCGCTGCATTGATCCCGATGATGCTCAAGTCACAGTGATTAATTTGCAAAGATGTACAAGCTAATGCCAGCATGAGGCTGTGTTAACCTTGGGGTCATCTTAAGACTGAGCGAAAAGTCTAGTGACCAAACTGGGGGAATTTTTAACAGGAAGTGAAAGAAATTTCGGTCACTGATCAAAACCAAGTAAGAAACGCTGAAGGTGGAGGATGGTCTGTTGTTGTGCAATCCTGCATCAACTGTACAGCTGAAAACTTATAGTTCCTGCTAAGTAAGAGCAGAGAGCATAATGATCAGGTAGTATTGGCAATAAATTCATTACTGAGACCAAATAACCGTCTGCCTGGGAAAGACAGATGTTTAATGACATTTGCAGACCAAAATATCAAAAACATATCAATCTTGAAAAAATGTTAAAGATTAGACATGAATGGTAAAAATATGGTTGCTTAATGATTTTGTTTTCAATCTGAATCTTTATGGGGTGGTAATTTTCTCTTAGGGGGGCCTCACTCTCCCACACTTTGAAAACCCCTGGGTTAGAGGGTTGGGGGGTTAAAAACACCTGTTTACCAGAGAATTACCACACTATCACAAGGTTTAGGGTTCAGGTTAGAGGGTTAGGGTTAGGGTAAAATAACACCTAATTCACAGAGAACTGCCACAATTAGATAAAGGTTAGGGTTAAGGTTGGAGCAGTTATACTCAACTTGTGGGTCTTGAGCTACATGTGGCTTTTTTGTGATGATTTGTGGCTCTTCTATGTCTTCATTTGAAATATTTTTCAGCCAGGAAACCTAAAAAAGGTCAACTTTGACCTCAGAAATTATCCATTACAAGCTACATTAATCAGTTTGTTCAGTCAGTTTGTTTCCCATTCCTGTGCAGCTGGCTTTAACTGCCAGCCTTTATTTTTTTTTGGTCTATTTACAGTGCTTAACAAATTTATTAGACCACCTGTCATAAAAACGAGAAAACATAAATATTTTAGAAATCTTTCAAAAACTTGTTTAAGACTAAAAACTAAAACTAAAAACGTTTTACCGTTTTGAACAGGAATGAGGAATTTCAAACTGAATTCACCTTTTTATACCCAAATCTGAGCCGGCTCACTGGGCTTCTCTGAGAAGTCAGAAATGAATCAAGCATGACATTCAACCACTAAAACTCATTTTTCTGTTCAGGAACGCCAGTAAATAACTATAATTTGACATATTAATCAAGAAATATTTACGTGCTTTACTATTTTTTCCAGTTTTTTGTTAATCAGTAAATTTGAAAATTCATGGATAACAATAATAATTATATTTTAGCATTAAAAATATCATTTGGGTTAAAGAGCTTCTACATATTGGTGTATTAACCATTGCAGAAACATAAAAAATGATTTTGGTAATTACCAATGCTGTTAATTTAGGGCAGCTGTTGCATAAACCTTAGTTTGGTTGGTGGTCTAATAAATTTGTTAAGCACTGTATTTCCATTGCCTTTATTTTCAATTTTGTTCCCTTTTTTTCATTTTTTGCCACTTTTAATCCATTTGTCTGCTTTTTAAGCCCATTTTGTCGCTTCTTTTTGCCACTTTTGGCCCATTTTTGCATTTATCCCCATTTTGCTTTTTGCTGTTTGAAATCCTCCCTCTTATTTGCCATTTTTGGCAATTTTTGTGACTTTTGCTGCTTTTTGCCAGTTTTAGTCTCTTTTCACTCTTTTTTTGCCATGTTTTTACTGCTTTTTGACCATTTTTTCCACCTGTAAATGTTTTGCCACTTTCTTCCCATTTTTTACCCAGTTTTTGCAATTTATACCTATTTTGCCCCTTTTCACACATTTTTCCACTTCTTTGCTGCTTTTTGACCATTTTTGCCGTTTTAACTTATTTTTATTGCTACTTTGACCTATTTTTGCCACTCTTCACTGCTTAGATTGCGGCTCTTGCAAAGGTATTTTTCAACCATTGGGCTCTTTGGTTGAGCAACACTGGGTTAGAGGGTTAGGGATAGGGCAAAATACCACTTTTATTTACCAGAGAACTGTACAATATTATAATGAATTACTTGATAATTAATGCATTATTCCAAGCTAAAAATACTTCCTAAATAATACCAAATTATTATTTGGAAAAGTGCCAACTTATTAGTTAGTAGTTACCACCTTATTGTTGGTAATTAGGGCCCACTAGATTAATGTTACCCATATTTTTTTCTCTTTTTTCCCCAATAATTAACCAGGGCTTTAACACTAACCACTCAAAAAACAACCATACAAAAAACTGAAATTTGACTCCAAGTGGAGCAGATTTATTTACAATAAAAGAAAAAGCAAACTGTAAGAACACAACCTAGAGCGACATAGAGGGCATTGCTGGCTCACCTTTCAGTTGACACCTTGTTTGAGCATGTAGCATGATGTAGCATTTCACCAGCTGTGAGAAACATGTGGCAGGGTGGTGCTGTAACGTTTTTCAGTGGTCATGACCTTGTTTTGGTGTTAGAGTTGTGTTTGATGAGGGAAACATTGTTTGGATGAGCTTGTAGCCCATTTTTGCATGCATGTTTTTAAATGGTTATTGTGCTCTTTGATGCTCGCTGTGATAGAGCTCACAGGCAGAGTCAAAGTGGACTTTGAGAGGGCTCAAATAAAGTCGACATGTCTTAGCAGGGTTCCTTTAAAGCACAAATTTCAGGAAAATCTTAAGAAGATATTGGTGAATGAGGCCCACTCTTCTCAAATCTAAAATACATCAGGTTACCTATGTGGAAACAAAGTCCATTAAAGGAAGCTGGAATGAGTAAGGTCTCTAAAAAAGAGAAACTACTCTCTGCAGATCCCACTCAAACCACATTTCCAGTCCTTTGCATGCATGAAAGTCTGGTGGAAAAACTTGCAGTGAAGCATTTTTCTTATGTTATTTGGCCATTTTTATTGTACCAACACACAAAAATATATTCAATTGCACTTCTCTAATTCTTTTATTTCACAGAATGGCATGTAAATGTGTTATATAAGAAGAACATTACGGTCAAAAACATTCCTTGTTACTTAGAGACACAAAGAGCGGTGAGAGAAGATGGCGGAGGATGTTCATTTGATGGCAGTCGTGACCTGAAACTGGCGTGAGCTGCTGAAAACATGGCTGATTGAGGTAAGAAGGGTGGGATTCTTTGAGATCAGGACTAATGACATTAGAGTTTGTTTTGCCTCCAGACCCGAGTGACGGGGACGTTGTTGAACCGGCCGCTGCGGCTGCTCCTCATGCCCAGGTACTGCCTGAGTAGCTGGTTCACTCGTTTCTGATTGTTCCATTTGCGGGCAGATTTCCTCACACCTATGAACCCGCCGTAACGCTTTTGTAGGGGCCTCATGGGTGAGCCAATAAGCTTCCTGTATCCATGGCGGCCCCGCTGAAAGCCTCCAAAGCGTTTGGATAAGGTGACGGCCTCTGAGGCGTCATCCTCCTCTGATTCTAGCTGGTTGTCACTCTCCGTGCTCCTCTCCTCTCTCAGCTCCCTCTCTTTATCCGCCAGAGTGAGACCCAGACCCCGCAGGCCCTCCCCCTCCTCGGAGGATTCCAGCAGTGATGAGTCATACTGGACACTGCGCTTCTCAAAGGGCGTCTCATCCTGATCCCCCTCCTGGAAGCGCTCTGCAGCTGAAGATTGCAGCAGCTCGCTGTCTGACTTCAGGTCAACAGAGGTCAGTTCCAGCTCCCCTCCTGCTCTCTTCAACAGAGCGCCCCCTTCTGGAATTGTAGGTTGGTTCGATAGCTTTACAGCATGTTTACACCACTTCCATGTGAATGAAGAGGAGACGTGGCCCTCACACTCCAACAAACACACCTGCAGAGAGAGAGGAGAGAGCAGTGAGTTATTGTATAAGAGCATGGTGAGTGGCTTTGAGTTTTTACACCACATTCCCAAATACTATCCAGCTGTGAACCGGGGGCAGATGCCCCTGACCTGGCAAAGACCCCTAATAAGACAAAGACCCTAGTCAAGCAGAAGTGACATAGAGTTCTTCTTCTGCTTTTTAAAGTTGTAATAAAATTATGTCTCCATCACTTTTTTTTTTTTTTTACCAATGGAAGAGATTTTATTTGACTAAATAGACATTTAATATTGTGACTTTAAATTAACATCATTAAGTAGTGGCACAAAACATTTTTGAGGCGCATAAAGCCCTCAAGAGTTTAGGCACAACCAGATCTGCTAGCCTAGACAAACTGGAGCCATACTTTTTAAAGTCAATAACAGCAGGGGCTGGATTCTGGATTTAGGTCTAACCTAAAAGCCTAACAGGGTCAACATTTAACCATAGCTGTCAACCTCATTTTAACCAGTAATAAAATATGAAAATAAGCCCAGCACTGCTGATAAATCATTTGGAAATTCAAAAAGGTAAATATGATAAGTTTAAAGGCTCAAATCTGAGAAAACATACCAACTTATTAGTTCAAAAGACATTAAAAATAGAAAAATAATGTTTTTAAAGAGCAAATATATGAAGAAAAAGTTGAAATCAAAATATGACATAAAATTGGAAATAATTAGTTTAAAAGTCACAATTAAAACTTTGAATTGTGTGTCTGATAGGTCAAAATAGGTCAAAATTAGGAGTTGAAAATGTCAAAATATGAACTAGAATTCAAAATGATGACTTAAAAAGTTAAAAATATGACTAGAATTTAAAATTGGGATTCTAAAAGGTCAAAATATGATATGAGAAGTAAAAATTATCAATTTAAAATGTCAAAATATGAGAAAAAAAATGTGAGATCATGATTTTAAAAGTCAAATTGTGGGACTAAAAAGCAAAAGTAAGGAGTTGAAAAGGTCAAAATATGACTAAAAGTTTTAAATTGGGAATCTAAAAGATAAAAATGTAACATATATAGTCCAAATCATGAGCTGAAAAGGTCAAAGTAGGATATTAAAGTCAAAATCACAAGTTTGAGTCAGGATCTTGAGATGCAAAATTGAAAATATGAAATAAAAACACAAATTAATTTCTTTCCCCACATTCTTGACTATTTATGAAATCTTTCTTACTCTTAACTTTTTCAGGTTTTTATGGCTTAACAAGGATATTTTACATTTTAGATCCAGGAACCAGGATAGCCAGCTAAAGTTTCTTAAACATTCAAACCTTTTTTAACAATAATCTTTATCCAAGTGTCTATATCGTCAATTATATTCTGGTGAAATTAGTTGTAGTTTGCGTATAGTGTTGCATGTCTTTGCAGTCTTTTTGCACATTTGTTGTTTTGTTTTGTACTGTAAATCGTTTCTCAGGAACAACAAGAACAACCAACAAGACAGAACCCTCAGAAAAAAAATCTCTACCTATACTTAACCGTCATCACACCAGGGGCTTTGTAAAGGCCGGGGGCTCAGGCCCTGCAGCTGGATGTTACCCTCACATTCACGCACCGATGCTATGTAAAGTGTCCATCACTCTCCACTTATCCCATTCAAACACGTTCACACACTGACAGCAGTGACAGAGCAAAAAGGACACATCTACATGCATCTGCAGGAGCTAGGGTTAAATCCCTAACCTAACAGTTGGGAGGCCACATAGAGGACGAACTTCTAGGTGGAAAAAAGGTGACTGAAATCCCAAAGCTCTTGTGTCGACCTTGGATGACTGTACAGCATAGACAGCCGTATACCAACCCTTATAACACAGAAGAACCGTTATAAACCTTATGCAAAGATGTCTCTGCCTTTTAGCCTGACTGCTAAACATCCTGGCCTCTCATTATGGTGACGAAATGAAAGGAGCTGACAATTAGTTTGATTTAAATCCTCACAGGCAGCCACATAAAGGCAATGAGATGATAACCATGGTGGCAGTGTCAATGACACATAAGGCTCAAGATGCCTTGGTTTCTATATAACTTCAGTGATTCATAGAAGCATACATCTATGACAGAAGCCAAAAAAGGCCTGCCTTCAACATGTCAACCTGAATCTAAATATAATTCATTTACACACCAAGGCCAGTGTCTACAGAGGGGATTAAGATTCAGTGTCCTTCCCACTGAAGGAAGCGACGTTTTGACACGAAGAAAGTGGGAGCTGGAATTAGACTTCCGATTTTATGATTTGGCGGAAACTTTTGAAACCTCCAGTGCTGCCAGGGCAGCGATGACGCTGCCAACGATGTTGCAGCATTCAACACATCTTTTACTATTTACAACCAAAATCAGTGAATTTTATCAATTCAGAAGAGCAATAAAATGTTTGATTGTTTGACATTTATAACAAAGGTGCTGTTATTCCAATAAAACAACCATGGAAGTCCAAATTTCTGACTCTGATAAAACTGCGGCAAATCCAGGAGTTTTCTAGATACTCTATGGAGTTTCAAACTTTTTGAATATATCTGCAATAGAAGAGAGACGTTGGATTTCATTATAGCAGTCAATTTGATGTTTTCAGATAAATGCTGTATGAGGTGCATTCCTGCTGTCCTTGCAATGTTGATGGAAATTGTTGTAACAGTGCCTATAAAAAATATTCACCTCTAAATATTCCCCCTCTTGAAGTGACTGACCTAATTCAACTGAGGTTCAACCAACTGGTGCAAGAAAAATCAGTAAGTGAAATGGGGATCACCTGAGTACAGTGAATGTGTCTCAAGTGATTGTAGTATGAAGACACCTGTGTCTGGAAGTTCCAGTCACTGGTTAATCAGTATTCCTGGGTACCATTTCACCATTAAGACAAAAGAACACTCCAGGCAACTCAGAGAAAAGCTTATTGAAAAGTCTAAGTCAGGGGATGGATACAAAAATATTTCCAAGGCACTAAATATCCCCCAGAGTTCAGTTAAATCCATCATCAAGAAATAGAAGGTATATGGCACATGTGTGAATCTGCCTAGATCAGGCCGTCCTCACAAACTGAGTGATCGTGCAAGAAGGAGACTAGTGAGAGAGACCACCAAGACACCTATGACGACCCTGAAGGAGTTGCAAGCTTCAGCAGCTGAGAAGAAAACTAGGTCAAATTGGAAGAAAGTTCTTTGGTCTGATGAGATCAAAAAGGTGCTTTTTGGCCATCAGACAAGA